>NW_004443980.1:12545926-12569404 GCF_000243295.1 Trichechus manatus latirostris
AAAGGTTTCGTCTACTCAAAAGAGCCTCAGCCAGAACAAAAGACCTGCAGATAAAAGATGAACGCGCTAGAACATTGCAGAAACACTTTCATGATGAATGTTTCTGGTTCAAACGCAATTCCACCCTGCCCAGGTTTGATGGGCAGGTGGGAGAAGGAGGGCAGTGGAGGCAGATTCTTGAGGTTCAGAGGAAGCCAGTTTCAAGGGCAAAATACAAAGTGACTGCTTCCCCCCGGGAAGATCTTAGGGAAGGAAAGGAGGGAAGGAAGGAAGGAACAAGGGAGGGAGGGAGGACTGTTCTTAGCCTCAAAAAATGCTTTTATGTAAGTTAGAGAAAGGTGCCCCTTCTGTTCAGATAACCACCTGTGCCAGAGCTTCTACCATGGGGAGCAGTGTGTCATCTGGGCTTTGGCCCTCTTTCCTCCTCCTGTAAGGTGTTCTCATGCAGTTACTACGACAGTTAGTTACTGCCATGTCAGTTTGGACTTGTGGCGACCCCATGTGTGTCAGAGTAGAACTGTGCTCCATAAAGTTGTCAATGGCTGATTTTTCAGAAGATGACCAGGACTTTCATCTAAGGAGCCTGTGGGTGGACTGGAACCTCCAACCTTTTGGTTAGCAGCCAAGTGTGTTAACCTTTTACACTGCCCAGAGATTCCCTTGTTCGGTTAACGACCTGCAAACCCTGACATGGCTCAAAGAAGAGAGGAAGAGAAGAGACAAACAGAAAAAGAACAGATAAAAAGAATCACACACACACACACAAAAAGAAACCTATAAACTAAGATGGAGACAGAGAGGGAAGGAGGAAGAAAGAAAGGAAGAGAAGAAAAGGGAAAAGGGAAGGAAGTAAAGGGGAGGGAAAGAAAACTCCAAGAAAGAACAAGGGGCCAGGACAGATGCTTTAGACTTTTTTTCACAACCCTTCAATGCTTGATTGTTATGGGGAGGCTAGTCCAGGTAATTACCTGAACTTCAATGCATTATATTTAGTTTAAATTAACACACGTGTCTTGAGAACAGACTCATGATGCCCTGTGGTTGAAGCTCTCAGCACAGATCTGGGTGACAGGCTTCCGGTCCTGAGTGGCTGCTGCCTGCTGGGGAGAGCACAGAATGACATAAAATGTCTACCAATAGCTCTGGGAGCACCTGGCACACGTGATGAATTCTGACCAGAAAGGCCCATTTCAGGCCAGGTAACGGAGGGCTCGTGACTTGGTTAGGCAATTAGAAATCCATGCCTTTATCAAAAAAAACACAACCAACCAATCAAGCAGAGTCCATTCCTGCAAGGCACGTATTATTCAGCTGTCTAGTTTGCTGGAGGCTTAATGAAACCACCAAAAACCAAACCAGTTGCTGTCGAATCAGTTCCAGCTCGTGGCGACCCCATACGGTTTTCATGGCTGAGACAGGAGGTGTACTAAAAGTAAAACTCACCTGTTACGGGCTTTTACACGGCCAGTGCTCCCAGCTCATAGCTTAGTTTCAATAACTCATTCAACATATATTTACTGAGCCCCTGCCTGAGTGTTAGATACTGAGCCAGAGTTTGCAGGTACAGGAGTGAACAAGGAACATTTAATCCCTACTCTCAAGGGATTTGTTGTTATTAGTTGCCGTTGAGTTGGCTCCAACTCAGTGATTTTATGGATAATAGAAAGAAATGTTGCTCAGTCCTGTGCTATCTTCATGACGGTTGGTATCCAAGGAATTTACAATCCCATTTAACAAATAACTCTACAATTAATTCATTATTTAACACCAAAACAAAAACTCACTGCCTTGCAGTCGATTCCAACTCATAGCGACCCTATAGGACGGAGTAGAACTACCTTGTAGGGTTTCCAAGGCTGTGAATCTTTATGGAAGGAGTCTGCCACATCTTTCTCGCACAGAGCAGATGGTGGGTTCAAACTGCCAGCCTTTTGGTTAGCAGCCGAGCACTTTAACCACTGTGACACCAGGGCTCCTTCATTATTAAATAGTGACCACAAGTGTTACTGAGCCAAAGTACAGGGCTCTACACAGGTGTGTAACAGGCCCATCTGATCAGGTCTGCAGGACATGGCATTGAAATGGAGCCCTAAGGACTGACTAGGAGTTAGCCAGACACGCAGGTGGAAAGGAGCAGACCAGGAAAAGAAAACAGCCACACAGAAAGCCTGAGGCCAGTGTGGCTTCACCTCGGATCCTGAAAAGCAATGGCGGAGTAGGGACTAGTTAGATCATTGGGCTCTGCCAGGCCAACTTAAAGGTAATGGCTCCTTACTGTTTTTTAGATTGAGCCATAGTTTTTCTCTATATA
Organism: Trichechus manatus latirostris; assembly: GCF_000243295.1. Classification (NCBI taxonomy): domain Eukaryota; kingdom Metazoa; phylum Chordata; class Mammalia; order Sirenia; family Trichechidae; genus Trichechus; species Trichechus manatus. Next base: position 12,548,238 of record NW_004443980.1, read on the forward strand.
TCAGTTGTCTAACATGTAAATATCTGGAAAGACATACCTGATCTCTACAATGAAGGCTGGTTACAACATCTGGACCCATCCTTCCAGTTGCCATCAAGTCAATTCTGGCTCATGGCAACCCCACGTTTGCAGAATAGAACTGCTCCACAGGTTTTTCAAGGCTGTGACCTTTTGGAAGAAGATCCCCAAGCCTTTCTTCCAAGGGGCATCTGGGTGGGCTCAAACCGCTGATCTTTCAGTTAGTAACTGAGCTCTTAACCACTTGTAACACCCAGAGGCTCCTGGGTCTATTTTATAAACATGAACACGGAAAAAAAACAATCTTCACGTTATAATCCACAGGATTAACAAGGCTCCAGTAGTCCCTCCTTCAGCTTCCCAGCTCCAAACAGACCTGCAGCATCTCCCTGTGCCCCTCTGCCCCTCTGCCTGTCTTGGCAATGGATTACAGAGCTTCCATTAACTTCCATTACCTCAAGCTTCCTGACAGCTCACTTAAAGCTGCCTTGCTTCTCTGTGGGAAAAGAACATAACTTCTCAATGTGAATATCATCAGTTCTTTCCAAGAAGGTTAAATAGCACAAATAGCTGTAGTATATTCTCTTTGGGTCTGTATTCCTGCTATTTAATCATTTTAATTTCTTTCCCATTCATTTAAACCAGCGAAACACTTAGGAAAAGAGAACGCTAGAGTAGGAGAATCCCAGAATTCATATAAGTTTGAGTAATAGCCCTCGAAAAGGTGTAAAAGATTTCAATTCTCTTCACTTTCCTTCCTCAAGTCAGAGCCAGCTAAAGGCAGACAACAGAGGAAGCCGAGGTGTTCCTCTACCATTTACAATGGGCAATTTTGCAGCTAGAGTAAGAAATAGGCAGAAATCTTTCTCTTTCTGGGATGGCTGGAATTGGAGGGATAGTATGGTCCAGGGATGGGAAATCAGTCCTTGCCCTAGATTTCATTTCAAGACCTTTTAATTGGCAGTGTGGTTGGGAGCAGAGTGTTGATGACCCTGAAGTGGCCGGGGTCTTGGCAGGAAGCAGCTGGGTGGTCAGGCTGCAATGGTCAGGGGAGTGACCAGTCACAGCAAGTGTGCCACACACTTACATGGCCTTCTGAGCTTGAAGCCTGTGGTTGAATTCTGGCTTAGCTACTTACCAGGTTTATGATCTTGAAATTAAAAGAAGAAGGCCAGAGAAGGATCATACATCAGACCTTCATGACCTTATCAGATTGAGTTACTACCATCAGCCCTGACCAGGGGGAAATCTCCAGAGTCCTCACCATCCGGTGCACACAAACATATTTACCTGAACAGTAACAACTGAAACTCACATTTATGTAGTCTGTGGCCGCCACCTGCTGCTTCAGAATCAATTGCCCACTGGAAATTGTTCACTTCACCCTCTCCAGTCTTTCTGGAAGACTCTACGGGGTAGCACTCATGGTCCATAAACAAGTCTATTCCTGCTAGTGGCACTGGCCTACCAGGCTCAAAGGGTACGACCACTCCAGAGTATCACGTTGTCCTCCAGAATTCCTCAGGGCAGAACGATCCTCACCCGTCCTACTGTTGGTCTCTGTTATGGGTTGAATTGTGTCCCCCCGGAACATGTGTTGGACCTTTCAGAAGCAGGTATGGCAGTGAACAAGGAAAATTTAATCCCTGCTCTGAAGGAATGTGTCGTTGTTGTTAGCTGCCATTGAGTCAGCTCTGACTCGGGGGACCTTATTTACGTACACTAGAAGGAAATGTTGCCTGATCCTGCACCGTCTTCATGATCGTTGGTAGTCAAGGAATTTGTTGCCGTTGTTGGGTGCAGTCAGTTTGATTCCTACTCATGCCAAATCAAACCAAACCCACTGCCGCTGAGTTGATTCCAACTCATAGCAACCCTGTAGGACAGAGTATAACTGCCCCGTAGGGTTTCCAAGGCAGTACATCTTTATGGAAGCAAATTGCCAGGTCTCTTCTCCCATGAAATACCGCAAGTGGATGGCTTTAACAAAGAGAAATGTATTCTCTTACAGTTTAGGAGGCTAGAAGTAGGGCACTAGCTCCAGGGGACGGCTTTCTCTCTCTGTTGGCTCTGGGGGAAGGTCCTTGTCATCAATCTTCCCCTGAGCTAGGAGCATCTCAGCACAGGGACCCCATGTCCAAAAGATGCTCTCTGTTCCTAGCATTCTTTCTTGATCGTATGAGGTCCCTCTCCTCTCTGCTTGCTTCTCTCTTTTATGTCTCAGAAGAGATTGACCCAAGATACAACCTAATCTTATAGGTGAGTCCTGCCCATTAACATAACTGCCTCTAATCCTGCCTCATTAACATCATAGAGGTAGGATTTACAACACACAGGAAAATCACATGAGATGACAAAATGGTAGACAACCACACAATACTGGGAATCATGGCCTAGCCAAGTCGACACACATTTTGGGTGGATACAATTCAATCCATGACGTTAACTGAAACAGTCTCCCAGGTGCAACAGGTAACCTGGCCCTCTATCAGGCATCACTTCTGATGTCAGGAGTATTCTCCTGTTCTGTGATATGCAGTGGAAGGGGCGTGTTAGGCAGAATTCTCAGAATGCCCCCCGATGATCCTTGCATGTGGGTATTCCTCTCTCCTTTGAGTGTAGGTTGTTGTAGTTGCCATCAAGTCAATTCCAACTCAAGGTGATCCCATGAGTGTCAGAGTATATAACTGTGTTCCGTACGGTTTTCAGTGGCTAACTTTTCAGAAGTAGATCACCAAGCCTTTCTTCTGAAGTGCCTCTGGATGGACTGAAACCACTGTGCATTAGCCGTTTGCACCACACAGGAACTCCCACAGCACAACTATAAATCCTGGAAATGGCGCAAGAAACAGCCAAAGAACTCTGAAAGGTTGCAAGAAGAAGGCAAGCTGGTTTGGAACCCCAGGACCAGAGGAACAACACAGTGGAGGGGAGTCTTGCATCCCCAGCCCAACAGAGGAAAGTCACCCAAACCCACGACTTCCAACCTGGCTACAGAAGGCCACCCAGGTAGGCTCCTTCTTCCCCATCAGACAGGAGTCTCTCTGACAACATCAGGTGAGCTGACACCACCGTCAAGAGGGATCAGTGGGGGAGCCCCTAAAGACGCAGCATCGAGGGGAGGCACTCTTCTTTCCCATGACACCCAGCTTTTCCCCCAAGAGATGTTGAGGTGGGTGGAGGAATTAGCAGGCCCAGAGACACTGGGGTGAGGAAACACAGGTAGGGGGATCCCCCCACACCCCTTCCGCACCAGACACCCTGCCCTTGCAGTCAGGCGTAGAAACCCCTTCGGGCCCCTCGGGCAGGACCAGCAGGAACCAGTTTGACCACCAGCAACCAAGCCAACGGAAATAACACTGCAAAGAAGGTGAAAATTAAAACGCTAAAACAAACCTTAGCTCATAAATGATCCTGATATTTTTGCAGCTAAGGATTAATAGGGTAGGCTGGCCTATACGGCAGGGTTGAGCTGTAGGGGTAATAAAACGTTCTCTATAAGAGGTTTTTATCTAGAAATTGAGACATCCAGGTAGGGTTGGTAGCAGTGAGAGTCCTTAACCTCAGCTTTATATTTTAAACACAAGCAGATTGAGGTTAAAATGAAATACACAATTTTATTGGTGTAGAGGAAGCAAGAAAGAGACATTGGTCTGTATAAATCTCTAAAATAAAATTTGATTTTCAGCTAAGGTGTTTTGGGGGAATACACATTAAAAAAACCTTTCAAATAAAATTGAAATATGCTTTTGAGAGACAGTTCAGGGTAGTGCACCCCCTAGCTGTAACAAGAAGGCCATACTCTTGCAGGCCAAAGTTTAAACATGAAAACACACCATTTCGCTGAATTGGTGCAGAATGCAGGGTACTTGGCCCATCAGGAAAATTATTAGCCAAAATAAGCAATGAAAAACTTTGGAAAGTTCCCAAACCGTCTCTTTCTGAAACAATAAACGAAAGAAGATTGCCAGTTTTCTGAAACTCAGCTAGACAAGGAAGTGGTGTGATGGAGTGGGGTGAGGAACATTAGTTCATTGACATTTCAAAGACAACAGAGATCAGATATGAGAAACCACATTAAAAATTAATGCAAGAATGTGGAATGAAACATTCCATCTGGAGATGCTGTGTAATCAGCTTAGTAACGCAATTGCCTCACTTCAGCCTCCCTCTCTGAAGATAATATCCCTGTATAAATGACCTGCTCTATGAAGAACGGGGGAATAAACTGGCTCTTATGAAAACCAATTAGAAAGTTCGTGAAGAAAATTCTCCTAGTACTACCCAGATGCTTTTAAAACAAAATGTTTCATTTTATGCCCATCCAAAATTTTGAGTTAATAAAATCCCATCGGATCTATCCCTTTCACTATGCAAAAGACATTTTTTTTAATCTGTTGCAGTTGTGTAAATAAAGAAGTATTGATTCCATCTATTAGACTTGGAAGACACCGAGTCTGCAAAGTCAGAAATTTTTGTCAACTATTGGAAAGAAAAATAGAGTCTGGAGCAGGTTGCTCGTTGAAACATCATGAAGATGCTCCACGTCATCTCCCCAGCAACCTCCTGTAAGTATTTTCATCTCACCCTCTTAGCGGGAAACTCAGGAAAGAAATCTTTACAAACATAACAAATCTTTAGCTTACTAAAGACTCTGTGTTAAAAGGAATTGCCTAAATGATCCATTGGATTACAGATGAGCTTGACTTTTTCCGTAACTTTTTCTTGATTATAAAATTAGTACATACTCGACACAAAAACATTCAAAAGCATACAAACGCAAAAAGAAGAAAAATTGTTTTAAAAACCTTAATCTCACCATCCAGAGTTAAAGACATTAAAATCGTTTTATATCTTCCTAGCATTTTATCTTAGCACGTGTATCTTTTTTAACAAATTGGAATCATGCTACGTAGTATGTGTAATATGCTGTTTCCTCCCGACATTTCTTTTCTCACATTGGTTTTTAAAACATGATTTTGAATCACCGCGTACTATTCTATATTATAAATGTACCATAATTTGATTTTTTCCCTAATAATCGAACCCTTGCTTTGTAGTCCCTCATATAAAAAGGAAAGGACACTAGCCAGTAACTTCAAGCTGTCCATAGGAAAAAAGATCTCCAGTAAAGATAATTTCATGGGCAAATATAAGGGACAGTTTTATGGGGTTTTTGGCTGATAATTCTAGTTATGTTCTTCATGCTTTATAATGACAAATGCATAAAAATAAATTTATGTTACAGGACACATGACATATAAAGATGTAATAGGTGATAACAGCAACATAAACGGGAAAAGGAGAATAGGAATAGAGGTTTTGTAAGTTACTGACATTAAGTTGGTATCCATTTTAAAACAGTTTATTATAAATGTAAGACGTTAAACATAATACTCACAATAACCACAAAGAAAATATCTAAAAAATATGCACAAAAGAAAACAAGCTAAGAAGGGAGGGGCACAGCTACAGGGCTGGCCTTCTGGCAATACTGAGGGGAGTGGGCAATTGTGAGGACTGAATCAGAGGGAAAAAATAATGCCTTTATAGGATCTAGATCTAGAAAATTCCCAAGGAAGCCAATTCAAGTTTAGAGTAACCTCCAACGTCCAAGAAGTGTTCACATCATTGTTGGCTTGGAGTGATGGGTCTGAGGCAAACTTGAGCAGGCCAACCATGGCAGAATGGGTCCCTATGAGATTGGAGTGGACAGTGGGCAAGCACCACAGGGGAAGCATCAAACTATGTTAGAGGGAGCTAGTGAGTCAGGTGGACTGAACAATGAGGACCGAGGAGGTAGAATGAAAGCAAGAATTGTGGGAGAGATGTATGAGAGAAAAGTCCAAGAGGATGCAGAGGCTCTTGTCTGCATGTGTGTCCCCAGCCATAGGGGATAGCGTAGAATGGCTTGGCCAATAGAAAGGGCTCAGGCTAGCAGTGACCATACAATTACATGACTGCATTTGATTCTTCAAGGTGCCCTACCTTTCTCAACCTCTTGTACATTCAAGCTTTCTGATTTAGACTCTGGGCCCACAATTGGCAATCCACCATGCCTGCTTCCAAAGGAAGTGTCTTCTGGAAATGAAAGGGAATTTTCTTAAAACCTGTTTATGAATCCTCAGATTAAGAAGATTGGGAAGATGAAATTATAGTGAGATGAGAATGGTGTCTGTCTTAGTTTCCAAGTGCTGCTGCAGCACAAATACCGCAAGTGAGTGACATTAAAGAACAGATATTTGTTTTCTCACAGCTTTGGAGGCTAAAAGCCTAATTTAGGGTCTCACCTGTGGTGGTTCCTTCCTTGTTGATAGTTCAAGGTGTTTCTTGGTTTCTCGGCATTTCTTGGCTTGTAAATGATCCTCACATGGCATCTGTCTTCCCCCGTGTGTGTATCTGTGTCTGTTCTCGTCTTTTTATAACTCAGAAGTGATTAGGTTTAGGATCCACCCTACCCTCATTGGCCTCATTAGCATAACAAAAGAAGAGATCTATTTCCAAACAGGACCACATCCACAGGTTTGAGGGCCAGGATTTCATAACATATGTTGGGGGGACACAATTCAATCCAAAACAGTGTCATAGGCAGAAAGGTGGATCGGCAGCTTTATAAGGGTGTAGTTTCAGAGGCATATGAAGATGCGATACTCCCAGATGCTTTCCCCAACTTCCTCACTGGTGGCTAAATTCACTCCATCAACAACTGAGATAAAACTGTACTGAAAGTACTGTGGTAAGAAGTAACATATTGATTTATGGCTCATCCCAGAAGCTATATTGGATCGGGGTGGGATAAGATTTTTATGGAGAAGAAGGAGGGACGAGGGCACTGGGACATGAAAGTGGGGAGAAGGGTGTCCCATAGAGCTAGAAATAGCACAGACTTTGGAGTTCAGATTTGAATCTCAGCTCTTCAACTTCCATGACCCTACACTTGTTCCTCCGTGTCTCTGAGACTTGGCTTTCTCACCTGGAAAATGGAGCTAATCATAGTTATGTCACATGGATGTGGGAACTAAATGAGATAATTTATGTAAAATGCTTATTATAAAACTTGGCATGAACAGTAATCACTACTAGTTATCAACAAAAGGGAGTAAGAGGCTGAAAACAGACTTCTACCACTTCACCATGACTTTGCCGTAAGCTCTGAGTGTCCATGGCCAATCCACATGGATGGATGTTGGAGGCCTCTCACAAAAGTAGTTCATGAGGTCTTCACTGGGGAGATGCTGGACAGTGATTTTGGGAGAAATTCCAAAAGCTCACATTGAAGGGCATTAGTGTTTCTGAACAGTGGATCACCTCCCTGATCCTGGGGACTTCTAACCAGAGTGTATCCTGTCTTTAATGGCCTTCTCTAGGACTTCTAGAACACGTCAATCTTCCTGTTATGGATTGAATTGTGTCCCACAAAAAGATATGTCAAAGTCTTACCCCTGGTATCTGTGTATGTCATCTTGTTTGCAAATAAACCAAAAACCAAAGCCGTTGCCATCAAGTCAATTCCAACTCATAGCGACCCTATAGGACAGAGTAGAACTGCTCCATAAGGTTTTCAAGGAGCAGCTGGTGGATTTGAACTGCTAACCACTGCATCACCAGGGCTTTGTTTGCCAGTAGGACCTTTGAAAATGTTATCAGTTAACATGAGGTCTTAGTGGAGTAGGGTGGGTTCTAATCCAGTCTGTGTGGTATCCTTATAAAGGAGGAGATGAGACACAGAGAAAGAGATAGAACACCATGTAACTATGACAATAGAGGTAGACAATAGAGGCAGAAATTGTAGCTATAAGCCAAGGAGCACATGGGGCTATCAGAAGCTGTCTGGAGAGACAAGAAAGGATCTTCCCCTAAAGCCTTCAGAAAAACTATAGCCCTGCTGACAACCTGATCTCAGACTCCCAGTCTCCAGAACTATGAGACAATAAATTTCTGATGTTTTAAGCCACCTACTTTGTGATAATTTATTATGACAGCCCTAGGAAATTAATATATCCCCTACCCTGGACTTGTACCCTCAGCTCACTGGTTACCCAGGAATGACTGGAGTACCTGAGGTCTCATGATTATTCATCACTGGGGGTAGGTTAGAATAGATTTGAAGTAATCTTCTCCCTTTCTCCTATCCTGTCAATACTCCCTATCCTAGGGAACAATCAGATGCCATCAAATGAGCAATAGAAACTAATATGGATTTAATGAATTGAGGGCCTTGGATTGACAGTACTTTGTTTTAAGGACTCTCTGGGCTCTGGCAGCATAATTTATTCATAACCTGCTACTCAGCAGGACGGGAAAACAGATGGCTTATATATTTCCAAGTTGGAGATTGCAGGACTAAGATCAATAGGTGTGATCCCATGCCAAATACTGCTGTCTGGCTATGCTCCAAATCCCCCTTCTTCCTCGCCCTCCTCCCACTATAAAAAACAAAAATGCTAGAGACTCACTTTCCAAGCCTCCTTTGCACCTAACTGAAGATAGTGTTCACAGAACTCTGTTGGGGGCCTCTGGGAAGGAGGGAGGCACATAAGGAAAACACTCTTATGTGACCTTCTTTTCTGCCTTTGGTCATGGCTAGGTGAGGATGTAGTGCCTGGAGCTGTGGTAGCCATTTTGGGACTATGAGGAGAAGGCCCCAAAGTGGCTGAGATGACAACCTGCTGCCTTGATGTATGGAAATGCTAAACTTACCCTTGAACCACCTACCTCCAGACTTCTTGTTAAGTAAATAAGAACACTGTAGTTCTCCCTCAGGCAATGGGTGTGTTCCACCTACAGTGATATGAGGAGGAACAATGGCTATAGAGGGTACACGGCCATAGGGATGGACCCTGGTAGACACTTTTGGTAGACCATCCACAGACATGTTCAACCTGCTCAGCCCTTCTATCCTTTCCACAGGACAGGCTGAAAACAACAATAACAGATATTTGCTTTGTCAACCTCCTTTGCTGCTGAGACAGAAGGGAAGTCTGCTGGAGAGGCTTCTGGGAAGGATTTTTTTTCTTTCTACTAAAAGGAGGGAGGTACACAGGGAGAGATCTATTCTGCTGCCCTAGCTAGCATTTTGCTTCCTTTCTATGGTTATAGTCACATGAGAATTTGATATCTGGAGCTGTGGCAGCCATCTTGTGACTATGAGAAAGCAAGAAGATGGCAGAGACACCAATCCAGGCCTTGACCCCTGGAACCACCCATCTCCAGACATCTTGTTGGAGAAACAACAAACATCTTTATGATTTCAGTCATTGCTGGTTGCGTTTGCAGTTACCTGTAACTGAGTGTGTGCTAACTGATTCAACTGCAGATTTCTCTCAAAGAAGCAGTGACAGTGTCTAGTTAATTTAAGTTGTCTTAGTTATCTAGTGCTGCTATAACAGAAATACCACAAATGGATGGCTTCAACAAACAGAAGTTTATTCTCTCACAGTTTAGTAGGCTAGAAGTCCAAATTCAGGGCATCAGCTCCATGGGAAGGCTTTCTCTCCCTGTGTTGGCTCTGGAGGAAGGTCCTTGTCATCAATCTTCCCTTGAACTAGGAGCTTCTCAGCACAGGGACCACGAGTCCAAGGGATGCACTCCCTTCCTGGCTCTTCCAGCTTGGTGGTAGGAGGTCCCCCCCTCTCTGCTTTTATATCTCAAAAGAGATTAACTCAAGATACAACCTAATCTAGTAGACTGAGTCCTGACTCATTAACTTAACTGCCTCTAGTCCTGCCTCAATAACATCACAGAGGTAGGATTTACAACACACAGGAAAATCACCTCAGGTGACAAAATGGTGGACAATCACACAATACTGGGAATCATAGCCTAGCCAAGTTGACACACATTTTTGGGGGACACAATTCAATCCATAACAGTTATCTATTTAAATTCAACCAAAACATTTTTAAATTAAATATATATCATATAAAATATTAGAAAAGAAATTAAAATAATAACATTACGAAGCTTTATTTACATAAAGTTTCATAATCAGTAGTCAAGAAATATATCATTTCTTCACTTGTATGTTGTCAAAACCAAAATCACTGTTCAATTGAAAATGCTAATATATAATATCCAAATATAATATCCAGTCCTATGAATTAGAGCCAAAAGATTGCCAGATCTCAGGGCGTTTTTCCAGACTTTAAGTGATGGAGGTAACCAAAGCACAGCAGCAGGACTCAGCCCCCTGGTATTGGGAGATGACCTGCTGCCCTTTCATGGGCTCTGGGAAATACACATCCCTGTTACATTTGTCACCCCTGGAGGTTTACTGACAGGCATTAGAGCCACTTTAGCATGTTTTGCCATCACAGTGAATACTGGTGCAACTGCCTAAAAACAAGGAAGTTGGTCTGCGCCACATTTGAGTGTTGAGAGCCATTCAAAGGAGGGGATGCTTCCCGGAGGAGTGATTGTGTGAAACTTTTGTGTCTTTTGGCTTCTGTACAGCAAGATAATGCTTGCAAATATGTTTACTATTTACTTTGTATTAGTGGGAAAGTACAGTTACTGGCATTGGGAAATATTCAAGTAAATGAGTTATATTTGGGGTGAAAACAGTTTGTGATACACTACTTGGGCCATGGGACCAATATGTATCACATGTGTCATGTGCTTCATGGAACATGGGACTGATGTGGCTTGCTTGCATTAGTCACCTCCCTGATGACATTTTTTTATAAAGTGCTTGCCTTCCTGATGACAACTGTTGTGATACGATCACCTCCATGATAAGGTCTGCTATGAGCACCCAAACAGTTGAAAGTGGTGTTACCTTGGGGGTGCGGCCTGTCTCCAGTATATACATGGATGTTTCAGCAAGGTTCACTCTCTCTGGCTCCTTTGTCGGGCGCATCATATGACCTCGGTTCTTGAGACTTGAGCCAGCAGCCTGTCGTCTGTCCTGCTGACTCTGGGTTCATCAGCCCCTGCAACCATATGAGTCAGGAGAAGTGTCCAGCCTGATGCCTGACCCATGGATTTGGGATCTGCCAGCCTCCACAAGCTCATGAGCCATTTCCTTCAAGTAAATCCCTCTCTTTATATATACACTTCACTGATTTCTCTTCCCTGGAGAACCCAGCCTAAGACAGTTGGTTCTGCTTTCATTTACCACCAGGAAAGGTGCAGTGTTTTTTTACTGGCCCCGTTATCATTTTTTTCCTGACCTACTGCTCATTTTCAGAAATGGCTTCTTACAGGCATAGAGTCATGCCCAAAGACATAATAGAGGAATTATTTTCTCCGTTAAGCAATGACAGAATGATGGTGATGAAAGCATCTCGGAGGACAGTGGAGAAGATACTGAGATGGAGTGTGAACAAGGTGCCTCAGAGGAGACTACCCCTCCTGGGGAATCTGAAGCTGGTTGTTGATATTATCACACAATAGTGAAATTGTATCAGAGGATGATGAGTCAGCCGATGATGCAGAAGAAAGGGATCAACAAGAAGAAAATGAAGGGCAAAGATGTCTCCTATTTTGAACAGATGACAAGCTCTCTTGATCAAGATCCCAAAGTTCATGATGAATTGACACATGAAGAAACTGAAGCAGATTATTTCTTGTCTATCTTTACAGAAGAGATGTTGGAAATCATAAAGGAACAAATGAATCTGTATGTATCCAGGAGAAGAGTAAAGACTGGAATCCTACAACTGTAGAGAAGATAAAGACATTCATTGCTTTGCATATAATGGTGGGTATATGCATCTTGCTGAGACTGAACTGTATTGGTCCAGTGACCTCTCCTTTGTTAGTACTCGCATTCTACGATTGATGACTAAAGCATGACTCAAGAAACTGACCAAGAACATACACTGTAATGACAATTCTACAGCCTTGCCCAAAGGACAACCTGGCTACAACCCGCTTCACAAACTGTGCCCTCAACAGATGTCTAAAGGAAGTATATGTGCCATCAAGTACCATGGTAGTTGATGAAAGCAAGGTGCCATTCAAGGACTGTTCATCAATAAAGCAGTACATGCCAATGAAGCCCGTCAAGTGAGGATACAAAGTTGGTACTTGGCTGACTCAAAGACTGGCTTTGTAAGTAACTTTGAAATCTATTCTGGGAAAAAAGTCATGGGCAATGGCTTATCACTCTCCCTCAGTAACTGTTGTGGTTGGACTATGCAACTATTACAACCATTCCCATAGGCTCTGTCATGGATTGAATTATGTCCCCCAAAAAATGTGTATTTCAATTTGGCTGGGCCATGATTCTTGGTATTGTGTGATTTTCCTTTATGTTGTAAATCCTGCCTCTATGATGTTAATGAGGGAGGATGGGTGGCAGTTGTGTTAGTAAGGCAGGACTCAGTCTACAAGACTGGACTGTGTCCTGAGGCAATCTCTTGAGATATGAAAGATAGAAGTGAGCAGAGAGACAGGAGGACCTCATACCACCAAGAAAGCAGTGCCGGCAGCAGAGTGCATCCTTTGGACCAGAGTCCCTGCGCAGAGAAGCTCCTAGTCCGGGGGAACACTGAAGAGAAGAAGGCTGACAGAGAGAGAAACCGTTCACCTGGAGCTGACCCTGTGAATTTGGACTTTCAGCCTACCTTACTGTGAAGAAATAAATTTCTCTTTGTTAAAACCATCCACTTGTGGTATTTCTGTTACAGCAGCACTAGATGACTAAAACAGGCTCATTGCCTCCGACAGTTCTTTACCTTCTATCAATTGATGAAAACCATGCACAACAGGAACTGTTGCTGTGGACACAGTGTGGCCAACTTGAAAGATCCTACTAGAAATGCTAAGGAGTAAAGATAAATTACAGTGGGGAGAATCTAAGTTTTGTACGAAGGGGTGTGTGTTGGCATGAAAGTGGCAGGACAATAAACCTGTGACAGTTTTGTCCACATTCCACAATCCATAGGACATCCCTAGTGTCAAAAGGAAGAACAAAAACCCTCCTCCTCAGTAATCACATGCCCCAAAGCAGTTGAACAATACAATGCAATTATGGGAGGAGTGGACCACTTTGACCAGATGCATGAAAGGTATACAATCAGAAGACGCTCTACTAAATGGTGGCATTGATTGCTGTATTTCCTAATTGATATGGCCATTGTAAACAACTTTGTAATGTGGAAATGTAACAAGAGAGGCAAATGTGACCAACTGTCCTTCAGGACATCGCTCAAGAGACAGCTTCCTGTAGCTCGGGAAAGCAAAAGCAGAGGAAGACCCTCCTGTGTTGCCAGGAGAAAGCCTGGAGCCAGTGTGCTGTCAAATGATGTCCAGTTCAGTAATGTTGGAGAGCATCTCCTGGTCAAGTCAACCAGAAGGTAATGCAGAGAATGCAGCGCTCAGAAGAAGGAAACTCAAATAGCAATTACGTGCAGAAAGCACAAAGTACCCTTATGTCACCCCATGTTTTCTAAGCTTTCGCTCAAAATCAAACTGATAACAATTATGTGCAGCAAGCGCGATGTTTATTTAGTATTCCGTGTGTATCTTCGGAAAGCTGAGTAAGATATTTTATGGCTCAAGAGTAACCAGGAAGTGTGATGTGCTTCCTGGGCCGTGGGATGGATATATACTACGTTTGTGACATATTTCATGGAACATGGGACCGATATGACCCACTTGCAGCTGGTACCCCATTTTTTCAAATAATAAAAAAAATAACCAACAATGATACGGCATCCGTTTCATTAGTGAAAAAACATTGCATCACAAAAAAATTAAAAAAAAAAAAATTCATCGTTTAAAGGGTTAGCCTAACTTTGCCCCTGGATTCCTCCTCCATTTTTCCCATGAGAAGAGATAGGGCTATATAGATGCAAAGTGTCATTACACCTTCTTGCCAAGCAGCTCTACAGATGGTGAGAGCCACTCCGACAATAATTTTCTAATCCCTAATATTCCTTAGACTTTGCTATGGATTGAATTGTGCCCCCGCTCCCGCCCCAAAATATATGTTGTAAATCCTGACCCCTATACCTATGGTTATAATTCCATTTGGGAATGGGTTTTCTTTGTTATGTTTAGAGCCATATCAGGGTAGGGTGTATTTTCGGTCAATCACCTTTGAGACAGAAAAATTAGACATAGAGAAGCAAGCAGAGATGGGGGAAGATAGATGCCACACCACGTGAAGATTACCAAGGAACCAAGAAAGAAGAACCTTCCCCCAGAGCCGATAGAGAGAGAAAGCCTTCCCCTAGAGTTGACGCCCCGAATTCGTACTTCTGGCTTCCTAAACTGTGAGAAACTAAATTTCTGTTTCTTAAAGCCACTCACTTGTGGTATTTCTGTTATTGCAGCACTAGATAACTAAGAAGGATATCATGCAGCTCATTTTACAGATGACAAACTGAGCTCGAGAGCCATGGGGTGTCTTGCTGTGCTCACTTTGCCTTACTGACAGTGCACAAAAACCAAACCCCTTGACACTGAGTCAATTCTGATTCATAGCGACCCTATAGGACAGAGTAGAACTGCCCCATAGGGTTTTCAAGGGGCAGCTGGTGGATTCGAACTGATGACCTTTTGGTTAACAGCTGAGCTCTTAACCACTGTGCCTAGGGCTGGGAAATTGACACCAGGTCTCTTGCTGTCTGTAAAGTGCCTAATCTACTGAAATTTATTTCCAAATAGGCAGTCCTTCTTTCCAAAATATTTAATCCAGAGCTGTCATGACCATATCTAATGGGTGTCCAATAAAGTACTGCTGAATGAATGAATGAATGGCTACAGTGCAAAAATGGAAGAATTGCTTTGTGACTGCTGAGGTCACACTTGGGAGCTCAAATGTGTTTAGAGATATTTTATCCCAATTGTCCTATTGGAATGAGGCTTTCTCTGGACACACTATGGGTCTTGCACATCATAGCCACTCAATATTTGCTGAACTGAATTAAACTGAATTCAATGGAGTTGACTTTTTATGGGATCAAAAATATCACAGACTTATACATATTTATATAACCTTTGTTTATTTATTATTTATTTTTTTGCTTTTCAATTACATTAACAAAACCATTGGAAATGCAGATTCCTAACATTACTGCTGATAGGAGGGGATGAAGATTCTTAGTTTCTTACCAATACATAAAAAAAGAAAATACTTTCTATGACCATTTGTACATTAATTCATGTATAGATTCAATAAACTGTATTGAATGTCTACTATCTATAAGTGAACAATTAGGCATTGTGAGAGACTCAAAGGTGAAATAGATGCAGTAGCTGCCTGCCTCAAGGAGCTTACAATCTAGAAATATAGATAAGAAATGGTTACAAATAATTGTGTTACCTGGAGTATAACCTGTTGCTGTCAAGTAAATTCCAACTCATAGCGACCCTATAGTACAGAGTAGAACTTTACAGAAGCAGCCTGCCACATATTTCTCTCTTGGAGTGGTTGGTAAGTTTGAACCACCAACCTTTTAGTTAGCAGCCGAGCTCTTAACCACTGCGCCACCAGGGTCCTTACAAAGTGTATACAGAGCCATAAAAAAACAAAACAAGCCCACTGCCATCAAGTTGATTCTGGATCATGTGTTATAGACTAGAACTGTGCTCCATAGGATTTTCTTGGCTGTATTCTTTATGAAAGCAGATAGCCAGATCTTTTCTTTCCCCCCACGACACCACCGGGGGAGTTGAACTGCCAACTTTTAGGTTAGTACAAAAAAACAAAACAAAACCCATTGCCATCAAGTCGATTCTGACTCTTTGGTTAGTAGGTCAATGCAAACCATTTGCACTACTCAGGGACCTTGGGAGCCATAAAAAAGGTGCATACACACACTTGTGAGTTCCTAAGAGTAAGCGTGTTCTGTTTTTACTGATCCTTGGAATGTGAATATCTTAAGTTCAGTGGATCCTCATTCATCTATCTCTGAGAATTTGGTAGTTCTTGCTATGGCCACATACCAGCCTACGCTGACTTGGTAGTGGTCCTGTGAAAGCAAATAAAGGACTCTGACCTAGCCTGGGCATGGAGGAGAGTAGGTGAGTGGGACATGGGGTTGGTCAGGAGCTTCCCCAAGAACATGGTGATTGAGATGACAAGAGAAGGATGAATAGGAGACAACCAGGTGACGGGGGAGTGAAGACTATTCAATTTAGAGGAAATAACAGTGGGGAGAGTATCACATCTGAGGAATTAAGAGACGGTGAGCAGGGCTGAGAGCAGAAAGAGAAGGGGAGCATAGGACAAGGCAAGACTGGAGAGGCAGGCAGGGTCCCTAGAAGTCAGATTAATGATACTGGTCTTCATCTGTAGAAAGGCAGAAAGCCGTTAAAGCATTTTAATTAAGTGGCTTTTTTTAGTGGGGGAGGGTATGTTTTTAAAATGCTCCTGGGTGGTGCAAATGGTTAAAGTGCTTGGCTGTTAACTGAAAGATTGGAAGTTTGAGTCCATGTAGAGGTGCCTCAAAAGAAAGGCCTGGTGATCTACTTCCGATAATCGCCTATTAAAAATCCTATGGAGTACAGTTCTACTCACACAAATTGGGTCACCATGAGTTGGAGCTGACTCCATGGCAACTGGTTTTGCTATTAGTGACGTAAGGCTGAGATTGTTTACTTAACTACCTTAATTAAAACCAAAACCAAACCTGTTGCTACTGGGTTGATTCTGACTCATAGTGGCCTTATAAAACAGAGAAGACCTGTCCACATGGTTTCCAAGGCTGTAATCTTTACGGAAGCAGACAGCCACATCTTTCTTCCGCACAGGAGCTGGTAGATTCAAACCACTGGCCTTTTGATTAGCAGCAGATTGCTTTAACCACTGCACTATTAGGGATCCTTGGCAAGCTAATAATAGACTTGAGAAATTGCTGATAGACTTTGTGAACTGTTATCAGAAGAGATTCTCTCTCCAGATTTGATGGCCACGGTAAATTCCATAGGTCCCTTTGCCGTTCATCATCAGCAAACCCTTGAGGGGTCACTGACAGTGATCTGGTTGCTGATCTAGTCAGGATAAGAGTCTACTGCTATGTTTGCATAATGATAGATTTAATATATGCTGGCTCACGACATTGATGCTTTATCAGAGGAATAAATGGAAAGTTATTCTGGACTGAGAGCATAAAGAAATCAGTTTATGGAAAAGAGAGCCTCCTTATGCACATATTCTGTAAACTACAGAGCAAAAGCCAAAAGAAGAGCAGCAACCATGAATAATGAAATCACACATCCGAAGATCTGGATAGAGCCAGACAGCCGGAGAATTTCTTTTTAAGGAAAAATCAAAGCTTTTGCCTAGTGCTGAATGCTTTGAAGATAGGCACTCTGAAGGCAGAGCAAGACAGTGATCACATTCAGTAGAGACAGGTGAACTTTCAAAATTGGGTTCATTTAAATAGCATGCCCCAGAGTGTCCTGCCAGACAAGGAGGGTCAGAGTGGCTTTCACTGCATTTGAAGGACACTTTAATCTCCAATAATTTGGTTGTTCTGTGATGTAAGGCTGCTAAGCATTATGCTGACTTTACCTGAAGAATTTATTTTGGTCTGAAAACCCAAGCCCACATCCTAACCAAGAAAATTCCCAGTGTAGTGGAGTTGTCAGAGAAACGCGCCACAACCACAAGCAGAGCCACAATCACACCACAGGCTTAACAAACAAACCATTTCTTAAGGAGGTAGGCCAAAAGAGTAATGATAAAATTTCAGAATTAGATAACTCAATAGAAGGACATAGGAACAAAATTGAGACAATGGAAGACAGAATTAGTGAGATTGAACACAAATCCTTTGACAGCAATTTGAGGAAAAACTCACAAAACGAATGAAGAAAAATGAAGAAAGCCTAAGAATTATGTGGGATACTATCAAGAGGAAAAACTTATTTGTGATCAGAGTTTCAGAACAGGGGTGGACAATGGAAAACACAGAGAGAATTGTTGAAGATTTGCTGACAGAAAACTTCCATAATATCATGAAAGAGAGAAGATATCCATCCAAGAAGCACAATGAACCCCATACAGGATAGACTCCAAAAGAAAGTCACTAAGACACGGCATAATCAAACTTGGCAAAACCAAAGACAAAGAAAGAACCCTGAGAGCAGACAAGCAAAAATGAAAAGTCACCTACAAAGGAGAACCAATAAGATGCATCTCTGATTACTCATCAGAAACCAAGCAAGCAAGAAGGCAATGGGATGACATATATCAAGCCTTGAAGGAAAAAAACTGCCAATAATTATATATCAGTATAAATTGTCTCTCATATATGATGGCAAAATTAGGACATTTCCAGATAAGCAGAAATTAAATGAATATTTAAAAACTAGACCAAGTTTACAAGAAATATTAAAGGGAGTCCTATGGTTAGTACACCAACATCGGCCAACAATCCAAGACCAGGACACAGGACAGATCAACCAGATACCAACCCAGACAGAGAATTCGCAAAAATAAAACAAAGCTAAAAGAGTGAAAATAGGGAACCAGAAAGGTCAATATGTAAACAATGACAACATCAAAACAAAAAAGATGGAACAGTGTAGTTATAGAACTTCCATATGGAGAGACAGTCAAGACAATATCAAGAAATTAAAAAAAAAAAAAAAAACTGGTTTAAACTTAGGAAAATAAAGATAAATTTCAAAGTAACCACAAAGGAAACTAACAAACCTACCTATCAAAATAAAATGAAGAAAATCATAAAGACTCAGTAAACACAAAATCAACAATAATGAAAGAAATGAAAAGAAAATCCATAAACAAAAAGAACTCAGCACAGAAAATTAAGTGGAACAAAGAAAACTTCAACCCCCCACCCACAAATACAACCAAATGACAGCAGTAAACTCATAGCTATCAATAGTTACACTGAAAGTAAATGCCCTAAATGCACCAGTAAAGAGAAAGTAACAGAATAGATAAAAAAAATATGATCTCTCTATATGCTGTCTACAAGAGACACACCTTAGACACAAAGACATAAACTAAAGCTCAGAGGTCAGAAAAAAATACATCAAACAAACAATAACCAAAAAAGTGCAGGTGTGGCAATACTAATCTCCAATAAAATACACTTTAAAGCAAAATCCACTATAAAGGATAGGAAAGACATTATATAATGATTAAAGGGTCAATATACCAGGAGGACATAACCGTAATAAATATATATCCACTGAATGACATGGCTCCAAAATACAGAAAACAAATTCTAACAGCATTGAAAAGAGAAATAGACCATTCCAGAACAATAGTAGAAGACTTCACCACACCACTTTTGGTGAAGGACAGAACATCTAGAAAGAAACTCAAAAAAGATACAGAAGATCCAAATGCCACAATCAACCAACTCGACCTCATAGACATACACAGAACACTCCATCCAACAGCAACAAAGTATACTTTCTTTTCCAATGTTCATGGAACATTCTCCAGAATAGACCATATTTTAGGCCACAAAACAAGTCTTAACAAAATCCAAAACATCAAAATAATACAATGCATCTTCTCTGATCACAATGCCATAAAAGTAGAAATCAATAACAGAAATAGCAAGGCAAAAAAATCAAATATGTGGAAACTAAACAACACCTTGCTTCAAAACTACTGGGTAATAGAAGAAATCAAGGATGGAATAAAACAAATTCATAGAATCAAATTAGAATGAAAACACATCTTACCAAAACCTTTGGGACACAACAAAAGCAGTGCTTAGAGGTCAATTTATAGCAATAAATGCACGCATCCAAAAAAGAAGAAAGGGCCAAAATCAAAACTTTAACACTAGAACTTTAACAAATAGAAAGAAAGCAGCAAAAGAAGACCTCAGGCACCAGAAGAAAGGAAATAATAAAGATTAGAGCAGAAATAAATGAAATAGAGAACAGAAAAACAATAGAAAGAATTAACAAGACCAAAAGTTGGTCATTTGAAAAGATCAACAAAATCAACAAAACATTGACCAAACTGATAAAGAAAAACAGGAGAGGAAGCAAATTACCCAAATAAGAAATGAGACGGGTGATATCACAACAGATCCAACTGAAATAAAAAAGATCATAACAGAATACTGTAAAAAAAATGTACTCCAACAAATTTGAAAACCTAGAAGAAATCACTAATTAGATAGTAGACAAGTGTCAGGTTTGGTGAAGGGAAAGATGACACACAGTATAGAGGAAATCAGCACAACTTGACCAAGGCAAAGTCATAGAAGCTTCCTAGACACCTCCAAACACCTTGTGGGACTGAGTTACTGAGTCTGAGGGCTGGTGACCATAGTCTCGGTGGTCATCTACGTCAATTGGCATACCATAGTTCATAAAGAAAATGTTCTATATCCTACTTTGTTGAGTAGCATCTGGGGTCTTAAAAGCTTGCAAGAAGCCATCTGAGATACATCTATTGGTCCCAAGACAAGGAAAATATTATCCCAAAGGGCTAAAGGACCACATGAGGCAGAGCCTCCACCTGTGTGAGCTGAGAAGACCTAGATGGTGTCCGGCTACCACCGCTGACCGTTCTGACAGAGATCACTACAGAGAGTCCTGGACAGAGCAGGAGAAAAATGTAGAACAAAATTAAAATACACAAAAAAAGACCAGACTTATTGGTCTGACAGAGACTGGAGGAACCCTCGAAACTATGGCCCCCGGACACTAACTCAGAACTGATACCATTCCTAAAGTCCACTTTTCAAACAAAGATTAGACAGGCCTATAAAACAAACAATAACACACGTGAGGAATGCGCTTCCTTGTTCAATCAAATACATGACCAAAAGCAAGATGAGAAGGCAGGAATGACAGGAACTGGATGAATGGTCACGGGGAGCCCAGGGTGGAAATGGGGAGAGTGCTATCACGTAGTGGGGATTGCAAGCCATGTCACAAAACAGTATGTGTATAAATTTTTGATTGAGAAACTAACTTGAGCTGTAAACTTTCACCTAAAGCACATTAAAAAAAAAAAAAAAAAAAATTCTTAACTTCTGCTCACTCCCTAGCCCATTCAGCCTCAGCTCTGCCTTCTCCAGACCCCTCCGTTCTAACGTAACTGCTGATACTGAGGCAAGGTGACCCAACGTGCTGGGTTTCTGGAACTGTTCCGGTTTTAGCACTGAATGTCCCAGGCAGCCCCTCCAGGCATGGGCAAACTGGGACAGTTGGTCACTGTTATAAATTAAATTGTGCCCCCCCCCCCCCACAAA
>NW_004443980.1:12569504-12641600 GCF_000243295.1 Trichechus manatus latirostris
TGTATTGGAATCCTAACCCTCATACCTATGGATCTGATCCTGTTTGGAAACAGGGTTTTCTTTGTTATGTTAATTAGATCATAACCAAGTAGGGTAGGTTCTAAATCTAATCATTTCTGAGTTTAAAAAGAGCAGATTAGACACAGAGACCTGCACACACAGGGGAAGACAGATACCATGTGTCTTAGTCATCTAGTGCTACCGTAACAGAAATAGCACAGGTGGCTGGCTTTAACAAACAGAAATCTATTTTCTCCCAGTTAGGAGGCTAGAAGTCCGAATTCAGGACGCTGGTTCTAGGGGTGGGATTTCTCTCTTTGTCGACCCTGGGGGAAAGTCCTTGTCTCTTCAGCTTCTGTTCCTTGTCTCCTTGGTGATCTTCATGTGGTGTGGCTTCTTCTATCTTGCCTATCTCTGCTTGCTTCATTGTTTCCTTGCTTAGTCTCTTCTTTTTATATCTCAAAAGAGATTGACTTAAGACACAACCTATACTAATACTGCCTCATTAACTGAACAAAGAAACTCATTCCCACATGGAATTATAACCACAGGTATGTTGTTGTTGTTGTTTTTAGGTGCCCTCGCGTCGGTTCTGACTCATAGTGACCCTACGTACAACAGAATGAAACACTGCCGGGTCCTGCGCCATCCTCACAATCATTGTTATGCTTGAGCCCATTGTTGCAGCCACTGTGTCGATCAATTTTGTTGAGGTCTTCCTCTTTTTTGCTGACCCCCTACTTTATGAACCATCATGTCCTTCTCCGGGGACTGGTCCCTCCTGATAACATATCCAAAGTATGTGAGACGAAGTCTTTCCATCCTCTCTTCTAAGGAGCACTCAGGCTGTACTTCTTCCAGGGCTTCCACCCTGTTCATCATTCCAGTATGAACCCTTGCTGAGAATTTGCATTTCTAACAAGTCCCCAGGTGATGCTAATGCTGCTGGTTAGGGATCAATTATGAGAACCACTAGGAGAGCAGTGGTTCTCAAAATTCATTATACATAAAAATTATCTGGGGGTCTAGTTAAAATGTAGATCCTGATTTAGTATACCTGGATGGAAATGCAAATTCTCGGCAGGGGTTTGAACCAGAACCAACTGGTTTGAAGCACTGAATTCTTCCAAGACAAATTCGTTCATTCTTCTGTGAGTCTCTAATATATTCAGTATTCTTCAGCAACACTGTAATTCAAATGTTCTTCAGTCTTCCTTATTCATTGTCTGGCTTTCCCATGCATTTGAAGCAATTGAAAATACCATGGTTTTGGTCAGGTGCGCCTTAGTCCTCAAAATGACATCAGATTTGCCCGATGCAATATGTTGTTTGATTTCTTGACTGCTGCTTCCATGGGCGTTGATTGTGGATCCAAGTAAAATGAAATCCTTGACAACTTCAATATTTTCTCTGTTTATCATGATGTTGCTTACTGGTCCAGTTGTGAGGATTTTTGTTTTCTTTATGTTGAGGTGTAATCCATACTGAAGGCTGTGGTCTTTGATTTTAATCAGTAAGTGGTTCAAGTCCTCTTCTCTTTCAGCAAGCAGGGTTGTGTCATCTGCATATTGCAGGTTCTTAATGAGTCTTCCGTCAGTCCTGATGCTGCATTCTTCTTGGATTATTTGGATTCTGCATGGTTGTGGGATTATTTGCTCAGCATACAGATTTAATAAGTATGGTGAAAAGATACAACCCTGATGCACACCTTTCCTAATTTTAAACCACACAGTGTTTCCTCTTGGTCTATGTACAGGTTCCACATGAGCACAAGTAAGTGTTCTGGAATTCCCATTCTTTGTAATGTTATCCATAATTTGTTATGATCCACACAGTCAAATGCCTTTGCATAGTCAATAAAGCACAGGTAAACAACTTTCTAGAGCCCTGGTGGTGCAGTGGTTAACAGCTTGGCTGCTAACCAAAAGATGGGCAGTTCAGATCCACCTAGGATTCCTATGGAATCTTGGAAACCCTATGGGGCAGTTCTACTCTGTCCTGTAGGGTTGCTATGAGTCGGAATAAACTCGATGGCAATGAATTTGTTTGTTTTTTTAAAACATCTTTCTGGTGTTCTCTTTCAGTCAAGATCCATCTGACATCAGTAATGATATCCCTTGTTCCAAGTCCTGTTCTGAATCCACTTGAATTTCTGGCAGTTCCCTTAGATGTATTGATGCAACCGTTTTTGAATTATCTTCAGCAAAATTTTACTTACATGTAGTATTAATGATATTATTGAATAATTTCTGCATTCTGTAGTTAGGACTTACAACACATATTTTGGGAGGACAAAATTTAATCCATAACACCATGTGAGGGTCATCTATAAGCCAAAGAACACCCAGGACTACCTACAAGGAAGGAATCAACATGGCTGAGACCCTGACTTGGACATTTAGTCTCCAGAAACGTTAGAAAATAAATTTCTGTTATTTAAAGCTACCTACTTGTGGTATTTCTGTTTCAGCAGCACTAGGAAACTGAGACAGTCACCCTGCTCAGCATTTCCATCTCTCCAATGGATCCACTGACCTGTCTGTATCCCTCACATGTGACCTCTCACCAGCTGTGGATGAGGGTGATCCCCCTGAGCTTCTCTAAGACTCACTGGTCCCTTAGCCTCCTTGTCTCCTCTCTCTCTCTCATTTTTCCTTCCTCTCTCTCTCTTCTCACTTCTCTGCTGACATTTCCCTTCTAACCCACTAACATGCTGGTTTCATCTCTTCCACATACCAGCTCTCCCCTTAACAGATTTTTAGCTAGGTTAATGACATCACCAAACACCTGCTTCCCCAACCTTAAGACTTGCTATTACCCTGGATTTCTTCTTCTCCCTCAACCCCTCCATTCACTTTGACCACTAAAACTTTACCTTTGTCTCTCAGAACCTTCTCTCTGTAGGGAAGAGCGATGGGTGAGGTAGAGGCTGTATCGGCTAGAGTCCATGTGATCTCATGTCTCTGAGCATGTTTGATGGGTTGGGGCTGTGGAGGATAGGGGACCACAGGAGCCCACTTGGGTAAGAGATTTGCAGGAATTTTGTGTGGGTATAGCCCACGTATGGAGCCCTGGTGGCACAATGGTTAAGTGCTCTGCTCCTAACCGAAAGGTTGGCATTTGAACCCACCAGCGGCTCCACAGGAGAAAAGACCCAGTGATTTGCTCCTGTACAGCCTAGGAAACCCAATGGGGCAGTTCTACTCCGTCACATGGGATCATTATGAGTCGGAATAGCGTCAACAGCACAGAACAACAACTTAGCCTACATATTCCTGGCTTCACCAGCCTATGATTACAAAACAAGGGCATACTTCCCTTTTATAATCTAAATTGTTATGGCAGGAGACCTCATTCTGTTTATCTGCAGGAAAGTGGTCTTCCTCAAAGTATCCTCAAGTTATTTCTGGGAGTGCCTAGAGGGATGTCTCATATGTATTAACAAATCAAACTGGCACCTGCTGGTATCAGAAAGTGCATTATTAGGCAGGGTCCTTTTGGCCACGTGTGTCACAAGCCCATCATCACAAAGCAGCGTAAGCAAGATGAGACAGTAATGGACTCCCATTGCTGTGAAAGACGCTGAGGACCTTCATGTAACTGAAGTACCAGTGAAGGGGACTCCAGAGCCTCCAGGACTGGAGACAGGGCTCAGTGCCTCCACAACGCCTACCTCTTTCTGTCTCTCATTGCTGCTTGTCATGGCTCTTCTTTGTGTTCTGACTTCACTTTCTCTTCTCCTCCACTTGGCGGAGAACATGACTGCCAGCAGCCCTTGTTTAGCAAACCCAATGGCAAGAAAGACCTCACTCCCACCATCTGTGAATCAACCCCTGGAAAAGACTCTGATTAGCTCTGTGTGGTCTCATGCCCATCCCTGGACTGATCGTGGTGTCTGGGAAAATGGGGCACTGTGATTAGCTCTACCACCCATCTGTCAGTTTGCTGTACTCTGGTGGCTTGTGTGTTGCTGTGATGCTGGAAGCTATGTCACTGGTATTTCAAATACCATCAAGGTCACCCATGATGGATGGGTTTCATCCTATCTTCCTGACTAAGACAGACTAGGAAGAAAGGCCTGGTGATCTACTTCCAAAAATTAGCCAATGAGAACTTTATGGATCACAACAGAGCATTGTCTGACTCTTGCTTTGGGCACGTCATCAGGAAGGATCAATTGCTGGAAGAGGACACCATGTTTGGTGAAGAAGAGGGCCAAGGGAGTCGTGGGAGACCCTCAGTGAGATTGATTGGCATAATAACTATAATGATGAACTCAAATGTCAGCAATCATGAGGATGATGCAGGACCAGGCAATGTTGGTTCTGTTGTACATAAGGTCATCATGAGTCAGAGTCAGCTTGACAGCAGCTCACAGCAGAATTTTCTAGGCCTGTGTCTGGGGTCCATTTCTGCAGCTAGGAGACAAAGTCTGTTACTAGAGAAAGAGAGCATGCAACCAAAACCAATAGCTACCATAGTCGACTGCACATGGTGTCTCCCCTTGTCTTCCTTTCCTGCTCTGGCTCCTGCTTGTCTGTGTCCACTGCCTCCAAAGCCACCCAGTAACCTCACCATTGCCAATGCCTTTATGAGACATGGGCACAAACAGTACCGTTTAAGGCATAAGTGACAAAGTGCATTCACAAAGGAGAGAAGAAGGACATAAAAACTCATAGTCTGATACTGAGGACCCCCAGTGAAACCAGCAGTGATATTTGGCAGAAGGTGTGGAGAAAAACAAGATGAAGTAAGAGGATGACAAGATCCAGGGTGTGGATCTAGGTAAAGAGGCGGGGGAGATGATTAGAATCAAGAAGGTCCAGAACCATGAAGTCAGAACCAAGTGAGACAGAGATTTGGGAACTCTGAGCTCAAACCAGCAGGTGCAGTCTTATTGGTCCAGGACTTCCTTTAAAGTGTTGAAGTATAAGTGCCCTTCCAGGGCAGAATAATTCAAGTCAATAAGCCAGTCAGCTCTAGATAGCTTCGAGATTATGTTAGTGTAGAAGTCCTGACTCTTTATGTCCTTCCCAAAGCCAAAGCATCAGGTCATGGAGGTGCCCCTGAGGTTCCGTTCCAAATATTTGCCTTCTGCTTCTAGGCCCTGGTGGCCAAGCTCTCAGCTGCCACTTCTCAGCAGCAACAACAGGGCAGCACAATGCCCCATTTGCACTAGGGGCAGCAGAGAGCCAGATGGGGATGGACGTGAAGGTGTGTGAGCCTCACTGCCTGCCCTGGTACCACCATGTGGCCTGGGCCGGCTGTCAGGAACTATGAGGCTGGGAGCAAGGCTGCTGCAGCCCATTCTGGTCCAACGCAGGCTGAGACTACTGGCCCTGCCGTCACCTGGGCCCTGACTGTGGCAAGTCTATGTGGCCAAAGTTGGCAGCTACAGCTGATTTAAAGGGACCATTTAGACTTACTCTCACTTGCAGCATGAAACACAACCGAATGTGCTTACCAAGAGAGGCTCGGGGAATAGAACTGTGTGGCTTGACAGAGTGTAATTAACACATCATCTTCACAAAGCCTAAAGATGGACTCGGCAGCACCCCTGTGATTACGCCCAGGAGACACATTGTAATTGTATCATCCCATCCAAATGCACTGGGACAAGCATTTACGTGTCTGGATGGAAGTCAAGGCAGATTAAGAAGCGTTTCTGCCAGAGGCAGCTTTCCTGACCGTTATGAGGAACCAAGAGGTGAGGAGCTGGGTAATAATTCCACATCTACACAATAGAGTATTATGCATAATTAGGAATTACATTGTAGAAGAACACATCCCAACCTTTTGCTGTTGAGTCAGTTCTGACTCACAGCGACCCTATAGGACAGAGAACTGCCCCATAAGGTTTCCGAGGCTGTAATCTTTACGGAAGCAGACTGCCACATCTTTCTCCTACAGAGCAACTGGTGGGTTTGAATCATCAACCTTTCAGTTAGCAGCCTAGTGCTTTAACCACTGTGCCACCAGGACCCCTTGAAGAGCGTATAATGACATAGAAAATGCTCACAATATAAAATTAAATGAACAGAAACCATAAAAACCAAACCTGTTGCTGTCAAGTTGATTGACTCATGATGAGCTCATGTGTTAACGGAGTAGAATTGTTCTGTAGGGATTTCTTGGCTGTAGTCTTTCTGAAACAGATCACCAGGTCTTTTTTTCTGCAGCACTACTGGGTGGGTTCGAACCACCAACCTTTCCATCAGTAGCTGAGCATAAACCATTTGCACCACCCAGGGACCTAGTTCGATTCCAGGATTCCCAAATATTTATTATGTGTTTAATCTCTGTAGTAGAATTATGCGTAATTTCTTGTGCTTTGTGTATGAGTGTATGTATGTGTGTGTACTCTTAAAATTCTTCTTTGAACCTGGGTAACTTTTATAAGCAGAAAATTTTGATTAGTGGTATTAAAGAAAATACTAGAGGTCAGAAAGACCATTGTCAAGCTAGTAGATCTCTTGTCAATGATCCCTACCCTTCCCTCCCCATTCCCTGGTGCTGAATCCGTCCAGGAGTCTAGACTGAGAAGTCAGGAAGTCTTTTCCCCTTTTCTGTCCCTGCTAACAGTTGGCAGCAGCAGGGGGCAGAAAGTGCCAGGGTCTAATCTGATATGGGACATACACATAAAGACAGTTAAGATAGAGAGCCATTACCATGGGGACATGAACAATAAACTCTTTAACAGTGGTCTATAAAAAGTGATTACTGAAGAAAATCAATTCTAACAAAAGGCAACACGACAAAAGATGGCCATCTGTTGTGAAGGTTATAAAGCAGATTCCTGCATGAGGGAGGAGGTTGAGCCAAATTATCTCTAAGGACTCCTCCACGTCTCAGACTATGAAAAATTTTCCAGTTGCCATCTGACTTAAGGTGACCCCACGTGGGTCAGAGTAGAACTGCACTCCATAGGGTTTCAATGGCTGATTTTTGGGAAGTAGATTGCCAGGCATTTCCTCTGAGGTGCCTCTGGATGGACTTGCACCTCCGACCTGTCAGTTAGCAGCTGAGCGCTTAACCACTTTCACCACCCAGGGATTCCTCCATATCTCAGATTCTATGAAATAAATAGGGAGCCAAAGTAAGAGAAAGTGCAGGAAAAAAATGAGGAAGCCATCCACTTCACTAAGACATGCACTCTGTGACTCCTGGCACCACTGTCTGCTCAGAGTCAGATGAGTAAGCTGGCCCTTTTCATGTTCCAAAAATCTCACCCTATACTTAGCCCATTTCATTTTGAAGATAATGTGGTTGCCACCATCCTTCAGTCCCCTTCTCTCTGGACGTGTACCTTGGGCCGTTCTGATGACAGCCTCGTCCTTCCCTCTCGCAGCCCCTACAGCCTGAATTATGGTGTGAGGCTCCTTCATAACCACCCAGTGCCCAAGATGAACGTCCTCTCTGAGGAGAGATTCACCTAACTCCTTCTCATTCCTCTATCCTAATGGCTCTGTCCTACCACCCATCTGTCAGTTTGTCTAACTGGGGCGGCTTGTGTGTTGCTATGATGCCAGAAACTATATCACCGGTATTTCAAATACCAGCCGGGTCACCCACACTGGACAGATTTCGGTGGAACTTCCAGAATAAAACAGACGAGAAAGAAAAGCCGGGACACCCTGCTAACTCAGAAGCGAAGCCACTCCCGAAGTCTACTTTTCAGCCGAAGATTAGATCCACCTATAAAACAAATAATAACACACCTGAGGAACATGCTTCTTCGTTTAATCGAGTATAAGAGACCAAACGGGCAACTCCTGCTCAAAAGCAAAGGAGGAGGCAGGAAAACTGGACGAACGGACACTGAGAACCCAGGGTGAAAAGGGAAAGGGGGAGAGTGCTGACACATTTCAGGGATTGCAACCAACGTCATAAAACAATTTATGTATAAAATTTTTGTTCGCATAACTAATTTGTGCTGTACATTTTTCACCTAAAACACAGTAAAATTAAAAAAAAAAAAAGAAGAAGAAAAAGAAAGAAAAGCCTGGTGATCTACTTCCGAAAATTAGCCAATGGAAACTCTATGGATTGCAATGGAATACCGTCCGATATAGTGCTGGAAGATGAGCCCCTAGGTTGGAAGGCACTCAAAGTACAGTGGCCGCCACAATACGCTCAAGCACACCAGCAATGGTGAAGATGGCACAGAACCAGGCAACTTTGTATTTGGGATCGCCATGAGTCGGCATGAACTAACAACAGTAACAATCGTTTTGGTAGAGGCATCACGATCCAGTCTAGAATGCAGCTGGGGTCAATTTTTCAGGGAACAGTGCAATGGAAAAGGATGCGCACACAGCGTGTGCTGGAAGGTTGGCACTTCGTGTTATCCCGCTTGTCTATTTTAGGCCAATGTGTTTATATACGGTTTGTGTGGGTGTGAGAAGTTATTTACCAAATCTAAATAGATTATGGAGCCCTGGTGGTGCAGTGGGTAAGAGCTCAGCTGTTAACCAAAAGGTTGGCAGTTCGAATCCACCATCCGCTCCTTGGAAACCCTATTAGGACAGTTCCACTTTGTCCTATAGGGTAGCTATGAGTTGGAATCAACTCAATGGCAACGGTTTTGGTTTTCAAAATAGAATATCCCCCCTCTCCCTTTGGCATATCTGTGGGACGGGAAAATGGAAGGGGGGCTACTACTGGCTGACAGCCAAGAGGCACTTATTAGGTGCTTATCTGAATGCACCCCACTCTTCTCAAGAACCCCATTTTATAGAGCGAATCTCTGAGTGCTCAACTAGCTTGCTCAGGGTCACACAGCCCGTAAGTGGCAAAGCAAGGGTTAGAGCTGGGTTTGTTCATTTCTCAAGGATTTATTTAACCAATTGAATGAAAACTTGAGATTGTGTTATTTTTTTGAGCACATGTCATCTGAAAAAAACACAAATAAGTGTATAAAAAGGTCATGCTTGTACCTCAACAATATTTCAGCTGAAAATTCAAGTTATGTATAATTGTATAATTTAGAATATAATGATGCCACTGTATGAGCAAGATAGACACACTTAGTGATGCTTACTACCGAACACAAAAGAGCCATTTAATTTAAACAAGATAATTTCACTGTTTGCTCTGCCTAAAGCTCATAAAACGTCATTTCATTAAATCATGTTTTCATTTATGTAAGATGACCGTCATATCAAAGCTATTTTATTGTTACAGAAGTTGGAACAGTATGGTACATTGGTATTAAATTATGAGCATATAATGAAAAATACTTTCTGAAATAAAACATACTTAACTATATTCATTTATTTACTCATTTAATAAATGACAAGTGTGTATTTTCTATGTGCCAGGCACAGTACTAGGCACCTGGGGTGCAGCAGTTTTCCTCCATGGAGCAAGTGGAGGGAGAGAAACATTGCAGCAGGCTAGAGAGCGGTCCCCAAAGATCTCAGGTCCTAATCCCTGCAACCTGTGAATGTCACCTTATATGGAAAGGTAGTTTGCAGATGTGATTACGTTAAAAATCTGCAGATCTTGGATTACTGGGTTGGGCTCTAAATGCTATTATAAGTGTTGTTATAAAAGAAGGCAGAGGGAGATTTTCTACAGACACACAGAGAAGAAGGACACGTGAAGACAGAGCACAGAGGGAACTAAAGAGGCCGTCCTTGAAGGTTGAAGTGATGGGGCCACAAGCCAAGGATTGCTGACAGCCACCAGAAGCTGGAAGAGGCAAGGAATGGAGTCTTCCCTGGAGCCTCCGGAGGGAGCACAGCCCTACTGACACGTAGCTTTCGGCCCAGTGATGCTGATTTCTGACTTCTAGCCACCAGAAGCTGGAAGAGGCAAGGAATGGAGTCTTCCCTGGAGCCTCCGGAGGGAGCACAGCCCTACTGACACGTAGCTTTCGGCCCAGTGATGCTGATTTCTGACTTCTGGCCTCCAGAACTGTGAGGGAATAAATTCGTGGTGGTTGAAGCCACCCATTTGTGATAATTTGTTATAGCAACCTTAGGAATCGAATATAGAAACCAAACCAGTTGCTGTCAAGTCGATTCCGACTCATGGCGACCCCATGTGTGTCAGAGTAAAATTGTGCTCCATAGGGTTTTGAATGGCTGATTTTTTGGAAGCAGATCACCAGGTCTTTATTTCGAGGCACCTCTGGGTAGATTTGAACCTCCAACCTTTTGGTTAGTAGCCAGATGCTTAACCATTTGTCCCACCTAGAGGTTCTTAGGAAGCTAATACCAACGTGCACAAATGAACACGGTTACATCCGTGGTGACTGATAAACCTGGGAGATGTGCTAAATGGTGACTAGAGGGTCTACTTCCGAGGGTGCCGTCTGGGCAGACCTCTCAGGGGGTGGGTGTTTCAGCGGGGCCTGTGGGCCTGGCACAGGCAGCAGGGGCAATACAGAGAGGATTGCTGGCACATGGTGGCCCAATGGTGTGGGGGACAAAAGGAAGGCCAGGGAGCTTGGAGGGAGCAGACCTAGACAGGGTGTTGTGAGATGGTGTCAGAGAGACTGCCAGGACCAACCCGTGTAGGGTCTGTTGGCTGGGGCGAGAAACCTGGGTTGGAGATTTGTAAGCTGTGAAGACACTGAGACAAGGTCAAAAGCAGGCACATTAAGAAAACACCTGCTTCTTCATGTAGGATCGACTGTGTTGACTCTGAGGACACCTGTTGTCTTGCTACTCAAGCTACTTCATCAATGAATGGTAAGGCGATGCGCCTGCCACATCAGGAGCCCTCAGCCCACCCCTGTCCAGCAGCTGTGATGGTTGAGCAGAAACCTCATTGTACTTGCCCCCGAAGCTCCAGCTTACAGGACCCTCTAGAAACCCTTGGAGAGGCATGGCATTTTCCCAGAGTGGCCGTGGGGTTCCTGCACAGACAGATGTTAGAAGGTAGCTGCAAGGAGGGTGATCATAGGAAAGAAGTTCAAATCCAGAGCAGGGGAAGCCTCTGTGGGGACAGCTTCCTAACACAGGTCCAAGTCTAGTGGGTGTGGCGAAGGGATGGCAGCCTAGAATTTCAACCCTGATCCTTCCTACCAGTTACCATCCTATCAATTCTGACTCATGGCGTCCCCTTGTGTGTCAGAGTAGAGCTGTGCTCCATAGGGATTTCAATGGCTGATTTTTCAGAAGTAGGTCACCAGGCCTTTCTTCTGAGGAACCTCTGGGTGAACTCAAACCTCCAACTTTTTAGTTAGTAGCTGAGCATGTTAACTGTTTGCACTAACCAGGGACTCCGCCGATTCTGTCTACATGCTGGAAAATACCCTTGGGAGATTTGTCAGGTGGTTTTTTGTCTTGCCTGCATGCCTGGAGCATTCCTAGACACTTCCCTACCGAGTACAGACACACATTTTCATCAAGGAGAAGGAGTTTCCACCCCAGGATCAGAAAGATATATTGGAATGAAATTTTCGTCCCGTTTCTCACCCTCTCCTCCCTTTCCCAAAAGAAGAGGAATAACTGGCCTGACTGATGTGCCTGGGGGGCCCTGGTGGCACAGTGGTTAAGAGCTCAGGCTGCTAACCAAAAGATCACCAGTTCGAATCCATCAGCAGCTTCTTAGAAATCCTATGGGGCAGTTCTACTCTGTCCTATAGGCTTGCTATGAGTCAAAATCGACTCCGGGGCAACAGGTTTGGTTTGGATGTACCTAGAGGGAGGCAGAAATTCCTGGGATCATATCCCGCATACCAGAAAGTGGGGCCACAAGGCCTTAAATCGGGGAACAGGCCTAGCCTCTCCCTTGTTCTCTTGGCCCACATCCGCTTAGATACAATGGATAATGGGTCCCCTATATTTCCAGGCTCCTGGCTCCATTGCTAACCAGACAGGCCTGCTATTGAGGACCCAGCCATGTCTGCTCTCTCGATTACTGATCCTCCATCTGTGACTCAACAGGGAGGTCAAGTGAGTCTTTTGCCGGGGGCCATATAGCTTCAGTTCTGGGGAGCAAGTAAGAAGGCACCTTATGACCCAGATGCCCCCTGATCTGCCCGTCTGGAGTTGCCCAGGAGCCCCATACTCTCATGTCACTGAGCACTGGCTGAGCCCACGATAAAGTAGATCCCACCCTTTTGTTCCTTTAAAGTGGCACCTTGCATCTATCCCTGGATTGGTTAAAACCCAATAAAACCTCCAAACCAATAAATTCAATTTAAACAATTCCATGCATCTACACTGTAGTCTGAAACATTGAGTTTGGAGGGGTTGAAATGTAGGGTGTCTCTGGTCCAACCCTTTGGGTCGATTACTTCTGAGACCATCTGTAGAATCAGCTGTAAACAAGAGACCTGTGACTCAGGAAACACTAGAAAAGACCCTAGATTTGGGAGGCAGCATGACTTAACCTCTTGATTGCCCTCTGAGGATGGCCCTCTAAGGACAGGAAATGCAGTGGCGCCGCCACACCTGAGTAACGCACCTGTTCTCCTCCCAGGTTGTCAGCTCCTCGCTATCTGGAGCTGTATCTTCCTCAACTTTGCAGTCAACTGTCAAACACTGGGCCTCACATGAGGCAGAACATCATCCCCTATTTATTGGACTGAATTAAAGCTAGATTGAATAAAATATACTCGTGTGGATTAAATAATGATGTTGAAGGGCATGGGCTCTATCATGGTCAAAAAAAGTCACCCAGTAAGGGGGCAGGGATACTAGAGTACTGGAAATGATACAACCAGAACGGGATGAATGAGACTGATGACACGCTGTGAAAAATGTAACCAATGTCACCAAATAATTTGTGTAGAAATTGTTAAATGGGAACCTAATTTGCTGTGTAAACTTGTGAGAGCTGGACTCGACAGGACGGCCTTGTTTTCCTGGGTCTCACCTTTGACAGGGTGCAGCCTTACAGCTTTTCTATCGCTCTCTATTAGTGGAAAATGTGTTGAGTTTTCCTTCTCTGACAGGTTTCCCCCTTACACAGGTTCTGGCTTTCACAGGTTTCACTTTTTTTTTTTTAAGTCCCCCAAGTGCCACTGCTTTCCTCATTTAAACAAGGAAATGATATACCAAATGGAACCAGCATCTTTAAGTATGAAAAATAAAGGATTGTGAAAAGAGAGACAAAATTATTGAAGGAATCGGAATTCACTAATCAGTCAGGCTATTCTTTCTCTTGTAACCCTTATTTTCTGTATACCTCCTCCTTTATATGAGCACGCGTGCACGCGCACACGCATACACACGCGATTGTTCCTCTCAGTTGAGTATCTTCTAAATCGCTAGTCAGAAACGAATGCATGAAGAAATAAAGGCCCACAGAGATTAATATCACAAATCTTTTCCAAGGCACTGGGACCCTCCTGTTGTGGCCTCTTAGATGTACAGCCACGATCCGGATGCCAGATATTTCCCAGCGATTAAGAACCAAGTAGGTTAAATTGATGACCTGAGATTCCGTCTTGAGGCATTAACTTCAGTCAATTATTGAAGTTACTGCTCATTTTGAAATAGTGTTTGCTTTAAATCTCATATAATGTAAATCTCAGCAGCAGGCCAGGTCCTACAGCAGCCATTCCAGCTCCAGTGAGAAACCAGCAAAGATGCTGAGAAGCTATGAGGCTTTTAAAGACCAGGGTCCATCACTTCACCAAGGTAACAATCGTCTTTAACATACAGACGAGGTGAAGATTTTTGATTTCTTTCATTCATCTGGGAGAGAGAAGCTAACTGAATTGGGTTTCAAATGATGGCATGATCGTTCATTTATGCAAATCATAAATGGAGTTATGTAATGTCGTTACAAATAAAATACAAGCACACCAATCCAGGCATGCATTTCTCCCTTGTTAATTCTTAATATTTTGTTTGTATTTAATGCTTCATTAAAATCTAAAGTCCTAAAATTTGTTCATTCAGCCAACATTTACTGGCAGGCGCAGTGTTCTGTGTGAGGCTATGGGCTGCAGGGAACCTTAGAAGCTCCCAGTGTGCAGACAGATCAGATGTGCTCAGGATTAAACGCAATAGCAATTCTGCAACAAGGGCCATAAGAGGGATTTTCAAAACTTGGTGCCCCCTTGTAAATAAGAGCACAGCATGAAGGTTTCATTCTTCCTCTGTGTGCGGACTGAAGGCAGGAATATAATCCACACGGCACATCTGGCTGGGAAGCTACCATGTCACAAGGGTCCCAGTCAGGTGTCCATCCCACGAATGTCAGGCCAGCCCTACCAGAAACACCCAGAGCCTTTGACGTCCAACCACTGGGGCGCGTGAACCCTTCTCCTCTATTTCCTTCCTTCTTCTCCCCATGGCGTCTTATTCTGAGCCCTGAGGTAGTTGTTGTGAGTTGCCATCAAGCCAGTTCTGATGCGAGGCAACCCCCTGTGTGCAGAGTAGAACTGCTCCATAGGGTCTTTTTTTTTTTTTAATTTTTAAAATTTTATTTATTTTGTTGTTGAGAATATACACAGCAGAATACACACCAATTCAACAGTTTCTACATGTACCATTCAGTGACCTTGATTACATTCGAGTTGTGCAATCATTCTCGTCCTCCTTCTCTGAGTTGTTCTTCCCCCATTAACATAAACTCACTGCCCCCTAAGGTTCCTATCTAATCTTCCCTGTTGCTGTTATCAGTTTGATCCCATGTAGATAGTTCTTAAAAGATCATAATGCTCAAGGCAGACATTTTTTACTAGTTAAGCTAAACTATTATTTGGTTTTAAGAAGACTTCGGAGGATATTCTTTTCTTATCTCAGGGCAGTAGTTTCAGGGGTTCATCCAACCTTTATGACTCCAGGAAGTCTGGATTCCATGAGCGTTTGAAATTCTGTATTTTCCCTCTTCTGCTCCATAGAGTTTTCAAGGCTGCGACCTTTTTGAAGTAGGCCTGTCTTCCGAGGTGCCTCTGGGTGGGTTTGAACTGCCAACCTTTTGGTTAACAGCCGAGCTCTTAACCACTATCCCACCAGGGCTCCCATTAGTCGTGTCAGTAAGTGTTATTTCCAACTGCTGCCCAGTTGTCTGTATCTTTTGTGGGGAAGTGTGTCCTGAGCAGATCTTGTCCAGGTGACTGCAGGGCAATGAGGTTCCACATGTGGACTAGAGGACTGTCGGCAACGTAGTCACTCAAGGAGATGCCTCAGGCCTGTGTACTCGTATTCCAGGCCAGGCCCGCTTTCAGGCTTGCAACTGCAGAACTTCCCTGAAAGAGGGCAGTTTATGAGATAAAGAAAAAATCACTTTGCAAACTCTGAAGAGCTAACTATGAGAATTGTTTTGATTATTTTCATTTCCCATACCATCTAGCACAGTGCTGTAGACATTACTTAGTACATGCTCCTATTGAATTTACCTCAGGGAACTAGCAGACAGCTAAGCTAAAACTCTAGCCCACAGAGGGCCCTAATGCCAGATTTCAACAGCTCTGGAGAAGAAGCTCTTCACACCCTGTGATGGTTAATGTTATGTGTCAACTTGGCTAGGCTATAATTCTCAGTGGTTTGGCAGGTGCTATGTAGCACCTTCCATTTTGTGATCTCATATGAGCAGCCAATCAGGTGGAAGAGGAGTTTCCTTGGGGGTGTGACCTGCATTCATGATATAAACAAATGTTCTGGCAAAGCTTGCTGTCTTTCTAATCCAGCAATCTTCTTAGCATCTGAGCCCAGTTCCTGGGATGTAAACCAGCAAGGACACTCAGCCTGCGACCTGAGCTGTAGATTTTGGTATCACCAACCCTGGCAACTCTGTGAGCCAGCAGAGACCTTAGGCCTGTCGCCTGACCTGCAGATTTTGGGCTCATCAGCCCCTGCAACCACGTGAGCCAGTGGAAGTTGTCAGCCTGTCATCTGATCCATGGATTTGGGACTTGCCAGCCCCCACAATTGTATGAGCCATTTCCTTGAAGTAAATCTCTCTCTATGCATCTATATTGGTTTCACTGTTTTATTCCTCTAGAGAACCCAGACTAAGATGCACTCCTTCGCTGCTCCTCTCCCCACTCCCTGTCCAGCCTGAGCCTGGAGCAGGTGAGGAAGGGATGCAACGAGCAGAGGGAAGGCACCGTTTATATCTTCCTTCCCTATAGGTTTCTGAGCCCAAGTCTGGCCTGTGCTAGAGGCAGGAGAGATACTTTCAATTGAGCGAAAGATTGTAGTTTTGATATTAGATGGTTTTGGAGTGTTCACTATCTGAAAATGAAAATGCGCATTAGCCAGAGAAGCTATGTGCTTTGCTCTAGATATTATCCAAGAGCAGGGAAGAGTGGGACTGAAAGACAATGGCAAGAGAAACTAAAGTGGCTTCCTGTGGGTACCCCATTGTGTCCAACTTGTTGATTAAGCTAGTTATACCTGCCATGGCATACCAGACAGAGGATGATGATGGAGTAGAAAAGTTCTTCATTGAACGGGCGGGTGGATCTCAAAGTAGCAATACCATGAGGGAGACATACAAGTCTTAAGTCTATTTCATTTAACCACAGAGTTGTATCGCAGTAGCAAGGACTTACAGACTTGAGTCTTTGAAAGGTGGTAGTGGTACAGGGAGCTTCCCACAGAGACCCTCCCTCTGGCTCTTCCTTCCTCTCTCTTGCTAATACCCGCTTTCCCCCATACAGCCCACTCTCCAGTCTACCTCAGAAAACTCCACTCCTCCCCAAGGGTTTCATCCAGCCCCTTGGTTTCTTCCCTTGTGTTGCAAACCCGTGTAGCCAGGGTTCAGTTAGATGCTGAAGGAGGTGCTCAGCTCAGTCCTTACTGGCAGCAGAAAGAGGGAGGATTTTCTCTTCCCAGGAGTGGGGGAGACAGCAGATCCTGGACCTGCAAAGTGGGCATCACCAGGGAGCGTGTTAGAAAAGGATCTCAGGCCCCATCCCAAACCTACTAAACCAAAATCTGCACTTTTATAAGACCCTCAGGTGATTCATATGCACATTAGCATGTTAAAAAAAAAAAGAAAAAAAAAAAACAGTTGCCTGCAAGTTGATTCTGACTCATGGTGACCCCATATGTTAAACAGAGTAGAGCCATGCTCCATAGTTTTCAATGGCTGATCTTTTTAGAAGTAGATCACCAGGCCTTTGTTCCAAGGCACCTCTGGATGGACTGGAACCTCCAGCCTTTTGGTTACCAGCTGAGTGTGTTAACCATTTGCACCACCCAGGGACTCCAGCGTGTTCGAAGCACTGCTCTAATCCACTGTCCTCTTGGGTAGAAATCCGAGAGGTGCCGAGACCTGGTTTTAGCGCAGACCGTTGTTGATGAGGACGGGATGCATTAGGAGAGCTGCTCCAGCCAGACGTGACTTCCTGCAGCCGGTGTGCTGAGTGGGAGCCTGGAGACTAAAAACAGTCTTGCCTCCCTGGGTCAGTCACTAAATGGCAATTTCTCAAAAACTCTCTGATGATACTATTTTTTTAATTTCTAAGGTTTCTGCAGTCACGCTCCCTCATCCATCTTTGGCAAAGGGTATGACTATGACAGACGCATAGCCAAGTACCCACAGGGCCCGCAGCCCACAGTATCTCAGAAGAGGTGCTGAAGGCCATTCTCCGGCAAGGTCCTCAAATGCTGCTCTCTTGGTCTCTGCCTTCCACACTCAGGCCTTTGGAAGAAGCAGGTGGTAAGAAAGTTTCGGCACATATGGCGCCCCCAAATACTCTAATAGGAGAAATTGAAAACATTGGTTCAAAGCTTCTTCGACATTCCTTAGAGAATGTAGTCCACAGAACCAGGCTAGTTTAAAAAAAACAAAACAAAACCTCAGGAAGAAAATTTAACCTTCTTCCAAATTTAAAATGTGACTTGAATTTTTGGTAGATTTTTTTTTTCTTCCAGTAACTATCCATAAGGCTTTCAAGATGAGAATTGAGAACTGTTCTGCATTTCTTTCTAGCATATTTTAACACTTTATTTTAAAATTGCACACTTTGCTGGGACCTCCTCTCTAGCAACATACAGCATTAAATCCACCGTATCAGCAGTCCACAGTGGTTAAGAGCTACAGCTGCTAACCAAAAGGTCAGCAGTTCAAATCCACCAGTCGCTGCTTGGAAACCCTATGGAGTAGTTCTACTCTGTCTTACAGGGTCACTATGAGTTGGAATCGACTCGACGGCAATGTTGTTCTACTCTACTCTATCAGCAGTCCACGCTTCAAACCCCTCATATGGGATGTGGAGTAAAATACATGCAAAAAATCGATTCCAAGATTTAGAGAACGCATAAGCTATTCAAGAATCCCTTGAAAATCTGGACACAGATAGTGGGTGATGGTTGTACCACATGCTGAATGTAATCAATGTCACTGGATTGTACATATAAAAATTGTTGAATGGGCCAGCGTTTTGTTATAAATATTTTTACCACAATAAAAAAAAAATTTAAAAAGAATCCCTTGAATAATCCATGCTCTTGTTCTCAAAATGGCTTGAAACAAAATGCATACACAGACATAATGAGCTCTTTTCTTCTCATCCAAATTGCCTTTCAAGTCTAAGAAGTATATTCATTTGCATGAAATATTCTTTGCAAGAAATCCCTCCCAGGTGAGGAATTTTAAATATGCTTCTTTCGACAGACAGGCAGACAATGGCTTCGGCCAGTCAACGGTTATATTTCTCGCAGCCAGTATCTTCCAGTTGGTTTCTCATTCCATGGGATCAGTAACAACCGGGCTTATTTATATGTATAAAACTGTCACGGCCTCACCATTGCTAACACAGACCATTTCTCGAGTGGCCCCCCAAAGTGGAGTCTTAAAAAATCCTGACATCACTTAAGTACGTAAACAAAAACAATAAAAGGATGAACAAGAGAGGCAAACTCAGCTTGCGATGTGCCCTCCGGGCAGGTGTACAACGCAGTTCAGGCTTTCTTCTTGTGCTGAGGAAATGAGGACAAAATTTAACTCTGTCAGCAAGAAAAAGCCCAGGTTTCTGGCCCACTGATCTTCGCCCCAGATAGGACCTATAAGAAAAACAGCCTGTGTGAGATGAATTAATGTGACAGGACAATCACTGTTAGCCATAAAACCACTGAAATGGTCTCAGACCTGCAGGAGAACACAAAGATCGAAACTCTTTAAACGCTTTTACAGACTTCTGAAGAGCTTGGGCTTTGGGTGGGCAGGCTCAAAATTCTTCTGGTCATCTTAACCAGTACCTGCCCTGGCATCAACCAATAACCCACAGAGCGTTCATCCTTAAAGGCCCAGAGAAGGAAAGGAGTCACACATTTCCCTCTCTGCACGTTTCCTCCTGGAAGCAGAATCATGGGAAACGTTGCCTATCTACTTCCTCGCTGAAGATTTCTGGGGACATGTGCTATTCTTTGGAGTTCCTGGGTGGTGCAAATGGTTAAGTGCTTGGCTGCTCAGTGAAAAGTTTAAATCTACCCAGAGGCACCTCGGAAGAAAGGCCTGGTGATCTGCTTCTGAAAAATCAGCCATGGAAAACTACAGAGCACAATTCTTCTCTGGCACACGTGGAGTTGCCATGAGTGGGGACTGACTCACCGGCCACTGGTTTGATTTTCTGTGAGAAGGTAGGGCCAGAGCTAATCTGTCATCTCTCACCGTCTATCATTGGTTTCTTCTTTCTCCTTCTCTTGAGACCCCATTTGTATATCCACTACCATCACCAGTTGCCATCGAGCTGGCTCTGACTCATGATGACCCCGTGTGTGTCAGAGTAAAACTGTGCTCCACTGGGTTTTCAATGGCTGATTTTTCAGAAGCTGATTGCCAGGCCTTTTCTTCCAAGGCGCCTCTGCGGAGACTTAAAGGTTTTGCTGAGCAGTCGAGGGCAGTTTCAATGGCTGATTTTTCAGGAGCAGATTGCCAAGCCTTTCTTCAAAGGCACCTCTGGGTGAACTTGGACTACTAACCTTTCAGTTAACAACTGAGCGCATTAACTGTTTACACCACCTGAGTACTCCACCATAACACATACGAAATGTTCTCCACCATGCCCAGCATATTTTGGACTTTCAATACAAAACAGCTTTTATTATATTTTATATTTTGTGCTTCAGTTCTTAAACTGAATAATGGACCACATTTAAGAGAAAGACCCAAAGGAGAAATGACTGATGTGGTCTTCTTCTCCCCAAACTTTCCATTAAAAAAAGAATGTAATGCAGCTCCCCAAGGCATGACATTAGTGAAAGGAAAGAACATTCGTGAAAGGCTTTCCCTTTGAGCCCTCCTTTTGAGGAAAATCTGAGGAGTCATCCCCACGAAAGGCAAGGCTGCTGACAGCATCCTATTTCAGCTGCCTGCTGGGTTTACTGACAACCCGCTTACAGGATCAATACTGGCTCCAAGGAGCAGCTTGTCTTCCAGCCCACCGCACGCCTTAGGACTGCGTATCGATTCCTCTTTCCAAATAGGGCCACATCCACAAGTACAAGGGCCAGGAATTCAACACGTATTTAGAGGACACACAATTCAATCCACAACATATATAAAGGAAACAGACATGGTTCTGCCTGCCATAACCTTGCCATTCAAAGCAGAAAATTACCCTCAGGAAAAGTCCAAACTTCTCTGCCTGGCCTTCCAGGACTTCCTGCCCCAGTGTTTGCCAGCCCTTTTCCTACTCTTTCCGAAATACGATACTCCCTTCTAATCTAGGCAGTCTGCTTCCTGACCCTGAACATGTCCAGGAATTCCTACTGTTCCTCACACTGACAAACCCCTGCTCCTCCTTTTCACAGACCCAAATTCCACCCGTGCTCAAATCTGACCTTGTCCTCCAAGTATAATACACCATGGCCTGCGAGAAGGACGAGCAAATCTGTCCTTGGGGAAGTACAGCCAGAATGCTCCTTAGAAGCGAGGATGGCGAGACCTTGTCTCGCTTACTTTGGGCATGTTATCAGGAGGGATCAGTCTCTGGAGAAGGATATCATGCTTGGTAAAGTAGAGGGTCAGCAAAAAAGAGGAAGACCCTCAGCAAGATGGATTGACACACTGGCTATAACAAAGGGCTCAAACGTACCTACCATTGTGTGGCTGGCACAAGACTGGGCAGCGTTTCCTTCTGTTATACATAACATCACTGTAAGAGCTGATTTGATGGCACCAGCAACCTCCAAGCCATTCTGTAATTACCTTTTCCCAGTGCTCTCATCAGCCCCCTTCCTGCTTAGAACACAGGGAGAGTTTGCTTCCTCCATTGGCCTTGGATTGTGTGGCCAGACAATTGTGTGTTTCTGTGGCAGACATGAACTGATGTCTCCAGCTCTACAGTACAAGACATGACATGTTTCTTCATTTTTCTGTGTCTGCTCTGACCACCCACCAGCCTGGCTAGTGGACAATGTGACTGCAGTCATTGTGTGGGCTCCCACCACGGGATCGTCTGTGACTCCAGGCTTGTACGTGGGTAGGGTAGGGTGTGGGGTGGGGGCAGCGAGCAGATGCTCACACCACTCAGTCTTCATGTCTTAAAACTCATCCCAGGATACGGGCACTTTGTCTTCCAAATCACACCGGCAATGCCAGCTTCAACAGGAGTGAGATGAATGTGTTAATGCTATCTGTTAACAGTTGCCATGGAGTCAACCTTGACCCATGGAGACCCTATGTGTGTCAGAGTAGAATTGCGCTCCATAGGGTTTTTGGAAGCAGATTGCCGGTCTTTCTTCTGAGGCACCTCTGGGTAGACTCGAACTGACAACCTTTTGGTTAGCAGCTGATCACGTTAACCATTTGCACCACCCAGGGACAAGACGTAATACAAAAAAAACCAAACTCGTTGCCGTCGAGTTGACTCTGACCCATCGCGACCCTAGAGGACAGAGTAGAACTGTCCCATAGGGTTTCCAAAGAGCGACTGGTGGATTTGAACTGCCAACCTTTTGGTTAGCAACCATATCATTTAACCACTGAGCCACCAGGACAACAGGCACTTGATAAATATTTGCTCAGCAAATGAATAAAGGAATGATTTTTTTCTTGTATATCTTTGCGAAACTTTATACAAAACTGTGTAACTCCACCTAGCTGACATTCTGATGCTCACATATCTGCCTCCCCCAGGAGACCATGTTACGGAGAATGAGGAACACATGTGTGAGGGAATCCAGGGACAAGAATGTGTCCTATTCCTCCTTGCATTTTCCAAGATACTTTACATACAACAGGTGCTTGGTAAACACTTGTCAATCTATTGAAAGGAAAAAAAAAAATTTAAACACACACTGTCTTTGTTAGTGCTGCTATAAAAGAAATACCACAATTGGGTGGCTTTAAAGGATAGAAATTTATTTCCTCACAGATCAGAGGCCTAGAAGTCCATATTCAGAGT
Organism: Trichechus manatus latirostris; assembly: GCF_000243295.1. Classification (NCBI taxonomy): domain Eukaryota; kingdom Metazoa; phylum Chordata; class Mammalia; order Sirenia; family Trichechidae; genus Trichechus; species Trichechus manatus. The sequence goes on from NW_004443980.1 coordinate 12,591,772, forward strand.
GTGGCTCTACGGGGTGGTCCTTTCTCGTCCATCTCAGCTTCTCTTGTTGTTCTTAGGTGCCATCGAGTCAATTCCTACTCACAGTGGCCCCATGTGACAGAGTGGAACAGCCCTATAAGGTTTTCTAGGCTGTACTTTTTATGGGAGCAAATCACCAGGTCTTTTCTCCCGAGGAGTGGCTTCTGGGTTTGAACCCCAGACTTTTCCATTAGCAGCTGAGCACTCAACCATTGTGCCACCAGGGCTCCTATTTCAGCTTCTAGTTGCCAGCAATTCTTGGAGCTCCTGGGCTTGTGGATGACATCTGCCTACATTATATCTCGATAGTGTCTGCCTTCCCTCTGATGTGACCAACTGTGTCTGCTTGGTTGTTTCTATGCCTAATCTGCTCTTTTTACATCTCAAAAGTGATTAAGTTTAAGACACACCCTACCATGATATGACTCCATTAACATAACAAAGAAAACTCTATTCCCAAATGCAGTCACATCCTCAGGCATATAAGGGTTAGAATTCCAACACATATTTTGGAGGGACACAATTCAATCCATAACACACATTCTCAAGAAAACCAAAAACCCATTGCCATCGAGTCAATAGGGTTTCCAAGGAGCACCTGGTGGGTTCATCAGCAGCAGCAGCTCTTAACCACTATGCCACCAGGGTTTCCACACACCTCAGAGAGGATAAAATCGGTGGTGGTTATTAAGTGCCATCAAGTCGATTCCAACCCAGTGACCTCATGTAACAGAGTCAAACTGCCCCATAGGGTTTTCTAGGCTGTAATCTTTTTAATAAGAGAGCAGATCCAGCAGGTCTTTCTCCCGCGGAAGTGCTGGGTGGGTGTGAACCCCCCACCCTTTCGGTTAGTAGGAGCACTTAACTGTCAAGCTCCCAGGGCTGCTTGGATAAAAGAGTTAATCATGGAAAAAACCAGTGCTGCCCTTTGCAGGGAAAGAAGGCGCTGCTGGGAGTTGCTATTTCTCCAGCAGAGGTGGGAACTTACATTGAATCATCTACCCTCTTCCCCGCAGCGAGCCCTTCGTCCGGCGGCACCCACACAGTTACAGACAGAGCCAGTGGGGTGGAGCCCAGTGAAGTTAACCCCCCCGCCCCCGCACCGCCCCGCCCCGCCGCCTGGGGATCGTACCTTGACTCTGGCCTCATTAACACTCACTGCAACCAACCAGGCACAGACTCCACAGACAGAAGAGATCAGAGGGTGGCTGGGGCAGACGCATGAATAAAGCAACATACCCACCAATAATGGAATATTCACACGAGGTAGAGGGTTCAGCAAGGCTTCATGAGGAAGGCATTGAGAGGGGAGGAAAAAGCAGCAGCTTTCTCTCTTCTCAGCCGGGGAAGGCAAGGCCGGCTGTGTGTGTTTTTATGGTAGCATTGCTTTTGTTATTGTCAGCTGCCATTGAACTCAGGATGACGCTGTGTATGACGGAAAAAAAGATGCTGCCCAATCCTGTACCAGCCCCATGATCAGTTGCAGATTGAACGCTTGTGATCCATAGGGGTTTTGTTAGCTGATTTTCAGAAGTAGGTGGCCAGGCCTTTCTTCCTAGTTTGTCTTAGTCTGGAAGCTTTACTGAAACCTGTTCACCACCATAGGAACATGCAGGTATCCACTGACAGATGGGTGGTGGCTGTGTATGAGGTTCATTGACCGGTAATCGAACTCAGGTCTCCCACATGGAGGGTGAGACATCTACCACGGAACCACCAATGCCCCCACGGTAGGCATTAGGTCTCCTCAATCTGATAGCATGGGCAGTTTGTGACTTGGGGTTTTACTGTTGTTGCTAGTGTTCTGGTAATGGTTTTTTGTTTGTTTGTTTTTGCTATTAAAAGAAGTTTCTTCCCTGTGTTCAGAGAACCAAATGTACTAGATGCAAGGAGACTTAATTTTCTACCTGTTCAAGCCCTTTGTTGATTAGGGAATAAAGGCCCATCACACTGCTTTTTCAAAGCAATTAAAGAGCCCTTCCTCAAACCTCAGCCTTCAGGAAACTTGCAACTTCAAGATACGGCTGTAAAGTCAGGGATCATTTAGCAAAAGAAAGGGCTGATTCAAAGAGAAGGGCCCTGCCTTTCACCACCCACTCCTTTGCCTAAAAACACCGTATAGAGAACATTGCCACGGCAGGCAACAGGGAGAAGCCCAGAGTGTGGCTCAGGCAGATAGTTTTCTTAACCCCAATCCTCTTTACAGATCCTGAGGCAAGTATTAAAATGCCGCCACTTTATCTGGGCAATCACCCATCTGTCAGGTGGTCGTACTGTGGTGGCTTGTGTGTTGCTATGATGCTGGAAGCTATGCCACCAGTATTTCAAATACCAGAGAGTTACCCGTGGTGGACAGGCTTCAGTGGAGCTTCCAGACTAAGACAGACTAGGAAGAAAGGCCTGGTAAGTTACTTCCAAAAATTGGCCAATGAAAACTCTATGGATCATAACAGAATATTGTCCAATATAGTGCTGGAAGGTGAGCACCCTAGGTTGGAAGGCACTCAAAATACACAGTGGCCTCAACGATGGACTCAAGCATAGCAATGATCTGATGGTGAAGATGGCTCAGGACCGGGTAATGTTTTGTTCTGTTGTACATGGGGTCGCCACGTGTCAGAGCCGACTTGATGACAACTAAGAGCAACAACGACAACTTTATTTGGGAGGTAGAACCTTACAGAGATGAGGATGAGGACGGAAAGGGGAAGAAAGGCACAGAGAGATGAGAAGCAGTTAGGCTATGATGTGCCCTGAACGTGCTTCTCGGTAAGCAGCCAGGAGACCCAGGCTGCTCTGTGGCGTGTTCACTCAGCACGTGAAACATCTGCAGAATTTTGCAAGGAGAAATCGCGCCTCAGGGAGGAGAGAGAAGGGACTCCCCATCTCCAGTACCTGAGTCCAGGTTCACCACCCCCTGAGAATTCACTTCTGGGTGTCATCTGGTCCCTCAGGGGCTGCCCAGAAATCCCATGCTCCTGGCTGGGGCATTTTATCCAAATCCTGGAGTGGAGGGACAACTTGGACTAAATATGCTTGGCATGTGGGCCTGTGGGTCACGCAGGCTCGAGGCCTCAACTTGGATTCCAGGTAGCTCCAGAGGTTGGCAGAGGTAACAACGCTCTTGGTGAGGGGTGGGCAGGGTAGGAAGGGCCTCCGGAAATAAGGTGGCCGTCAGGGAACCTGAGGAGGCGGACAACGTTTGTGTCCAACAATGGAGATCTCAGAGTTGTTCCTGGTTCCAAGACCTAGTATAAAATTGCTTCCCAGAAACCTATTTGTCATACTTTTCGTCATGACTAGTTTGTTTGCTTAAATTCAGATCACATCAGAGATTCCCTGGGATCTGTTCTGCTGGATCGTTACCTTTTCCCTCTCAGATCACATGTTGTTATGGTGTGCCATTGAGTCAATTCTGACTCACAGTGACCCTGTATGACAGAGTAGAACTGCCCTATAGGGTTTCCTAAGCTGTAATCTTTACGGGAGCAGATTGCCAGGTCTTTCTCCCTCGTAGCTGCTGGGTAGGTTCCAACAGCCCACCTCTGGGTTAGCAGCCAAGCGCTTAACCATTGCGCCACCAGGGCTCCTTGCCCACACTTTGTTTTGCTCTTTTTAAAGATAATATCCCCAGATTCTTCTGGCTTTGTCCCAGGTGGCGCCTGTTTTCTTTGCCTCCAGCCTCTCTCCTCAGCAGTGGACTGAAGTTCGCTGAGGCTACAGCGCAGGCCTTAAATCTCAAGATTGTTACTGTGAATGATACAGAAGCCTCAAGAAAGATTGCTCAACCTTTCAAGGTGGCAGTTGCAATTAAGTTGGTTCCAATGGGAAATGATCCAAGACAGGATAAGAGACGGGGAGAGCCTTAACCAGCCGGGTCTGTCCTGAGTTGCAGTCCGTCTTTCACAGTCACAGTCTCCATTCCTTGGCTGCAGCGTCATGCTTATCGCTTGCAGAGACTGGCGTTGGGGGTCAGGCCCAGAGCTTTAGCCCTGCATCTCTGCGAGGGGGTGGTGAGATACCTCAGCAACATTTCTGGACACTGTTGTCTACGCTCCCACAGAACACTAGGTTTAAGACTGGGGAGGTGGTTTGGGATCCACTTAGTAATTCCTTTCAGAAATGTGATTGAACATCCATATTTTTTCCAATAACACCATTCCTTGCTTTGCACCTGAATTCAGCTAAGAAGTGTGTGTGTGTGTGTGTGTGTGTGTGTGTGGTCAAAGAACGAGGCAGAAATAAATCCTGAAAAAATTCCTCCCCCTCCCCCCATGCCAGCACAAAGCAAATCAATGCAGTAGGCTATTTCAGAGGTAGCAGATGAATAGAAATCTCTCTGCCATCATCCTGTGCTCATGAGAGACGGGGACCCTTCCTGCCCTTTACTGTTCTCCGGACAAGATCCATTGTAATGCTTTCTTTCAGGAGGAATTCAAAGTTAATTTGGTTTTCCTGCATCTTGTCCTATTTTTATATAAGCGCTAAATGTTCATTCAAAAACAAAAATAAAGGATCAGACAGGATGCTTGCAACTGCCCCTTAGACTTAAGGATGAAAAACTGGTTATGAAGGAGGTTAATGTTGTTATTCCAGAGAGATAACCCTGGTTGCTATGGTGAGGAATCTTCTGTCAATCACCCAGATGAAGTTGGCTCCTTGTGTGAGAACAGCTTCTATTGAGAGCTGCAGTTTGGATACATTTGCCATGAGCTTTGACTCAAATGTTTAACTTGGTGGACAGGTCTGTGTTTTATCAACTGGAATACTGTAGGCTTTAAACGTGGTGCTTATATAATGCAGCTGAGTGAAACTGCACGCTCTTAGAAGGGGATGGTTTAACCACCGAGCTAAACCGAAAAAGAGAAAGAAAAACCAAACCAGTTGCAGGAGTCGATTCCAACACATGGCAACTGCATGTGTTACAGAGTAGAACTGAGCTCCATAGGGTTTTCTTGGCTGTAATCTTTACAGAAGCAGATTTCCAGGACTTTCTTCTGCGGCACTGATGAGTGGATTTGAACGGCCAACCTTTAGGTTAATAGTTGAGCTCCAACCATTTGCACTACCCAGGGACCTGAACCACCATGCTAGTTCTTCTTTAATCTCTAAAAAAGTATGAGAGTATTTTGGCAAGAATACAGCCAACCACGACCAACAAAGAAAAGCCCCAAAGAATAGGCTGAAATATGTAGTGTAATTTGGTTTGTAAAGTGGGAGTTCCTTTTGATGGATTAGTCGATTGATCGATGATTGATTTTTTTAACATTTCAATAGTCTTGATCTGTGCCTTTCACAGCTAAATGATCTGCAGTTCCTGCTGAAATTTACTCAGGCGATAATCCACGAGAAATTGGTTGTTTTCAGCAGTTTATGACTTGTTATTTAAAATTTAATAGAATGGCTATTTATTTTGGAAACAACCAATTCTGAGAGGTTTATTGCTATTGTAAACCATAATCAGCTGCTTGTATCATTACTAGTTTTGCAAGAGATAAAATGGGCAGCTGCAAGGAGAAAATTGTTGAGTAGCTTTAACATTTGCATTTGGGATTATACAGGGGAGTTCCTTCACCTTGAAGTTCGTCTGCGTTTACAGCAACAATGCACTTGCCTTCAGTATGAAATGTTCCGCTTTCTGGTTAAAATCGGATCCAAATAAGAGAATGCTCCGGAAGGTCTCTGCAATTTTTTTTTTCAATTGCTTACATGGAAAAAGAAGATAAAATGTGGATGAGCTAGGACAATGCTGTAGATTACATTTTGTTTATCCCAGTATCATACCAGGAATTAATTTTCGCTGCTTTTGTAGAAAACCAAGTGTTTCAGTAATTTATTCCAGCAAACCCTCAGAGAGTTCGTTCTTTCACCAGGGTTTCTGCTTTAGCGCTTGCTTCTCCGTCATAAGACGCATTTGTCTGGACTAGGACTGAGAGCATGATTAGATCTCTGAATGGCTGTTTAGTCTGCAGACCATGTGTGTGTGTGTCAGCATGTGCTCACACGGTCTGGGTATGATGATTTATAAAGGACACCTGCAGTGCAAAGCCACATGGATTCTCTCTGGCAACTTTGGGATTCCTGGTGGGGATGATAGAGTCCTAACGCTGACAGGGGCCTGGAGGGGGGCTAGGGGGGCTCGTGGTCTAGAAAAAAACTAATTGCTGTTGAGTCGACCCTGACTCATGGCAACCCTGGCTCATGGCAACCCCATGTGTGTCAGAGTAGAACTGTGCTCCAAAGGGGGTTTTCGATGGCTAATGTTTTGGAAGTAGATTGCCAGGCCTTTCTTCTGAGGCACCTCTGGGTAGACTCGAACCACCAAGTTTTCAGTTAGCAGTCGTGTGTGTTAACTCTGCACCGCCTAAGGACTCCTCATGGTCTAGAGAGGATGAGTATTCTGAATCCTAGTGCAATTAAACTTACTCAGTGGGCAAATCATTTCATGTTTCTGGACTTCAGTCCCCATTTTTAATGGAGATGACAATAATACCACCTCTCCTATAGAAGGGTTATCCTGAGAAATGAAAAGAGTGGTGTAAAATATACATATATATTATATATATATATGAAAGGGGTAAAATAAAGTGCAATACTTTAATTAAAATACCTTATTATCGGTGGTTCTACTCATGTTAACAATTGTTGTTAGGTGCTGTCGAGTCGGTTCCGACTCATAGCAACCGTATGTACAACAGAATGCGACACTGCCTGGTCCTGTGCCATCCTCACTATCATCGCTATGCTTGAGCCCATTGTTGCAGCCACTGTGTCCATCCATCTTGTTGAGGGTCTTCCTCTCTTTCACTGACCCTCTACTTTACCAAGCATGATGTCCTTCTCCAGGAACTGGTCCCCCCAATAACATGTCCAAAGTACGTGAAACGAAGTCTTGCTATCCTCCTTTCTAAGGAGCATTTTGACTGTACTTCTTCCAAGACAGATTTGTCCCTTCTTCTCGCAATCCATGGTATATTCAATATTATCTTCCAACACCATAATTTAAAGGCATCGGTTCTTGTTCAGCATTGCTTATTCATTGTCCAGCTTTCACATGCATATGAGGTGATTGAAAATACCATGGCTTGGGACAGGGGTACCTTAGTTCTCAAAGGGACATCTTTGCTTTTTAACACTTTGAAGAGGTCTTTTGAGGCAGATTTGCCCAATGCACTACGTTGTTTGATTTCTTTTTTCTTTTTTTTTATTGTGCTTTAAGTGAAAGTTTACAGCTCAACCTAGTTTCCGTACAAAAATTTAGACACACATTGTTATGTGACCCTAGTTGCTCTCCCTAAAATGTGACAGCACACTCCTCCTTTACACCTCAGATTTCCCGTGTCTATTCAACCAGCTCCTGTCCCTTTCTGCCTTCTCATCTTACCTCCAGACAGGAGCTGCCCATTTAGTCTCATGTATCTACTTGAACTAAGAAGCACATTCTTCACAAGTATCATTTTATGTTTTATAATCCAGTCTAATCTTTGTCTGAAGAGTCGGCTTCAGGAATGGTTTTAGTTCTGGGCTAACAGAGTCTGGGGGCCATGTCTTTGGGGTTCCTCTAGTCTCAGTCAAACCATTAAGTCTGGTGTTTCTACTAGAATTTGAGTTCTGCACCCCCTTTTCTCCTGCTCTGCTAGGGACTCTCTGTTGTGTTCCCTGTCAGGGTGGTCATTGGTGGTAGCCAGGCACCATCTAGTTCTTCTGGTCTCAGGCTGATGGAGTCTCTGGTTTATGTGGCCCTTTCTGTCTCTTGGGCTAATATTTTCCTTGTGTCTTTGCTCCAGGTGGGTTGGGACCAATTGATGCATCTTAGATGGCCACTACCTAGCTTTTAAGACCCCAGACACCACTCACCAAAGTAGGATGCAGAACATTTTCTTAATAAAATTTGTTATGCCAATTGACCTAGATGTCCCCAGGTCCCCGCCCCACTACTGTGTCCCTCAAAGTGTTTGGTTGTATTCAGGAAACTTCTTAGCTTTTAGTTTAGTCCAGTTGTGCTGACTTCTCCTGTAGAGTGTGTTGTCCTTCCCTTCACCTAAGATAATTCTTGTCTACTATCTAGTTAGTGAATATCCCTCTCCCTCCCTGCCCACCCTCGTAACCATCAAAGAATGTTTTGTATGTGACTTTCTGTTTTTCTCGAGCTGCTCTCAGGATTCTTTGTCTTTGGTTTTAGCAAGCATGATTATGATATGCCTTGGTGATTTTCTTTTGGGGTCTATCCTATATGGGGTTCCTTGAGCTTCTTTGATGGTCAGCTTTTCATCTTTCATGATATTGGGGAAGTTTTCTGTCAGCAGTTCTTCAATGATCCTCTCTGTGTTTTCTGTTTTCTCCCCCTGTTCTGGAACTCTGATCACTTGCAAACTTTTGCTTTTGATTGTATCCCGCATAATTCTCAGGGTTTCTTCATTTTTCTTTGTTCTTTTATCTGATTTTTCCTCAAACAGAGTTGTATCCAAGTGTTTGTCTTCAATTTCGCTGATCCTGTCTTCCATCATTTCAAACCCGAGACTATGTTTCCCATCCCTCAGCCCCAGCAACTGGGTCCCTCAAGGTCCCCCTAGAAACTTCTATGACTTTGCCTTGATCAAGTTGTGCTGATGTCCCTTATATTGTATGTTGTCTTTCCCTTCACTAAAGTTGACACTTGTCTACTATCTAGCTAGTGATTTCCCCTCCCTATCCTTCTCCACTCTTATAACATCAAATATTTTTTTTTCTGTGTAAACCTTTTCTTGAGTTTTTATAATAGTGGTCTCATACAATATTTGTCCTTTTGTAATTGATTTATTTTACTCTGCATAATGTCCTGCAGATTTATCCATGTAGTGAGATGTTTTGAAGATTCATCATTGTTCTTTATCATTGCATAGTATTCCATTGTGTGTATGTACCACAATTTGTTTATCCATTCATCTGCTGATGGGCATTTAGATTGTTTCCATCTTTTTGCTATTGTGAATAATGCTGCAATGAGCATAGGTGTGCATATGTCTATTCATGTGACGGCTCTTATTTCTCTAGGATATATTCCTAGGAATGGGATTGCGGGATTGTATGGTATTTCTATTTCTAGCTTTTTAAGGAACTACCATATTGTTTTCCATGGTAGTTGTACAATTTTACATTCCCATCAGCAGTGCATAAGAGTTCCAATCTCCCCACAATTGTTCCAACGTTTGTTATTTTCTTTTTTTGATTAGCACCAGTAATGTCAGGATGAGATGTTATCTCATTGTAGTTTTGATTTGTATTTCTCTAATGGCTAATGATTGCGAGCATTTCCTCATGTGTCTGTTAGCTGCCTGAATGCATTCTTTGGTGAAGCACCTGTTCATATCCTTTGACCATTTTTTAATTGAATTATTTGTCTTTTTGTTGTTGAGGTGTTGAAGTATTCTATAAGATTTTAGAGATTAGATCTTTGGCGGATATGTCATAGCCAAAAATTTTTTCCCATTCTGGAGGTTCTCTTTTTACTCTTTTGGTGAAGTCTTTTGATGAGCGTAAGTGTTTAATTTTTAGGAACTCCCAGTTATCTTGTTTCTGTTTTGGTGTTTGTGCATTGTTAGCTGTGGTTTGTATTGTATTTATTTTATGTATTAGGGCCCTTAGCATTGTTCCTATTTTTTCTTCCACAATCTTTATCATTTTAGGTTGTGTCTTTGATCCATTTTTAGTTAGTTTTTGTGTATGGTGTGAGATATGGGTCCTGTTTCAGTTTTTTTACAGATGGATATCCAGTTTTGCTAGCATCATTGTTAAAAAGGCTGTCTTTTCCCCCATTTAATGGATTTTGGTCCTTTGTCAAAGATCAACTGACCATTAAAAAAAAAAAACCCATTGCTGTCAAGTCGATTCTGACCCATAGTCAACCCTAAAGAACAGGGTAGAACTACCCCATAGAGTTTCTAAGGAGCGCCTGGTGGATTTGAACTGCCAACCTTTTAGTTAGCGGCCTTAGCTGTTAACCACTGCACCACCAGTGTTTCCAACCTAAACCAAGAAGCATAAAACAGTCTGGGAGTGTAGTCAGTGTCCTGCTGGGAGCACACAGTGGAGACTTGGCACAGGCACACGGCCCTGTGGGCAGAGGGACTGCAGCTGCCAGGACCCAGAGACTGCCCCCAGGCCCTGAGTTGTACTGGTTTTTCTGGTTACTTTTCTAAAGGCAAAAAAGCAGTACACAGGATACAAACAAGACAAAGATGCAGGAGGGTAACCTGGCTCCCCCTGCCTCTGCGTTTCTCACAGGTATACTCAGTGGTTAGTGGTCCTGGAAGACATGCACCAGTATTAAGGGCCATAGAACGCCAGTAAAACTAAACAAAGCTGCAATGGAGTTGACTCCTACTCTTGGCCACCTCATGTATATCAGAGCGGAACTGTGCTCCATAGGGTTTTCAATGGCTGATTTTTTGGAAGTAGATGGCCACACCTTTCTTCCGAGGCACCTCTGGGGTTCAGAGTGCCAACCTTTTGGTTATAGTCCAGCAGTTAACTGTTTGCACAACCCAGGGACTCATTTGTCGGCCACTGGAAACACCTTATACTACTACACAAGGCAAAGATTTCAGCCTGGAATTTCAAGGTTCTAGACCAGCGTTGTGCAATGGAACTTCCTGCAGTGATGGAAATGTTTCTTATCAGCGCTATCCAACACTGTAGCTGCTAGGTTCTGTGGCTATTGAGCACTTGAAATGTGGCTAGTACAATTGAGGAAATGAATTTTTCATTGCATTTATTTTTACTTAACTTAAATGCAAATTTAAACAGCCACATGTGGCTACTGTCTACCATATTGGACAGTGCGATACTGGGCTCTGGGATTCTACTTGGCTCAGCATTGGGCCTGTACTGCAGGGCCTAGGAGATGTTCTAATCATGCCTTCTAAGGGACTCTTATGGACAGACCTGGCTTATGTCCTCATGCATCTTCGTTTTTCACATCAGCCTGACTTTCCTTATGCTCTGCATGTGGGTGGGAGGTGGGGGGTGGGCAGAGAAGAACAGCTGCATGCACCAGGCAGGTTCCTTCTTGCAAGCAACTGAAACTGACTTGTGCTGATTTAAGCAGAAAGTGAATTCATTACAAGGATATTGAGAGGTGCATGGAATCACCGGGAGGGCAGAAGGACCAGCCTCAGGGCTCCAGCAGCCAGAACAGTGGCCGGGGTTGAGTGGGAGGTCACCTACTTTATAGTAAGTGACACTGCTAGCACTGGCCACTGGATGCCACTCTGGTCAGTGTGGCTGCCAATGCTGCCCTAGAAAGGCCATCCTTGGCATGAGGCAGGGGGAAGGGAGACTCATTGCTGAGAGGACACTGAGCATCTGTTAAGGGTGATGGAAATGGGTAATGATGATGGTTTCACATCATGACAAATACAATTAATGTCACTGGATCATACATGTGAAGAATGTCGAAATGGCAAATGTTTTATTACATATATACCAAACCAAAAACCAAACCCACTGCCGTCGAGTCGGTTCCGACTCATAGTGACCCTACTGACAGAGTAGAACTGCCCTGTAGTTTCCAAGGAGAGGCTGGTGGATTCAAACTGCCGACCTTTTGGTTAGCAGCCATAGCTCTTAACCACTGCACCACCAGGGCTCTGTGACCCTATAGCGACCCTAAATAATTACCGTAAATAAATAAGTAAATAATAAACAATAAATAAATAAATAGAACTTAGAACTGGGGGTGGGGAGTAGCCATCTTCTAGTACCCTTGTCACTGTCATAACTCTGGGGCAGTAGGTCTGGTTGGTGGTCCCTGTGACATCTGTCCACCTGCTCCCAGCAAAGGAGGTTGGTCAAGCAAGGAGCTGCCACTTTCAGCTTCTACAATGGGAGGCAGGATCTACCTTATGTCTGGGATTCCACAAACCTAGGAAGCTGGTTCAGATGCTAGGTGATGAAAAGAATGAATATTGATTCACAGTTACCACAAAACACTTACCCACGTCTCCATGGAAACAAGCAAGATCTGCAGTTCCTCCAGATTCAAGAAAGCCTATTCTTGAATTGATCCAGGTTAATACAAAACTATGGGAGGCATTGACGGTTCAGTGGTAGAACTCTCACCTTCCATGTGGGAGACCCAGGTTCAATTCCTGGCCAGTACACCTCATTCACAGTCACCACCCATCTGTCGGTGGAGGCTTGAATGTTGCTATGACGCTGAGAAGGTTTCAGTGGCACTTCCAGACTAAGACAAACTGGGAAGAAAGGCCTGGTGATCTGCTTACAAAAATCAGTCAAAGAAAATCCTATAGATCACAATGGTATGATCTGCAACTGATCATGGGGATGGCATAGGACTGGACAGCATTTTATTCTGTGGTGTATGGGGTTACCATGAGTTGGGGTCAACTCAATAGCAGCTAACAATAAACAACAGAAAATTGTACAGGCAAATCCCATTGTCTCAATCACCCCATAGAACTGCTTTCCCTGAAGTGCACAAAGGATATTGTGTGACACGGCCCCATGGAGCATATTATGTCCACTGTATGTATGTTGTTGAGGACATTGTTCATGACCCCGCCAGAGTCCTCATTAAACCATGAGTAAAGTTTCTCTTAGGCCTCAGTTACTGGAAAAGCCGAGCTTCTCCTGACCCACCATAAATAGCATGAATCAAGGACCTGAGTGGCATGGTTTTGGGATGGCTGCTGGAAAACTTAGAGCCCAAGCTATGACCACCTAAAGCCCAAGTAGAAGATTCCAGAGAAACCAGTTGTTAAGTTACCCTGACTTGTGGTAACCCCATGGTCTAAGAGTAGAACCATGTCCCACAGGGGTTTCAATGGTTGTTTTTTTGGAAGTAGATCACCAGGCCTTTTCTCCTGATCCTCTTCTGGGTGAATTTGAACCTCCAGTCTTTTAGTTAGCAGCCAAACGCATTAACCACTTGCACTACCCTGGGACTCTAGAGAAAACCCCGGTGGCACAGTGGTTAAGAGCTACAGCTGCTAACAAAAAGGCAGGCAGTTTGAATCCACCAGCTGCTGCTTGGAAACCCTACGGGGCAGTTCTACCCTGTCTTACAAGCTCACTATGAGTTGGAGTCGACTCAACGACAATGGGTTTTTTTGTTTCTTTTTTTTTGTTTTGGGACTCCAGAAGACTCTAGAGTGTATATTTTACTCATAACCGTCACTCTTTGTTTTTTCCTCACCTTTCTAGCCCTTATTTCTCTTTGCCCTGACTTTGTCACCGACTTTAAAGCAAGCGGTATATTTTAAATTTTAATTGTATGTTTTTAATCCACTAACTCTTTACTGCAGCAAGACAAAATAAAAATACATAATCACTTCAGCCCATAACTATGGCAGCAGGTAGTTTCAAAGCGCCTAGGAGGCACTAAGATGGCGCCACTGAGCTCTCCTTGGGGGGCGCCTGGAGTGCCGAGATTTGCGAAGCTCCTGAGAGGAAGTGATCTTCGGAGGATGAAGAGGAAGACGTTCATTCACGCGAAGGACAGTCAAGGAAGAGCCTTCCGGGCAGTGTGACAAAACCAATATTTAATTTTGGTTTTCAGCTCTTTTTCAAAACAGTCGCTTCTGTAGCCTGAAGGTGAGTTTTTAGCATGCGAGCCTCCTGGTTGGTTTCCCGCAGTTTTCCTATTTCCAGGGTTCCCGGAGCAGAGCCGGAGATGACTCAGGGGCTAAATTAAGAGGCTCCGCCGGCCCCACTTAGATCCCATCTGCACACTTGGCTCCCGGCCCCTCGACAGGTGGACCTGGCGCCGTGGCGCAGGCGTCTAGTTCACCGTGGGCGGCTCTGAAAAGGCCCGCTCACTCACAGCGCAGAAATGCACCCAAACACACCCACCCTCTTTGGTGGATTTAGCAGCCAGAGTAGCTTTATGGAGAGTAAATGGCGCCAGACCAATTTAATTTCCTTGTCTGATAGAATGAAAGACCACAGAAATAAGGAAGAAAGCAATAGTTGCAATCCCTTAGGTGGCAGAAAAGCGTTTGAATCTGCCCCACATGATATTCTCATCAGCTGCGCAAAATGGCAAGATCTCATTGACGTGAAATACAGAGGGAGTCAAGTGGCACTCGATGGTCTACAAATCTTGAGGCCCAAGAATCCTGGGTGAGACCAAGGCTTTGGGCAAGAGTGGAGGCAGAATGTTTCAAAGTCCCTACTGGGATTAAAGGAAAAAAAAAAAAAACAGATGCTGTTGAGCCGATTCCAATTCATGGCGACCCCATGTGTGTCAGAGTAGAACTGTGCTTCATAGGGTTTTCAATGGCTGTGATTTTTCGGGAGTAGATCAGCGGGCCTTTTTTGCAAGGTGCCTGTGGTTGGATTCAGACCACCGGCCTTTAGATTAGTAGCCAAGTGCTTAACCATTCGTGCCACTCGGATATTTGATGATGTGGTCATCTTCCTGATGGGCTTCATGGGGAGAAGGCAGTGTGACTGTGGGGCCCATTGGCAAGGTGGGAGGTTCACCAGGGCCCTGCAGAGCTGGGGCTCCTCTTTCCTGGACCTGGTGACTTCTGTTTGAGGTGACATAGTGTGTTTTAAAGAGACTGGCCTTGGGTGTCTGGCACACAGACCAGGGTTGTATGCCAACTCTGATTCTTCTTATTAGCTGAGTGATCTTAGGTGAGTCACTTCTCCACAGCTCAGTTTCCTTGTCTGTGAAATGGGCATGATTCTGTTTACTTTGATGTGTACTAAGAATTAGATGTTAAAATGTATGTGAAATTCAGAGTACTTGACACTCAGTTGTTGTTAGCTGCTGTCAAGTCAGCCCTGACTCATGGCGACCCAATCCACAAAAGAATGAAACTCTGCCCGGTCCTGCGCCATCCCCGGGGATTGGACCATTGTTATTCCATAGGGTTTTCATTGGCTGATTTTCAGAAGTAGATCACCAGGCCTTTTTTCCTAGTTTGTCTTATTCTGGAAGCTCCACTGAAACCTGTTCAGCAACATATCAGCCCGCAAGCCTACAGTGACAGACGGGTGGTGTCTGCACTTGAGGTGCATTGGCCAGGAATTGGACCTGGGTCTCCCGCATGACACTCAGTAAGCACACATACATGTTACTTTCTTTCCCTCCCAATCCCAGGTGCCCCAGGGCTTCCTAAACGGTCTGTGTCCAAGGAAATAGCACTGGTTACATTAGCCTAGATACATCACCTTTCCAAGGGGTCCATAATAAAAAATCCCTCAGGGCCCAGAGCTTCAGGCCAGGAGCCATGTAACGGGATATCATCAAACAAAGAGTAAAGCACACATTGTGACCAGCCACCTAAGATACTCCACTGGTTCCACCCTGTCTGGAGCAAGGGAGAATGAAGAAAACCAAAGGCATAAGGGAAAGATTAGTCCAAAGGACTAATGGACCACAACTACCGCAGCCTCCACCAGTCTGAGTCCAGCACAAATAGATGGTGCCCGGCTACCATCACCAACTGTTCTGACAGGGATCACAATAGAGGATCCTGGACAGAGCTGGAGAAAAATGTAGAACAAAATTCTAACCCACAAAAAATGACTAGACTTACCAGTCTGGCAGAGACTGGAGAGACCCTGAGAGTATGGCCCTGGACACCCTTTTAACTCAGTACTGAAGTCATTTCTGAGGTTCACCCTTCAGCCAAAGATTAGACAGGCCCATAAAACAAAACAAGACTAAATGGGCACATCAGCCCAGGGAAAAGGACAAGAAGACAGGAGGGGACAGGAAAGCTGGTAATGGGGAACCCAAGATCAAGAAGTGGAGAGTGTTGACATGTCCTGGGGTTGGCAACCAATGTCACAAAACAATATGTGTATTAACTGTTTCATGAGAAACTAATTTGCTCTGTAAACCTTTGTCTAAAATATAATTTAAAAAAAAAAGTAAAGCACGCAGGAGCATAATCACAAATGCGTAAAACCAGGTTGGCTTCCTGTTGCACACGAGTGTATGGAGTAGCCATGTTGTGTCTTTACCTCCTGTCCCAGCTAGGTTACTGGTTTCCCTTCTGTGCTTCCAGAGCACATGGTGTCTCCTTAGAGACAGGGCTCCTGACCTAGTTAGTTAGGTACTCTCAGTGACTAGTACAGGGCCAGAGCCATAAGAAATAAATAAATACAAACAAACAAAAAAAAAACAGTTGCTGCAGAGTTGACCCTGACTCATGGTGACCCCATGTGTGTCAGAGTAGAACTGTCCTCCATAGGGTTTGCAATGGCTGATTTTTCAGAAGTAGATTGCCAGGCTTCTCTTATGCAGCACCTCTGAGTAGACCTGAACCTCCAACCTTTCAGTTAGCGGTGCTTAACTGTTTGTACTACCCAGGGACTCTAGCCAGTGCTTAATGCCTGTTGAAGGTGGAACTAAGATAGTAGTACACTGATTCAGCTGCCATCCCCTCTGTCACATTCTCAAACCGGAAGGATGCAGGAGCCCTTAATCTGTCTGTCTACATCTGGGTTTCTTCGCTCCACTCAGAAGTATGTCTAGCATCGTGAAAGAACCTAGACTAGGAGGCTGAACATTAGCTTTCCCACTTGCTAGCTATGTGATTCTGGACAACTTACTTCACCTCTCTGGCACAGAACAAGCACTCAATAAAAGATAACTCATTCAATAAAGCTAGGATTATTAAAAAAAAAAAACACCTGCAGGGAAAGTTGACCAGACACAGTATGATTCTGATGCATGCTCAGAAAGGTCTGGAGGATCCTTGGTCTAGGTTTAGGACAAGGCAAGCCATGAGGATGATGAGGAGGATAATCAGGGCACTGTTATTCATGTCTCCTGCATGTTAGGTACATTGGATTCTGTCATTAATTGTCACAGTTGTAAGTAGGAGGGCTGTCTTAGTTACCTAGTGCTGCTATAACAGAAATACCACAAGTGGGTGGCTTTAATAAACAAATTTATTTGCTCACAGTTTGGGAGGCTGTAAGTCCAAATTCAGGGCACCAGCTGTAGGGGAAGGCTTTCTGTCTCCCTTGGCTCCAGGGGAAGGTCCTTGTTTCTTTTCAGCTTCTGTTTTTTGGTTTCTTGAAGATCTCATGTGGCATGGCATCTGTCTTCCCCTATCTCTGCTTGCTTGATTGGTTACTCAATCTGCACTTTTTATATATCAAAAGAGATTGACTTAAGACACATCCTACACTAATACTGCCTCATTAACATAATAATGGGATTATAACCACAGGTATAGGGGTTAGAATTTACAACACATATTTTGCAGGGACACAATTCAATCCATAACAAGGGGTTTCTTAAACTTTTTGTGCCATGAGGCCATGTCATTGTTAGATGCCATTGAGTTGGTTCTGACTTATAGCAACCCTGTGTAAAACAGAAGGAAATACTGCCTGGTCCTGCACCATCCTCACAATTTTTGATATGTTTGAGCCCATTGTTGCAGCCACTGTGTCAATCCATCTCATTGAGGGTCTTTCTCTTTTTTGCTGACCCTCTATTTAACCAAGCATGATGTCCTCCAGAGACTGGTCCCTCCTGATAACACTTCTCCTACTGGCTGAGTAGTATTCCATTGTAAGTATGTACCACATTTTGTTTATCCATTCATCTGTTGATGGGCATTTAGGTTGTTTCCACCTTTTGGCTATTGTGAATAGTCCTGCAATGAACATTGGTATACAAGTCTCTGAGTCTCTGCTTTCAAGTCTTTTGGGTTTATACCTAGGAGTGGAATTGCTAGGTCATATGGTAGTTCTATTTTTAGTTTTTTGAGGAATTGCCACACTGTTTTGCACAATGGCTGTATCATTTTGCATTCCTACCAGCACTGAGTAAGGGATCCAGCTTCCCCACATCCTAGCCAACATTTGTTATTTTGTTTTTGTTTTAATCTTAGCCGTCCTAAAAATTAAAAAAAAAAAAAAAAAATTGCCCTCGAGTCGATTCCAACTCATAGCAACCCTTATAGGACAGAGTAGAACTGCCCCATAGGGTTTCCAAGGAGCAGCTGGTGGATTTTAACTGCCAACCTTTTAGTTAGCAGCCAAACACTTAACCACTACACCACAGGGCTCCTAGCCATCTTAGTGGGAGTGAAAAGGTAACTCACTGTGGTTTGGATTTGCATCTCTCTGATGGCTAATGATGCTGAACATCTTTTCGTGTGTTTGGTGGCCATTTGAATGTCCTCTTTGGTGAAATGTATATTCAAGTTCTTTGCCTATTTTATGATTGGGTTATTTGTCTTTTTGTTAAATTGTCAAAGTTCTGTATATATATTGGTTATTAGATTCTTGTTGGATATATGGTTTCCAAAGATATTCTCCCAGTCAGTAGCTTGTCTTTTCACTTTTTTGGCAAAGTCTTTTGATAAACAAAAGTTTTTGATTTTTATGAGATCCCATTTATTTATTTTGTCTTTTGCTGTTTGTGCTTTTGTTATTATATTAGATAATCAATTGTTAAAAGCTCAGCCTGACAGCATTGCCCTGCATTTTCTTCTAAGAATTTAATGGTTTTAGTTTGCCCATTTAGGTCCTTAATCCATTTTGGATTTATTTTTGTGTATAGTGTGAGGCGTGGATCCGATTTCATTTTTCTGCATGTTGAAATCCAATTTTCCCAGCACCATTTATTGAAGAGGCTTTTCTTTACCTATTGAATGGACTTAGTACTCTTGTCAAAAATCAGTTGACCATGGATGTGTGGCTTTAATTTTTTTTTTTTTGAAGTAGATAAATATAAAGGATATTTAGAGATCTCTGTAACAACTGTAATGTGATATGAATATATCTGTGATTTCTTCTGGTGACAAAATCACAGGTTGCGAATACTGCTGTGGTTTGTTGCTTAAATTAATAATTGAAGAAAATGCTAAATTTCTGCTAGAGACTAGTGAAAGTAAAAAGAAAATCTTTTCCGTATCCAAGGCCATATGGCCACTGAATTCAACCTGAAATTCCCTTGGAGGTTCAGTATTAAGATAAATATTTTAATCCCCAGTTTACACACAAGGAAACAGAATTTGAGAGAAGTTAAGCGTCTTGTACTGAAAATCAGCATGCCTTTGTGGTGAGGACCTGCGGGGATAGGCTTGCTCTCACCATCTCCCTTGGCTACACTCTCCTTAAGCTGCCAGCTTTGGACCTGCCTCCTCTCCAGCAAACCCAAAACCCGAACTTGTTGCCTTCTAGTCAATTCTGACTCATGACGACTCCACGTGTTACAGAATAGAACTGCTCCATGGGGCTTTCTTGGCTATAATCTTTAAGCAAGATCACCAGGACTTTTCCCCATGGAGCTGTTGGGTGGGTTTGAACCGCCAACCTTTATGTTAGTAGTCGAGCGCAAACCGTTTATACCACCTTAAGGAAGCTTTTCCTCTGCAGGCTGCCCGCCAATACTATTAAAAAAAAAAAATTATTTTCAATTTGTGTGAAAAATTTACACAGCCAAAGACACACCATTTCAACAATTTGTACATATACAATTCAGTGGCATTGGTTATATTATTCAAGTTGTACTACCATTCTTGCTAGCCTTTTCCAAATTATTCCACCACCATTATCGTAAACTTACTGCCCCCTACCATCTAAAGCAGTTTTCACTTGGATGAAAATGGTGCAGGGGAAGAAGAGGCTCCAGGGTGATGGCTTTGGCCCTGGGGAGAGCTGATCGCCTCTAGCACTGCCCCAAGACCCAAGCCCTGCTACCTGGCAGAGCTGGACTCCCACACAGCCATGCAGACACTGCTGTTGGTGGATGTGAGGAGAGGCTTAGCCTGCACTGAGTCTAGGGATGCTCAGCCTTGACTGAACATTGGAGTCACCGGAGGAGCTTTTCAAAATACTGTTGTTAAATGGTACCGCCGCTGTGGAAAACAGCTTAGTGGTTCCTCAAAAGGTTGAACATAAACATCCATATGACCCAGCAATCCCAATCCTAGTTATATACCCAGAAGAAGCCAAGGCAGGAATGCAAACAAAGCTGTACACCAATGTTCATTGCAGCACTTTCTACCATAGCCAGAAGGTGAAAACCACCAAAATGATTATCAACAGATGAATCGATAAACAAAATGTGATATAAACACGTGATGGAATACTACTCAGCCATAAAGAGAAATGAAGTTCTGATGAACGCCACAACACGGATGAACCTTGAAAACGTCATGTTCAATGAAATAAGTCAGTCACAAAAGGACAAATACTGTATAATCTCACTTACATGAAATAAGCAAATGTATAGAAACCAAAGATTGTTAGTGGTTACCAGGGGTGGGAGGGAGGGAGAAACGGGGAGTTTTTGCTTAGGGGATATTGAGTTTACGTTAATGGTGGTAGAATGAATTGGAAAAAGAATAGCAAGAATGATTGTATAACATGAAGGCTGTAATCAATGTCACTGAATTATACACGTAAAATTGTTGAATTGGCAAATGTTTTGTTGTGCATATTTTTACCACAATAAAAAAAATGCAAAAAAAAAATTACTATTGTCTGAGTCCCACCCCAGAAAGTCTAATGTTAATGGTCTGGATGCTGACTGGGCATTAGGATTTGTAAAAGCTCCTTAGCTGATTCTGAGGAACAGCCAAAGTACAGACCCACGGGTTTAGTGAAAGAAAATCAATTAGCCATGCAGATATGGAACGCCAGCTAGGCGCCAGGCACTGTATATAATGTTTTACATGCAAGGTCCTGTGAAGTGGATAATATTATCCCCATTTTACCGATTACAAAACTGAGGCTCATAAAGTTTAAGTCACTTGTTCAAAGTCACATAGCAAGCAAGTATATGAGCCAGAATTTAAATCCACTTTAGTTCTTAAACTCCTGTTGTTTCCCAATGGAGGTGACATAAAATTGGTCACATTCTTTCTTACCCCTAGACCTGACACTTTCCCTTCTAACTCATAGTGTTTAACCTCTTTGCTGTGATCAAGTGCTTAAAAAATGTCACTGATCTGGAAATCCATCAGGCCCCGCCTAAAGGAGGCTTGAAGATCTGCAAGGTCTTTTCCAGCTCCAACTTCTATTTGTCACAAAACTGCCTCCTGTTCGTTTCTCTGGGTGCCCCCTCTGGCTTCCTAAATGCAACATGACAGGTGACAAATGTTCTGAAAGGTAGAGAGGTCCTTGGATTGTGATTATACAGGAATGAATGACTATCCCGAGGAGGCTTAATAAATTACCCAGCGTCCACTTTACACACGAGTGAAATTTTCAAGCTTGTAGGCTAGGAATTGCAAGAGAGAAGTTTTGTACTAGCCTGGGGCTCCTCCCTGGGAGCCAACAAAGAAAAGGAGAAGAGGCCAGACTGGGGGGTTGGATGACCTGAGAGTAGATCCAAATCTACACTATCCTGACTGTGTACTCCTGCAAAAAGTACTTAATCTCTTGAGCCCCCTCTTCGTGGGTGAAATGGGCATAAAAATAACCCAGTGAGGATTAAATAGATAATGTATAAGAGCTTTGGGCACAAAACTCAGGTACTCAATCATTGACAGCTCTAAATGTCCTTGGATAAAGTTTTCAGCTGTTAATCAAATATTTTTATTATTATTATTTTATTGTGCTTTAGATGAAAGTTTACAGTGCGAATTATTTTCTCATTCAAAACAAATTGTTATGTGACATTGGTTGCAATCCCTGCAACGTGTCAGCAGTCTGCCCTAAACAAATGCGCTTGTTCAGGCACAAGTACCCATAGTTGGTTATTTATTTTGGTAAAAATGTTTTCATTGCAAATGTAATTGTGAAACACCACAGCCTGATTTCCAGCTGACAGATATACATATTTGTCCACGGGCGTTTTCTCTAAGACAGATTCCTAAAGGTATTTATGAAGATGCACTGGAAGGGGCCCCAGAAAAAAGAACACAGTCAATGTTAGGATGTTAGAATTATTGGTAATTTGTTGTTCATTCTTTAAAAATAAAATCTATTTATTGTTGTAATATTTGGATAATAATTGAAACAAAAAAACAGTAGAGCCAAAAAAGATAGGCAGTAAAATAGGAAAGTTTTGGAAAAGCTACTGTGTGCATTCACATCTATGAAATCGTTGTTGTTAGTTGCTATCAAGTTGGCACCAACTCATGGCAACCTTACGCATAATGGAAAGAGAAGTTGCCCGGTCCTGTGCCGTCTTCATGATTATTGGAAGTTTGAGTCCATTGTTGTGGCCATTGTTTCAGTCCACCTCACTGAGGGCTTCCCTCCTTTTCTTTGATCCTTTATTTTACCAACTATGTCCTTTTTTCTAGCAATTGATCTTTCCTGATGATGTGTCCAAAGTAAGCAAGACAGAGTCTCACCATCCTCACTTCTAAGGAGCATTAACCTCTCCAAACAGCACTCTGAGGTAGGTATTATTATGCCTATTTTTTGGATCAGAAAACCAAAAGAGAGGTTAGAAAACCTCCCCAAGATCACTCTGCTAATAGAAGGTGGGTCAGGGATTTAAACTGAGGTCTGACTTTTAGGCGTGCGCTACTTCTACAGGCTGTATGTCCATTAGAGCATATCCAATCCCCACAGCTCAGAGGTTGCTTCCTGCCTAGAGCCACACAGCTACAGCGCTAGGATATTACAGCCCAAGTCTTCAGTCCTCAGGGATCCAGAAACTCAGGTGTGTTCTTTCTTTAAGAAAAATTGCATTTGTTAAACATATTAGAAAAAAAAAAAAAACCCACAAAATCCTCAAATAAACTTTACTGGATAATTTAGGTTAGAAATGCAGTATTATTGGAAAATGTCTTGATAATAACATAAAGATTTATTGCCCCCCTTCTCCCCCACCCGAAAGCACTTTGGGTGGGTAGATGGTTTCCCAAGAGGCATCATCATAAACACTCACGTAAATATTAGCACCACAAAGAGAAATAGTAGGCACCATCCTCCTCTGAAAGCAGATCAGACTGTCAATGCGCGTGGGTGTGTTTGCTTAATGGAGTGGGTGGAGAACAAGACCCAAGATGACTCTGTGTCAAGTGGAAAACATCTTCATATAGAGCTGAACATATGTAGATCCCATTAGAGCAACGCAAGTCACTTGCAGATGTTACCTGGCAGCTTTGCACCTGGCTGTGTGAAAATTACTAATTGGCTTCAAGGTATAGTCAGTCACCTGATTGGCTGGATTGCAAAAGAATGTTTTAGATCCATTGGTGTGGTGGGTTTGCAGCATGGAGCCTGTACAGGGCATTCTATGCACAGAGGAGTGTGCGCTCAGCGTGGGCTAACTCGTACTCTAAAACTGAGATAAAAACTTAAAATGATGCAGTGTTATTACCCAAGACAGATTTAAACAAACAGAAGATTTCTCAGCCACCTGCAAAATGGAGCAAAGATTCAAGCCTGAAGCTGGAGATAAAAAATACCAGCTTCTAATTCTGTGCTGTTAGGCTGTGGGTGAGGCACTTAACATATTTACAAAAGAGAAGGGTTCAGCCCTCCATTGATACTGTGGACATGCAGAATGGTTCTCAGCTGAAAAATCAATGTTACTATGCCTCCAAACAAATATAAATAACACCTTGAACGAACAGACATGCAGTGCATTTCTCCTCATTGCTTCCGATTCCATTTTCATTCATCTCGCCATCTCACTCTGTGGGCAGGTAAACCAAAACCAAACAAACCCGTTGCCATCTAGTTGATTTCAACTCATGGCAAACCCATGTGTCACAGAGTAGAACTGCCCGATAGGCTGTAATCTATGGAAGTAGATCACCAGGCTTTCCTTCTGAGGAGCCTCTGAGTGGATCTAAACCACCAAGCGTTTGGTTAGTGGCCAAGAGCAAACTGTTTGTGCACCTGTGGGCCACTAGTTGGGTGGTATTCCAGGAGACAACAGCAGGGTCAGGCAGGTTGGGAAGCTGGGTTGTGGACTCAGATCACATGGAGGGGTGACCCAGCCGGAATCACATCCCCGGTTACAGTGCTGTGGGTGTCGAGCAGGTTGACACAGATCTGCCTCATCCAAAAGTAAAAAAAGGTCAAGAGCAGGAGAGGACAAAGGCAGAGGGGCTCATTAGGAGAAAGAAACACTTTCACTGCCATTGTGCATTTATAACTCCAGCAAAGATCAAAGCTCAGTCTTGGGTCATGCAGCCTTGGGAACAAGAAATGGTGGCTGTTGGGGGATGAGAGGGGCACATACCCTTAAAAGAAAGCTAGGAGTCAACTGCCATGCATTTTATCATTTAATGCAGAAACTCACAACCCTTGTCAGTAACTCCAGTGCTAACAATCTTTAAGCCTCTTTTGGCTGATCAGTTTGTCCCCTAAAGCTATTTTAGACCACGTTAATTCCTGTTGACGCTAGTGAATGAGGCACTGAACAATTACCGCCTGCCCTGCTGCTGACCTCCACTAACTAGGTATTCATGGCTTTAGATATTTCTGCTGTTTTGACATTTGACAAATTTGTCAGCCAGATTGTGCAGCCTTTCCCCAGGAGTAACTGTCAGCTACGCTTTGAGGAAAAACACACGACTCCCTTGATATTATTAAATACAAAAAGCCTTCAGACTTGCTGACACCAGAGACTTTATTCAGAGCCCAAGGTTAAGGGCTTGAACAAACGGATAGCATTACTGGCCACATACAAGACCCCAGGCATGTTCCTTTAGGCATTCTTACTCTACTAAAAACATCAATACCGAAAGGAAAATGGTAACATTAAACTCATATATGTGTTGTCATGGATTGAATTATGTCCCCCAAAAATACATGTATCAATTTGGCTAAGCCATGATTCCCAGTATTGTGTGATTGTCCACCATTCTGTCATCTGATGTGATTTTCCTATGTGTTGTAAATCCTACTTCTGTGATGTTAATGAGGTGGGATAAGTGGCATTTATGTTAATGAGGTAGGACTCAATCTACAAGACTGGATTATGTCAATCTCTTTTGAGATATAAAAGAGAGAAGTGAGCAGAGAGACAGGGGGAACTCATACCACCAAGAAAGCAGCACCAGGAGCAGAGCACGTCGTTTGGACCCAGGGTTCCTGCGCAGAGAAACTCCTAGTCCAAGGGAAGATTGATGACAAGGATCTTCCTCCAGAGCCGACAGAGAGAGAAAGCCCTCCCCTGGAGCTGATGCCCTGAATTTGAACTTCTAGCCTACTTTACTGTGAGGAAATAAATTTCTCTTTGTTAAAGCATCCACTTTTGATATTTCTGTTACAGCAGCACTAGATGACTAAGACGTGTCTCTGCATTTCTACATAGAGTGTATGTAGGGAATAAGCCACTTCAGGTATATTTTGAGCAAAATATTCAAATGAATAATTCCATCAGTTGCATCTCTTTTCAGGTTTTCTCTGATTTTCCTCTTCGTTAAATTTCTTAAAATTTAACATCCTACACACCAAATGTATTCTTGCAGTTTTCATATCATGGTAATATGTACTTAACTGTCTTACAGAAAATTGATGTTCCATATAGAAATCCCATCAACCGTCAAATGTAACACATTCACCATGCGATTCTGTATATTGTTCTTAATTCACCAAACTGCTGTGTACAACATGTTCCTCCCCTGACAAAACAGAATCCAAGCTCCCATTTTATGCTAGACAGACCCTTTATGTTATGTTAGCCCAACACTTGTCAGTCCTCCTTCTACTGATTTAAAAATAGATCACACGATGGTGCCTCATGACAACATGAGACCCTCCCAGGCTAGTTAAGAGACTGCAAGTGCACTGAATCCACGGAACGCCTAACTGGCCTTGAAGAGATCATGAAGATGTGACTCTCTCATGAGGCAGTGCGTGCGTGTGTGTGTGTTTGTGTGCATGTGTGTGTGTGATCAAGCACAGGTGAGGTGGGGAGGACAGTGAAAGGGTGTCCTCTATCTGTACTCTTCTGTTAGAAGTTGAAAACTCAACAGTGGCCTTATTCTTCACTTACACTAAGTATGAGATCCAGGCATTTGTGCAGACATATTCACTAATACATTCTGGGGTGACAGTTCGGTTGTGTCAGCATGTCTATCGCCGAGGCCTATGTTTACAGCTCTTAGGCAAGTGCTGCAGACCGAACATGGATATGAAGATGCCTGAGGCAAGAAATAAGCAAACAAACCAAGGAACCAGGCACTTCGGTATTTGCGTTATAAGATAGATACAAAAATCCATTTTAAGGCATTGTTGGACTGATTTCTGTTTTTCCCCTTGCTTATTTTGGCATAAGAAAGGTGAAAATCCAAGTTTCATTAATGGTTTCTCTCTGAGAAGATTCACCTGCCTCTGATTTTGGTTTCCAATCGTTTCCTTTAGAAGTGAACTAATCTATACTGTGTCCTGAGGGACAACTGGGCTGAGCATTTCACGAAGAACTAGAGGAGGAATAAAGAAAGAAAAACAGTGCCTGTAGGGAGGGCTCACAATGTAGGTGAAGTTATGTACACAGAAGGTAGGCATCTTTTCTTCAAGAGTTATACAACCAAAAAATTGAGTGTAAATTCAACTTTGGCAAATCACATTTTAACTGTATTGGCAAAACTAGATAGATAAAAGCATCTTACAGTTTATTCTTTACTATTTTTAAAGCAGTACAAACAAAATAGCTTTTATTTATTTATTTTTAGTATACTCATATTTTCACATATTGGATTTTTTTCCCCCAAAAATAATCTGTTTACAAGGGCAAAAAAGCCCAAGTGAGTGTATAGTATACAGTGAGGATAAAATGGAATAGACTAGAATGGAAACTGAATTCGTAAGTACTGAGTAGAGGAACAATGCATAGATTAGGTCTGGGTGGGGTTAATTAGGGAAGGCCACATGCTGTGTGTATACATTATCTTTCAGCAACACTGCACTATACAATGGTCCAGGACAGCCTGAGAGATGCCGACCACGCAAACATCGTCTCACATCCCACCACCAGAGGAAAAACATTATTAGATAATTTTAGTGCTACTCCAGAGGCATGGAAGCCAAAATGTAAACATTTCTAAACCAACGCTTGATTATTTACACTCATAGAAGGAAAGAGAAACAGCACCGATAATCCGAAAGAGTAGATAAATGCAAAGATCACTGAGTTGGCTTTGGAATGCACTTTTTACATTTCAGTGTATCTACTGTTCAAAGAACTCACAAGTCCACAATGAGTAATCAACTCATGAGTAGTTAGAAACCTTCTCTAGTTGGTCCCCCTAACCTGAACCCCTGCGAAAACCCCTGAATATTGACAGTTTCACACTTAAGTGGCAACTCAGTGTTCATTTTCAGCTTAAATAGACATGCCCACTCTTTAAACTTGCTGTCTGACATTTATTTTCAGGAGTGGGGATACAAGATACATCAACAGGAGGAGTTGAGTGGAATACACACTATCAGAGGTAAGAAGGCAAAATTTGCCTAGACAAGACTTAATCTGTCCCAATGTCAAGAGTACATTAACTCCCTCAACCTGGGTAATGCATTCTTAAAAAGAATCTGCAACTTCAGTAAGTAAATTGTCCTGTGACATATGGACATATGGAATGTTCTTACCATTAGATTAGAGCACTTTAATGCATAGAAAGTTGTGATACTCAGACACATGCTTATACCGACAATCAAGTTTCTATTGATTCTACTGGACCACTGTCCTAGTGGAAACACTGGACCAATGCTCCAATAGAAATAAAAATTTTATTGAAGGAATAATTTCATTCCGAGGGAACGGAGAACACATGGTATTCAAACAGGCTTCAGTGCTGTGTTCTGCTTTACAGGCAGAACAGCAGGGTATTTAACAGGCAGAGTAAACAAATGCAAACGAGTTCACATCAAAGCAATTTTAGGAGAAGGAAGGAAAATTTACAAGGGGTGGCTAAATTACAAACTTTCTTAACATCAATTTCTAGCCTAACACAAATGTCTTATTCTTGATACAGTTTGACTGAGACAATATTTCTAAAGTGAAATGTATAAACATTCTTGGTGTGGGGGTTTAGTGATGGTTTGCAAGCTGAGTTAAGTTTAATAGGAATCTTTGAAATGTAAACATTGCCCATCCATCTAAGGGGAAGTGAGAGAAGCCAAAAACCAAACTCATTGCCGTTGGGAAAATTCCGACTCATAGCAACCCTATAGGACAGACTAGGACTGCCCCATAGGGTTTCCTGGTGGATTTGAACTCCTAACCTTTTGGTTAGCAGCCGAGGCTCTCAACCACTGAGCCACCAGTGCTCCAGGGGGAAGTGAGATAAGGCTTTGGAATTCACAGTTAAGATAGCAAGTTAATTTACATAAGTTAAAGCCTGAATCTCTGCACTCTTTGTGTTACCAACAGTCAGGACTTTTAGAGCTGCAATATGTCTCCTTGTTTTAACAAACTTTAGTTTCTACCTAGTTACCAATTTACAAAGAATTTAACAGATTGCAGTGGAAAAATCCCAATGAATGAAAATTAATTTGGGAGACAGAATGAGGATAAGGCTTGATATATAATTATCCTGGCTATAGAGTCATTTACAGGTTCTAACTTCATTTGACATTATCAGTAAGGCACCTTCTCTGAAGCCGTTTTCGTAAACATTCTTAACAAGCACTGGATTTTTGTTTCTCAAGCAATAAAACTTTGACAAAGGCTGAATGATTTCTTAGAAGAGTAGAAATGAAAACCTTGGTTTAGTTATCAGAATGAAGTTTTCAATTTTAGGTCTGAAGTCACCTAATTCAGACATGCCAGCACTTCAGATTCTAAAATTCACATACACAACCGCCCTATAACTACAAATTTAAGATTTTGGAATTTAGGGTCAGGGACAAAATAATCCAGTCCACAACTGAGAATAAACAATTTTCAAAAATTCTACTCAAGCACTGCAGTTCCTTTTGAAATGCTGCAAGTGATGTCTTCTTGTTTTGGTTGTCTCCTTTTTTAACCTTTTTTTTTTTTCCTTGCCTCTGTCCCTTCCAACAAACTCAGCCTTTTTGTTCTTAATATACTGAACTCTTTACTTCTCTCCCCAGAGTCTACTGCTTCACCTTCATGAGTTGTCTTCTGAACTTCACTCTGGATGTTCTTGAAAGCTCTTGTCCATGAAAGTTTCAAATAAAATCTCATCAAAGCTTTCTTCATCCCCACTCTGAGTCAGAGATACCCACACTCCTAAATTTTACAAGCTAGACCTTTGCTATGTGCAGTGGATCGAGATCACAAGCTTCCAGGTATAGTGGCTCTCTATAAACTTATTTTTACATTTGTAAGCCAAGTTCACAGCAACCAAAGCATGACCCAAGATCATGCAAGCCCCCCTCATTCTACAATGATTCCTACATATTTAGAATTAGTGCAATATAATGGGAAAGGAAAAAACATGTGCTTCAAACCAAATTGGATCTGCATCCTAGTCCTACCACTTATTAGCTAGGTAATCTTGGAAAAGCTCCTGAACTCCTGTGAGCCCTTTTTTTTTTTTTTTCCCATCTGTAAAATGGAGATAATAGTACCTATCTCTTAGGGTTGCTATGAAAATTAAAAGGGATAATGTAGGTAGAATGCTTGGCACAAGGTGCTCAACAAATAGTAGCTATTATTAAAATACTATTGGATTTATAAAAATGAGCTGTTTTCAATTTCTTGATCTTTAGCACTACAACTTAGTAGATGTCAATCTTGAACCAGTATCACAACATGATTTTCATCTCATCAAAATCTAAGTTTGTCATTGCTGATTTAATTTTCTAGAGTCATTTCCCATTCCAAGTCCAGGTACTAATTTGAAATTTATGGCCAATATCTAGCCTGAGGGATCATATTCTGCCCGTATGAAATGAAACTCCCTCTTGATGGTGGAGACTGCATATCTATATCTACATAATAGTCTGCTCAAACTTAAAATGTTGACCACTGCTGCTAGGCACTGTTGAATGGAGCAGAGGGGGAAAGGGTTATTATGGCAGGAAGAGAAATGAACAGTACTTAATGAACTTGCATTTCAATTGAGCAGAGTTTTTAATAAAAAAGTAAGCTTTTTATAAATTCTTTTGCTCAGCGACAATAAAAAAAAGGAAGAGAGCACTCAGCTGGGAACAATAGCTACTTAGCTCATACAATGCTCATAAAGGAACGTTTTCTTTGTCTACCGTGCCCAGCAATTTTGCTGTTGGGCAATGGTCCAGATCATTCAGATTCCACCTATAAAAATGAGTCCAGAGAACCTTCTTAGCTTTTCTAACAAATTAACTAACAAAAACTCTGATTTCTTAATGTGTATAACTCCACCTAAATAAAATTTGGTCTCGTAATTTATGGAATGTTTGTGACAGGTAGAGGATACTGATCTAGTGTTAATAGGATATGCTCTTGGGTCCCTTTTCCGTTGGAAGGGAGGGATGACATTGACACATTTACTCCCTCCCATGAGATGCTCCTTGTAGCCAAAGGCCCTTCTCTGTGAGATGACTGCTGGGCGAGGTGGAGAGTGGCGGTGGACTGCGTGGTTCCCACTGTGCAAAACGAGCTGGCCCATTTAGATATTTAACTTCTCACTGGAGCGTCTGTGGCACACGCTCAGTTGGCTGAGTCGGAGAAGCCTTGGATTTCTGATATTAAGGGCCTGGAGGATTCATCTTCTACACATGTCATTAAACTACTTTAACTGCCAAATGTAGAAGTCATTAAAAGCTCTTTTGTGTGTGCAGGCTTCCCCATGACAACCAAAGGATTTCTGCACATGGATAAAATACATGATTTCTCATGACCCTGCTGAGTGATCATAAGTGGCCCGGTAATACAACTCTTACCATTTGTTAACCCAAAAGGACCAGCAACCCTACCCCCCAAAAAGTTATCTATGTTTAAGACTATATATTTATTTTTCTATTTAGTTTCAAAGTTTTGGATATGTTAAGAATGAATTTATTTGTATCTTCACTGCCTGACAGTGTTAGT
Source organism: Trichechus manatus latirostris (assembly GCF_000243295.1). Lineage (NCBI taxonomy): Eukaryota > Metazoa > Chordata > Mammalia > Sirenia > Trichechidae > Trichechus > Trichechus manatus. Next base: position 12,622,667 of record NW_004443980.1, read on the forward strand.
ATTCAGTATTTCCTGAGTGACTGAATAAAAAGCGTTCCAAACAACATAAAGGAAATGCTTTAAAAAAAAAAAAAGTTTTTCACAATCACCATTCTTCCTTACTAAACTTCTCTCCACTCTTGACTTTAAGCTGGAAACTGGCATCATCAACTACTGTCTAAATGGCATCCTCTCCTCCCCTTTGATTTACTATCCACTTGACTTACACTTGCTCTGAAATCTGGAAAATTGTTTTGCTTTTAAAAGGTCTTTCCTGTTCCCTCAGATTGCATCTAAGATGTAAGAATGAACAGAAACTGCAGTATCAACAAAGAACTTAATTAAGCAGAATATGCAATGACAGCAAATATGTAAAAGCAATCTTTACTGAAGATAGGTAGCCATTCAAATAAGCTTTTTACAGATAATACGGAGCTGATGGTGGGTAGCTGGTTAAAATCCAGTCTGTAACTACAATGCCATTTACAGACTGGCTACTGAATTAGTATCTACCTAAAATGGTAGTTGTGTGATTTCAAACTTCCTGAGCTCATGCTCCAACTAGTTGGACTTAAATTCTACATTCTGGAATGGTTTTCATTTTATTATTACTTTTAGGAATGCCTTAAGTGATTCGATGACTGGAGAAAAAAAATTCCAACCCAGCCCTACAATTTATGAAAGTAGGCAACTGATTTTTTCACAATCCTCCATATTCTCTCCCTTTGAATCTAGGCTGTGTGACTGTTACACCAACTGAATGTGGCAGAAATGATGCTGTGCCAGTTTCCAAATGTAGGTCATCTGGCAGCTTCTACCTCCTCTCTTAGACCACCATCCCTTACAACGCAGCCTCCATGGTGTGAGGAAGCTCTAGCAGTCCTGTGGAGAAGCTGGTGTGGAAAGGAACCAACCAATCTCCCAGCCAACAGCCAGCACCAACTTGCCAGCCACATGAAGTGGACCCTCCAGCCCTTGGTCAAGTGGCCCCAGCTGATGCTGCACAGAATAGAAATCATCCCTACCATGTTCTGCCTAAATTGAAGACTCGAGAGCAAAGTAAATGATTACTAGAAACATTACAAACTCAAAGTATCCTAATTTAAAATCAATTAAATGGGGCAGTGAAAGTAACAGTAAGTCAGTAATTATATTTTTCAGATCATTTGCTATGTGACTCAATGCTTGACACATCTTTATTCCTCACATCAACCCTCATTATTTTCCTTATTTTATAAACAAGGCCCACCACCCATCTGTCAGTTTGTCGAACTGGTGGCTTGCGTGTTGCTGTGATGCTGGAAGCTATGCCACTGATATTTCAAATACCAGCAGGGTCACCCACAGTGGACAGGTTTCAGCAGAGCTTCCAGACTAAGACAGACTAGGAAGAAGAACCTGGCAGTCTACTTCTGAAAAAATTGGTCAGTGAAAACCTTATATATAGCAGTGGAACACTGTCTGATATATTGCTGGAAGATGAGCCCCTCTGGGCTCAAGCATAGTAGGACTGGGCAGTGTTTTGTTCTGTGATGCACAGGGTCACTGTGAGTCGGAACCAACTCGACAGCGCCTAACAATAATACAGACAAGGCCACTGTAGACTTGCAGATTAGGTAACTGCCCAAGATCTTGTAACTAGGAGGAAAATATTCAAAACCAGATCTGACTCCAAGGCTTAGCAGGAAAAGAGAACAAAGTCTATTTCTAAGAAAGGAATTCTAAGCTAGTGCTGAAGTGACTCATGTTCTCACAAATACAATATAGATTATGTCAATTAAAAGCTGTGTTTTGAGGGTGGCCCGACATTGCTTAGCATAATTTTCCAGATTAGCCATGACATCTTTTGAAGCACTGTATTCAGAAAATAGCAGCATTTTCTTGGTACGTACAGCTTTATGATGTCTACTGAGTACAACTGCTCTACACTAAGGAGAAATGAAAGATTCTTGCTCTAAAGGTTCTTGCACTTTAGTAGGAGAAATAAGGCATGTACATTTACAGCTGTTTCACAAGGTACCAAGTTATAAGTACCACATGTGAGGAATAAAATGCTCTGGGAGTTTATTCATTCATTTAACAAATATTTATTGGGTGCCAATTTATCAGTGAATGAGACATTGATCCCTGCTCTCAAAGAGCTGACAATTTATATTACTTTTGCTGGAAGCACCAGAAAAGGAAGGATGCATGTTAGCTTGGCCTTGAACTATGCCTTGACTTTGAACTTGTGGAGATCTGGGGGTTAAGATGGCATTCTAGGTAGAGGAATAATAGCGAACAAAAAATGAAAAACACTGAAGCAGGAGAAAACTGGGATATGCATGGGTGTTTTAAAGCAAGACCCGTATTTTATTGGCTCTAAGATTTGATGAATTTTAAATCAGACCATTGTCTTATGTACCAAAAGAAAACAAATACTAATTAAATCTTTAGAGCAGTGGTTCTCAACTGGGGGTGATTTTGCCCCTCAAAGGACACTTGGCAATGTCTGGAGACATTTTTTAGTTGCCAGTTTGTCACAACTGGGGGTAGGGGTGGGTGGTGCTACCAGCCTTTAGTGGGTAGAGACCAGCGATGCTGCCCATCATTCTGCAATGCACAGGATAGTCCCCCACAACAAAGAATCATCCGGCCCATTATGTCAGTCGTACCAAGGTTAAGAAGCCCTGAACTACAGGATGTCATAAGGTGAAAGACACATTCAAAATATTACAAAAATGTATTCTAAGATAAATGAAATAGAGTAGGTCATTTTGACTGAATGAACCCAGGATTTGTAAAGGAATATTGGGGGATAATGCTGGTACTCTGTCCCTGAATCTGTTTTCTCACTTTTGGAATTGTAAAGTGATGATGACTGGGGGCTGTTTTAAGAAATTAATTTACTGCAGTATAAATCACAAGGCTGGCCCTTCGAGGTCATCTGTCTATCTCTTGCTTTTGAGAAACACTGTACTCCAATCATATTAGATAGATCTGTTTCTGCTACTTCTGATCTCAGGGCACAACACTGACTCACCAATCGTAGGGGATGTCATATTAATTTTTTTAAAGCCCAGCTCTGTGCCACTTATTCCACAAAGACTTCCTTGATGCACTAGTTCAAAATATTTTCTTCTTTGCAACTTTTTTAGCATATCATCTGTACTTCTCTAATAGCAGTCATTATTTATGTGATTTATCTTTCCTCTAAATATAAGTCCTTTGGGTCAGGATCCATATCTGGTTCATGACTGCAACTCTCAGAGACCCACTATAGTGCCTTATACATCATAGGTGCTCAATACATGTAGAATGAATAATTGAATAAATATACAGTACTGGCAGGTTCTAATTAAATGCAAACCCCTCAGACTGCTCCCAACTCTTTCGCCTTTCCCCAGCTATAGGGTCTCAGAGGGAACAGAGTTCTTTAAGAAGTCCTAATTGCTGCTTAACAAAACACCACTTAGTAAATTCCATTAAGTTTCAGATGATTTCCCTTTAAAGTGGCAGTTAATTTTGGTCTCAAAACATTTAAAGAACCTCATATAGGCAGCATCCCAAATTTCTGAGGAAACAAGAGACATACATGACAGTACAAATATAAGCCAAATGTTGCTCACAAAACCCAACAGCACTACTGATGTTCATGATTTGTGTACACCTTTGTGTGTGTTGGGAGGAAATTTAGGGCTAACATAACAAAAATCTTAAAATGTATAAATATCACAGTGAAAGGAAGAAAATAAGGAAAAAAGATCACTTATAAAATTTTAAGGGGTTCCTTTAAGGACACAGTGGTTAAGCGTTCAGCTGCTAACCAAAAGGTCGGCAGTTTGAATCCACCAGCCCCTCCTTGGAAACCCTATGAGGAAGTTCTACTCTGTCCTATAGGGTCACTATGGGTCGGAGTTGATATGATGGCAGTGGGTTTTGGTTTGGCCTTTAAAGATATAATGAAAAGCAAGACTATTGATCTTTTATTGTTAAATAGCTTAACAGTGGAAGAAATGATTGTAGTCCATTGCAATCCAAGATTATGAGGGCTGTGGTACAGATTGATTTGCAGGACTTTTTTTTTTTTTTTTTAAGTTCTCTGAGTTTTCCTTCATAGTCGTTCTTGAACATCAATTAATGTTTGGTGCTTGATTCTAGCAAGTCTTTTGCTTCATTAATTTTGGTTGCTAAGTAAGGAGATCCACCTGAGAGGAATAAGAAAAAATAAATGGATTAAAAGATACCTCATTACTGACAATTTTTGAAATCTCAAACATAGAAAAACACTCTTAATTATAATTCTCTGTTATTTTCCCACCCATTCATCCTCTGACAAATTACTTTACAAGCTAACTGGAAATCAAAACAGCATAAGTTAAACTTGCTTAGTGAAGGACTACAGACATCCAACAATCAAAGATAATCTCTGAGAAAAATACTGAAAGAAAGTTATCATCAGGAATAATTTGAAAAACATTCAAACATTTTACTGGTCATACATTCACCATTCAAACATTTGACCAGAAAATTTTCTGAAATTAAGCGGATGGTTATAAAATCTTTTTTCAAGATCTTTTTAAAAGGGGATGAACATTCATTCATCTGTGAAGGAGGGTATCTTTGTGAAGAGATAATCAATCCAAATCATTTTTCAAAGTCTTACCAAACCATATGTCTGGACAAAAATAAAATACCTGTTAGGAAATGCAACTATGTACTATCCAGTTTCTAACAAGCATGTTTACTAATACAGATGAATAAACTAAAAATTGAGTGACCATAAAAATATTAAAGGAAATGCTCTTTGTCCTCTGAAATGATCCTATTAGAATATTTATGGAGTGTAGTCTTGGAGCCCTGGTGGCGCAGTGGTCAAGAGCTTGGCTGCCAGCCAAAAAGATCAGCAGTTCGAATCCACCAGTCGCTCCTTAGAAACCGGCGATGTGGCAGTTCTACTCTGTTCTATAGGGTCACTATGAGTTAGAGTCAACTTGACAGCAACTGCATTTTTTTCTGTCTTGGATTCATAGTGTCCTGAAATAAAATCAGGTCAGTTCTTCTTTAGAGTTCTTTAAAATGAATTCTTTCTAATGCAAACAACAAGAAGAAAATTGAGGTCAATTTCAAATGCAGAATCATTATAAATCACAAACAGAGCCTATTTGACATACGAAAATACTAGCCCCAAACTGTCACATTAAAGCTATTTAAACATCACACGCATTCTAACTTCTAGTCCTGAACACTATCACTGCTTAACGCTCAGGCTAACAACCACATTATAGTTCACCAGGCTCTTGGTGTGTGCTTTATTTTTTTATTTTCCCTTGAATGCAAACCATCTGTAGTGATGAAAACTTCACAAGGTCTCAGCAGCTTACAACACACCAACAGGCATCTAGATAGTATTGGATAAATTGTCCTGATTTTATTCATGCCTTTTATTGATATCATGCTACCTTACGGAGGAAAAAGAAAGCAGAACAGATCAACATAGTGTAGTAGAAAGGGCAATGTTGCAGAAAGCTATATTTAGCTTTCGCCCATGAAGATACCATTGACATTTTCATGTCAAGATCCGAATTACTATAAACATATGATAAGAATTACAAATAAAGCTGATGAAACTCTTACATATGCACTTGGTTATGAAATACGTTGATTTCATGATTATCTCTAAAAATTATCTTGGAATTAGGTAATATCAATCTTGGTAAGCTGCTTATTACATTTTTAGAGTTACCAAAGTAATGCCAGGCATCTTATATGTCCTCCACAAATATTCAAATATTAATTAAGCTCAAGCATAACCATTAATTGATTGATAAGCGTTTTGGGTATTTAAACTACAGGTCATAATACGCTCATTTAGCAGTTGGAAAAAAAATCAAAGACACAAGATAGAAAGTCTTATTAAACATTGTATTTAGTAAGGGAAATGTCAGAGAAAAATATATTACAGGTTATTCAGAATAATGCTGAATTATCTACCATTCATCCTCTTTAAGTTAGAGGGACCCTGGATTTTAAATTTATTGGTATGATAAAACCAAGACAAAACCCATTGCTGTCACGTAGATTCCCACTCATAGTGACCCTAGAGGACAGGGAAGAACTGCCCCATAGGGTTTTCAAGACTGTAATCTTTACAGAAGCAGACTGCCATATCTTTCTTCCTCAGAGTGACTGGTGGATTCGAATGGCTGATATTTTGGTTAGCAGCTGAGCACTTTAACTGCTGCGCCACCAGGACTCCATATGAGTGTGATATAAACTGTGAACTGGCTCTTGTGACTTCCATTCTACTTGTATTTGAAAAATATTTGGAAAAGTGCCTAAGCCAAAAACTACAATTCCTATATTCTCTTCAAGTAGTGTTTGATTCCACAGGTACGTTCCATCAATTAGAGGCTATCTTGTGGAATTCAGAAAGATGAAGTGAGAGAAAGGCTGGGCTTCTTTGTTACTGCTAGCAAGCAAGATTGTAGAGTAGTGGTGGCATCAGCTCTGTGCTTCTGGTACAGTTTCAGTGGCATCTATGAGGCAGTAGCTCCGCTGACAGATGAACTCTATAATTGTTCGTGCAGTCTCCAAGTCTAGAACTTACTCATTCAGGCCTTCCAACAATTTGTAAGGACGAAACCCCTGTATTAAATATTCTCCTATTTAAAGTATCTAGTTTCTGGCACTGAATCTTGATTGATAAAACAACACAGGATTTATATACTATGTTTGGAGCCCTCGTGGCACAGTGGTTAAGAGCTCAGCTGCTAACCAAAAGAAGGCAGTTTGAATCCAACAGCCTCTCCTTGGAAATCTATGGGGCGGTTCTACTCTGTCATAGAGGGTGGTTATGAGTCGGAATCGACCTGACAGCAACATTTTGTTTGTTTTTTAATGCTATGTTTAATGGAAGCAGTATGCTCTTGAATTTGTAAATACGTCTCAATTGTCTTGGGGGAATCACCTGGATTCCATTCATTAGAATACTCACTCTCACCCTTGACATCTCTTTGCACTTCCATCAAATATTGCTGGAGCTCTTCTGTTTCTGGCTATCAGGTACTAACATATTTCAGACCAACCCTCCCACTGACACCAACTAGAGTAGCTGAATTAAATACAAGCATGTAAGTGTGAAAGCAATGGAGCTCTACTAAGTCAGACAGGTCTTGGGGGCCAAGACCCTAGAGATAAGAGAAATGTATTATAATGAGCCCAATGTTCTGCACTACTTATCCACTCAAATAATTTATTGATTCTCACACAGCACAGGCCTTATGTCAAGAAGCAGCAAACTATGGCTCAGAGGCAGGAAAGAAAAAAATTAGGGCTCAGGGCTGAATCTTCTTTCAAGAAGAGGCTATAAAAATTTTTTTTCACATTTGGTATTCAATAAAAAGAAGATTATCTGGCCAATCAAAAGATAGGACCAACAGCAAAAATAACATATAACAAAGATGATAATGGAACACTGGAGCAGTCAAGCACAAACTCTAAAATAACTTTGATTAATATGTCTAAGAAACATAATAAAACAAAAAAAATTTAGCAGAGAACTAGAAGCTATTAAACAATAAAACTGCAGTTCTAGAAATAAGAAATATAATAGATAATACTAAGAAATCGATAGGTTGAACGGTAGATTAGATACTACTGAAGAAATAGTTCAAGAATGGAAAACAACTCAATAGAAGATATAAAAACTGAAATATGGCAAGAAACAAGTAGACAAAATATAGCAAAGAGTATGATATATAGGATATGGAGAAAATATCTAATATATGTGTAACTGATAGCCACAAAAGAGAGGGAAGGTAAACTGGGACAAAAGCAGTATCTGAAGAAGTGATGGTGGAGAATTTCACAAAACTGATGAAAAACATCAATTCATAATATCAAGAAGCATTACATAATGTAAGAAGTATAAAGACAGAAAAACATACTTAGGCATACCACTGAAGAAGTACAGAAAACTAAAGACAAAAGGGGAGGGTGTTGACATGTCGTCGGGTTGGCAACTAAAAAATGTCACAAAACATAATGTGTATTAATTGTTTAATGAGGAATTAATCTGCTCTGTAAACCTTCATCTAAAGCACAATAAACAAATAATAAAAAAAAGAAATAGGAAAAAATAAGAAAACTAAAGACAGAGAAAATTTTAAAACAGCCAGTCACATTAGCTTCCAAGGAGCAACAATATAACTGTCAGCTGACTTCTCAATAGAAGGACTGGAAGCAAGAAGACAATGAAATCGCATCTTCAAAGGGTTGAAAAAAATGATCACCAACCTAGAATTCTATAGCCGGTGAACATACCCTTTAAAATGAAAACAAAACAGAAAATTCCTCTCCAGAAGACTACATTAAAAGAAATGCTAGACTTCCAGTTTCTGGCTCAACCTTTAAAGAGCTTCTAAGTCATCACTTTTGTCCTCACAACAAGAAAAAAAACTGAACAAGCTGAAAATCAGCAAGGCTTCTTAGAATCATCAGAGAATTGAGGTCACAGGGCACATTTCAACCCTACAGGGAAGAACAGAACTGCCCTATAGGGTTTCCAAGGAGCAGCTGGTGGATTCAAACTCCTGACCTTTTGGTTAGCAGCCATAGCTCTTAACCACTGAGCCACCATGGCTCCCCAAAAAGTTGAGAGCTAGGCAAATACAGACAATCACAATTAACTAGAAGCAGAAGCTCAGTGGAGCCTGAAACTGGTAGGAACAATTGAAGGGTAACTGACTGATGGGTGTAGACTATGACATGAACTAGCTTGAGATAAAATCTCCTGGGAACCCAATTAGTGGGGGGAGGAAATAACTTTCATGAGTATTAAATTATTAAATCTAGGAGTCCCACCAAGTTCACAGGATGACGAGTGTAGTGCTTCCGGCAGGAGGAAGGGAAAAGCAACCATTTTGAAATATGTGCAGAGCATTCTGTTCTTAACAAAGGCTTGCTTTCAAGAAAAACTGTTTTACCAGAGCCTACACAACCTGGGGTAAGAGAAATACCCAACTCCACCCCTCTCTAGTCTTCCTGTCTTGCTTTAAGGGGGAGAAAAGTTGAGAAATATTTGTGAAGGTCACAGCCCAGGGGACAGGCTCACTAAAAAACTGAGACCTAATCATAAGATTACAGAATGCTTCCCTTCTCTCCACAATTTACCACCACATCAAGGGAAACCCAAAGACAACAGGGTAGACAAAAATGAGGAAAAAAAGGAAATTTTAGCTTTTGACACCTCCAGTTACAGCAAGCAGTAAACACAGTATAACTCCTCGCCAGATAAGCATAAAACCTCACACTAAAGAACAATTTACCTCAGATCCTTTTACTCAATACATCTGAAGAGTCAAAGGAAACATCAGGACAAGACTTAGACACGGCAGAGATTTTGGAATTCCAGAACCAGAAATTTAAAATAACTATGATTAATATGCTAAGGGCTCTAATGAAAGGTGGAAAATACACAAGAAGAGATGGATAATGTAAGCAGAGATGAAAACCCTAAGAAAGAAATCAGAAGAAAAGGCCAGAAATCAAAAACATGGTAACAGTAATGAAGAATGGCTTTGACGGACTCATCAGTAGATTAGACATCGCTAAGGAAAGAATAAATGAACCCTGGTGGTGCAATGGTTTAGTGCTGGATTGCTAACTGAAAGGCTGATCGTTCAAACCTACCAGCAGCTCTTCGAGAAAATGCAGGGCAATGCTGTCAGGCCTAGTTTTTTTTTTTTTAAATTTTTATTGTACTTTAGGTGAAGGTTTACAGAACAAATAGTTTTTCATTAAACAGTCAGTAAACATATTGTTTTATGACATTGGTTAATGACTCCACAACATGTCTCTCCCTTCTCGACCTTGGAGGACCTCTTTTTTCTTTTGGTGAAACTATACATAGCCAAAGATACACCATTTCAAAAATTTCTACATGTACAATTCAGTTACATCAATTATGTTTTTCCAGTTGTGCTGCTATTCTCACTTTAGATGAAGGTTCAAAGATGAAAATAGTTTCTCACTAAACAGTTAGTACACATATTGCCCTGTGACAATGGTTAATAACCCCACGACATGTCAACACTGTCCTTACTCAACCTTGGGTTCCCTATCACCAGCTTTCCTGTTCCCCCCTTCTGCCTTCTAGTCCTTGATGGGCATCTAGGTTGTTTCCATCTTTTTGCTATTATGAACAATGCTGCAGTGAACATGGGTGTGGATATGTCTATTCATGTGATGCAGGCCTAGTTTTTAACAATTAATTATCTAATATAATAACAAAAGCACAAATAGCAAAAGACGAAATAAATAAAGGGACCTCATAAAAATTAAAAACCTTTGTTCATCAAAAGACTTTACCAAAAAAGTGAAAAGACAAGCTACTGACTGGGAGAATATCTTCGGAACATATATACCTGATAATCATTAGAAAACATATATCCAATAAGAAGCTAATACAGGCATACCTCATTTTATTGTGCTTTGCAAATATTGTGTTTTTTACAGACTGAAGGTCTGTGGCAAACCTGGGTCGAGCAAGTATATCAGCGCCGTTTTTACAACAGCATGCACTCACTTCATGTCTCTGTCATGATGTGTCACAATGTCAAAATGTGTCACATTTTGTTAATTCTCACAATATTTCAAACTTTTTCATTATTATTGTATCTCTTATAATGATCTGCGATCAGTGGTCTCTGATGTTACTATAGTAATTATTTTCGGGCGCCACAAACCACGCCCATATAAAATGGTGAACTTAACAGATAAAGGCTGTGTGTGCTCTGACTGTTCCACCAACCAGCCATTCCTCTGTCTCTCTCCCTCTCCTCAGGCATCCCTATTCCTTGAGACACGACAATACTGAAATTAGGCCAATTAATAACCCTACAATGGTCTCTAAGTGTTCACATGCAAAGAAGAGTTGTACGTCTCTCACTTTAAATCAAAAGCTAAAAATGATTAAGCTTAGTGAGGAAGGCATGTCAAAAGCTGAGACAGGCTGAAAGCTAGGCCTCTTGCGCCAGTTAGCCAAGTTGTGAATGCAAAGGAAAAGTTCTTGAAGGAAATTAAAAGTGCTACTCCAGTGAGCACACGATATGATAAGAAAGTGAAACAGCCTTATTGCTGATATGGAGAAAGTTTTAGTGGTCTGGATAGAAGATGAAACCAGCCACAAGACTAATCCGGAGCAAGGCCCCTAACTCTCTTCAATTCTATAAAGGCTAAGAGAGGTGAGGAAGCTGCAGAAGGAAAGTCTGAAGCTCGCACAGGTTGGATGATAAAGTTTAAGGAAAGAAGCCATCTTCATAACATAAAAGTGCAAGGTGAAGCAGCAAGTTCTTATGTAGAGGCTACAGCAAGTTATCCAGAAGATCTAGCTAAGATAACTGATGAAGGTGGCTACACTAAACCACAGATTTTCAGTGTAGATGAAACAGCCTTATATTGGAAGAAGATGCCATTTAGGGCTTTCATAGCTGGAGAGAAGTCAATGCCTGGCTTCAAAGCTTCAGAGGACATGCTGACTCTCTTGTTAGGGACTAATGCAGCTGATGACTTTAAGTTGAAGCCAATGCTCATTTACCATTCCAAAAATCCTGAGGCCCTGAAGAATCATGCTAAATCTACTCTGTCTGTGCTCTATAAATGGAACAACAAAGCCTGGATGACAGCACATCTGTTTACAGGATGGTTTACATATTTTAAGTCCACTGTTGAGACCTCCTGCTCAGAAAAAAAGATTCCCTTCAAAATATTACTGCTCACTGACAATGTGCCTGGTCACCCAAGAGCGCTGACAGACAGGTACAAGGATATTAATGTTGTTTTCACTCCTGCTAACACGACATTCATTCTACAGCCCATGGATCAAGGAGTAATTTCAACTTTCAATTCTTATTATTTAAGATACACATTTTGTAAGGCTATAGCTGCTATAGACAGTGATTCCTCTGATGGATCTGGGCAAAGAAAATTGAAAATCTTCTGGAAAGGATTCACCATTTAAGATGCCATTAAGAACATTCGTGATTCATGGGAGGAGGGCAAAGAAAATTGAAAATCTTCTGGAAAGGATTCACCATTTAAGATGCCATTAAGAACATTCGTGATTCATGGGAGGAGATCAAAATATCAACATTAACAGGAATTTGGAAGAAGTAGATTCTAACCATCATGGATGATTTCAAGGGGTTCAAGACTTTAGTGGAGGAAGTAACTACAGATGTGGTAGAAATAGCAAGAGAACTAGAATTAGAAATAGAGCCTGAAGATGTGACTGAGTTGCTGCAATCTCATGATAAAACTTAAACAGATGAAGAGTTGCTTCTTATGGATAAGCAAAAAAAGTGGTTTCTTGAGATGGAATTTACTCACGGTGAAGATGCTGTGAACACTGTTGAAATGATAACAAAGGATTTAGAACATTACATAAACTTAGTTGATAAAGTAGTAGCAGGGTTTGGGAGGGCTGACTCCAATTTTGAAAGAAGTTCTGCTGTGGGTAAAATGCTATGAAACAGCATCACATGCTACAGAGAAATCTTTCACGAAAGGATGTGTCAATCAATGCAGCAAACTTTGTTGTCTTATTTTGAGAAATTGCCACAGCCGCCCCAACCTAAGCAACCACCACACCAATCAGTCAGCAGCCATCAGCATCAACGCAAGACTCTCCACCAGCAAAAAGATTATGACTCGCTGAAGGGTCAGATAATGGTTAGCAATTTTCAGCAATAAAGTATTTTTTACATGAGGTGTATACATTGCTTTTTCCGACATATTCTATTGCACACTTAAGAGACTACAGTATAGTGTAAACAGAACTTTTATATGCACTGGGAGAGCAAAAAATTCTTGTGACTCGCTTTATTGCAGTGGTCTGGAAGTAAACCCACAATATCTCCAAGGTATGCCTGTAACCAAAATGCATATAAAACTTCGACAACTTAACAACAAAAAGACAAATATCCCAATCATAAAATGGGCAAAGGAGTTGAATAGACAGTTCACCAAAGAGGACATTCAAATGGCCACCAAACACATGAAAAGATGCTCAACATCAATTAGCCATCAGAGAGATGCAAATTAAAAACACGGTAAGATACCATTTCACTCCTATTAGGATGGCTAAGATTAAAAACAAACAGAAAATAACAAATATTGGTGAGGATGTGGGGAAATTGGAACCCTTACCCGTTGCTGGTGGGAATGCAAAATGGTATAGCCATTGTAGAAAACAGTGAGGCGGTTCCTCAAAAAACTAAAAATAGAACTACCACATGACCCAGCAATTATATTCTTAGGTATATACCCAAAAGACTTGAAAGCAGAACCTCAAACAGAGACTTGTACATCAGTGTTCACTGCACTGCTATTCACAATAGCCAAAAGGTGGAAACAACCTAAATACCATCAACAGATGAACGGATAAACAAAATGTGGTAGATACATACAATGGAATACTACTCAGCCAGTAGGAGAAAGGAAGTCTTGATACATGCTATAATACGGATGGAGCTGGAAGACATTATGCTGAGAGAAATAAGTCAATCACAAAAAGACAAATATTGTATGACCTCACATATAAAAAGACAAGAAAAGGCAAATATACAGGGAACAAAGTTTATCAGTGGTTACTGGGGCAAGAGGGAGAGGGGAAGAGGGGGCTAACGGTAATGGAAATATCTCATTGATTAAGGGCAGGGATGCACAGCTGATTACTGTAATTGCTGTCAATAAGTGGAACACCTGTAAAAAGTTGAATTGGCAAAAGTTGTGTGATAGATATATTTACACCAACGACAAAACAAAAACAAAAACAACGAGTAGCTGCTGAGGCTGCTTATGTACAACCAAAAGCCTCATGAGCTTTCGTTCCTTGGTTTGGAGGTTTAGGGTCATGGTTTCATGGAACATCCCAGTTAATTGACCTAATAACATGTTTAGTGTTCTGTTCTACCTCCTAGTTCATTGCATAGTGTCTGGGGTCTTAGAAGCTTCCAAGCAGCCATCCAAGGCACAATTGGTCTCTGTTCACCTGGAACGACAAGAGGAGGAAGGAGAGTCAGGAATAGGAGGAGGATATGGAATGTGTGGTTAATTGCCTCCGTGAACAACTGCCTCCTCTGGCATGAGACCAGAAAAACTGGATGGTGCCCAGCTGCCCTGACTGAACATTTTGATCAAAGATTCCATTGAAGAATCCTGCTCAAAAGAGGGAAATGCAGAACACAATTTCAAATTTTCATGGACTCTAGACTTTTTGCAGCTATGGAGGGTGGATAAACCCCTGAAACTACTGCCTTGAGATAATCTATAAACCTTAAACCAAAAATGTCCCATGAAGTCACCTTAAAACCGAACAACAGTTTAGCTTAACTAGTAAAAAACGTCTGTCTTGAGCATTATGGTTTTTTAAGAACTATTTATACGGGATTAAAGTGACAACAGCAACTGGAAAGATTAGACAGGAATCTTAGGTGGCAGTGAGTTTATTATGTTAATGGAGGAGGAACAACTCAGAAAAATAGTCACACAACTCTAAGAATGTGATCAATGTCACCGAATTGTACATGTAGAAACTGCTGAATTGGTGTATGTCTTGCTGTGTATATTCTCAACAACAACAAAATAAATTTTTAAAAAGATTACAGCTAAGAAAACCCTATAGGTAGAACTGGTGTCCTATAGGGTCGCTATGAGTCAGAATTGACTCGATGGCACAAAACAACAACTATAAGGAAAAACATCAGTGATTTTGAAGATATGGCAATAGAAACTTCCCAAATGGAAAAGCACAGAGAAAAGAAAAGCAACAACAAAAAAAACCCAACAAGAATAGAATATTTAAGAACTGTGGTACAATTACAAAAGACATAACATATACATAATAAGAATACTAGAAGGAGAAAAAGGAACAGAAGAAATATTTGAAGCAATAATGGCTTTAAATGTCCAAAATATAATAAAAGATACCAATCCAGAGACCCAGGAAACTCTGAGAACATCAAGCAAGATAAATACCAAAAAAATCTACACCTAGGCATATTATATTTAAACTGCAGAAAATCAAAGACAGAGAAAATCTAGAAAGATCCTGGAAGAAAAAAACACCATATGTGTAGATGAACAAGGATAAGAATTACATCACAAATTTCTCTTCAGAAAACATGTAAGCAAGGAGAAAGTGGAGTAAAATATTTAACATGTTGAAAGAAAAAAAAAAAAAAACCTACTAGCCTTAAATTCTGTATCCAGTGAAATGATTATTCAAAAATGAAGGAGAGGAGGCAGAGCCAAGATGGTGCTACAGACAGAAGCACCACGCCATCCCTCCACACCAAAGACACTAAAAACTAAGTAAAACAGAGACAAATATCAATCCTGGAACCCTAAACATCAAATGAAGAGATAAAGATATCAGCCAAGCACTGAATGGAATAAAAAACTGACAAAGAACAGACAGCGAGGAGACATATGTGCAGAGGTCCCCTATCAGCTAACGTAGCATGGATTCGCCATCTTGGACTCCTGTCGGAGAATGGTGGAAAGGGAGTATGGGAAAGCAGCTTCACAGAGTTCCCAGCAAGAGAGAGAGCACCTGGTAACAAGCAATATACACCTTCCCACCCCCATCCTTCTCCCACCTGCTCAACCTCTGCCACTTCATAGCTGGCTGTGGTAGTTCAGCCGGCTGGGAAGTGCAGGGTCCCTGCCACTTGGATTCACCCAGCACACACTGGAGATCGGAAGACAGGAAGTATGGGAAAGCAGCTTCATGGAGCTCCCAGCAGGAGACAGAACAACTGGTAAGCAGCAATATACGCTTTCCCACCCCCCACCCTTCTTCACCATTGCTTGGCCTCCTCTGCTTCCTGCGACCACAGTCTCTTGGCCAGGAGGCACTAGCTTCAGCCCTGTGCTACTTGGATTTAACCTGCCCACACTGGCTGGCTCCCTTAGTGCCATTCGTTGGTTGCTGGTGTTTCTTTTTTCCGCTTCTTTTGGCTTCCTCTGTACCTCTCACCACCTTCCCCTCCTTTCTCTCAAACACGTGGCTCAGTGTGCCACCTTTGCTTCTTCTTGAAAGGCTGTGAAGCGCCGCTCGACTGTGGAACTCCTTCCTGGCCCGTGCTGCCACACTGGTGGGATCCCCGGGGCTTTTTTGTTTGTTTTGATTTGTGCTGTTTGTTTGTTTGTTTTCTTGGCCTGGGAGCCCCTTCAGGCCAGGCTGTACTGTGCAGTTTGGGAGCTACTTCCCCGATCTGCACAGCTGCATGGTGGGATCACTGGGAGCATTTCTTTTTTCTTTTTGTTTTTATTTTTCTCTCTTTTTGCCTTTTTTTCTTTCTTCATTTCTTAGTATCTAGTCTCTGCACTGATTCCAGGCCTGCCCTGTCGGCCCTAGTACGTGCCACAAACAACCCACCCTAGCAACTCCCCTTCAGCTGGACCTGCCCTGATATACCATACCTGAGGGACTGGCCCTGCCCATTGGACAACGAGGTGAAAAGCATCTTGCCCATAGACAAGCAAACAAGAAAGAATGCAGAGCCCGCCTGCTCAGACATAACAAAGTAACACAAAAAAGTAGGACAAAATAAACAAATCTACAATCAATAAACAAAGAAAATAACTACCGAATGTCCCGAAGACAGCAGACAATATCAAAACATACACAAAAACCAGATAGCATGGTTCCAGTAGGTGTCCAAAATAAAATACCAGATGATTTTCCAGTAGAAGAAAAGGCACTAGAACTACCTAATAGGGAATTCAAATCTTTAATATTCAGAGCTATCCAAGAGTTGAAGAAAAAAGCAGACAAAAGTGAGGAAAAAATAGACAAATTCATGGAAAAGGCAGAAAAATGCATGGAAAATACAGACAAAAAAAGGAAGAATTCAGGAAAATAATACAAGAACAAAATGCAAAAATAAATTCACAACTAGAAATCATACAAAAACAACAATTAGAAATCCAAAAGATAACAAGATTTCAGAAATGGACAGTGTCACAGAAGGACTGAGGACCAGGTTTGAAATGATGGAAGTACAGGATAAGCAAAACTGAAGACAAAACACTTGGATACAACCCTGTTTGAGGAAAAATCAGAAAAAAGAATGAAGAAAAATGAAGAAACCCTGAGAATTATGTGGGATACAATCCAAAGCAAAAATTTGCAAGTGATCAGAGTTCCAAAATGGGGAGACAACAGAAAACACAGAGAGGATCATTGAAGAACTGCTGACAGAAAACTCCCCCAATATCATAAAAGATGAAAAGCTGACCATCCAAGAAGCTCAACGAACCCCATATAGGATAAACCCGGAAAGAAAATCACCAAGGCATATCATAATCACACTCTCTAAAACCCAAGACAAACAAAGACTCCTGAGAGCAGCTCGAGAAAAAAGAAAAGTCACATACAGAGAAGAAGCAATAATACTAAGCTCTGATTATTCAGCAGAAACCATGCAGGCAAGGAGGCAATGGGATGACATATATAAAACCTTGAAAGAAAAAAACTGGCAGCCAAGAATAATACATCCTGCAAACTCTCATTCAAATATGATGGTGACATTAGGACATTTCCATAGAAACAGAAATTAAGTGACTATGTAAAAAACAAAACCAAACTTACAAGAATTATTAAAGACAGTCCTTTGGTATAAGAAAAAACAACATCAGACCACAGCCTGAATTGAGGATGCAAGATTGTACCAGCCAGATACCAGCCTAGGAAATGAACTCTCAAAGTCTACCCAAAACCAAAAGAATTACAACAGGGAACCAGAGAGGTTAATCTGTAAATGACAACAGCATCAGAACAATAAAAGAGGGAATAAACGGTGTAGGTATAGAACCTTCTAATGGAGAGGAAGGCAAGGCAATACCAAGTAATAATAGCCTGGTTCAAACCTAGAAAGATAAGGGTAAATTTCAAGGTAACCACAAAGAAAGTTAACAAACCTACTCATCAAAATGAAGAAAAACGTAATAGTAGGAGACTTCAACACACCACTCTTGGTAAAGGACAGAACATATAGAAAGAAACTTAACAAAGATATAGAAGATCTAAAGGGCACAATCAGCCAACTTGACCTCATAGACATATACAGAACACTCCACCCAACAGCTGCAAAGTATACATTCTTTTCCAATGCACATAGAATGTTCTCCAAACGAGACCACATCTTAGGCCACAGAGCAACCCACAACAAAATCTAAAACAGTGAGATAATACAAAGTATCTTCTCTGGTCACATCGCCATCAAGGTAGAAATTAACAACAGGAAGAGCAAGGAAAAAAAAAAGAATTACATGGAAACTGAATAACACCCTGCTTACAAACCACTGGATAACAGAAGAAATCAGAGATGGAAACAAAAAATTCCTAGCATGAAAACACATCACACCAAAACCTTTGGGACACAGCAAAGGTAGTCCTCAAAGGACAATTTATACCTATAGATGCACACATCAAAAAAGAAGAAAGGGGCAAAATCAAAAGATTAACTACACAACTCAATCAAATAGAGAACAGCAACAAAAGCCCACAGCCACCAGAAGAATAATAAAGATCAAAGCAGAAATAAATGAACTAGAGAAGAGAAAAACAATAGAAAGAATCAACAAAACTGCAAGTTGGTTCTTTGAAAGGATCAACAAAATTGACAAACCACTGGCCAAACTGACAAAAAGAAAACAGGGGAGGACACAAATAACCCAAATAAGAAATGAAATGGGGGACATTACAACAGACTCAACTGAAATAAAAGGGATCATAACAGGGTATTATGAAAAATTAAACTCCAACAAATTTGAAAACCTAGAGGAAATGGAAGAATTTCTAGAAACACACTACCTACCCAAACTAACACAAAGTGATGTTGAAAATCTGAACAGACCCATAACAAGAGAAGAAATTGAAAAGGTAATAAAAAAACTCCCAACAAAA
>NW_004443980.1:12642779-12652501 GCF_000243295.1 Trichechus manatus latirostris
AACCAATGTCATAAAACAATATGTGTACTAACTGTTTAATGAGAAACTATTTGTTCTGTAAACCTTCATCTAAAGTACAATTAAAAAAAAATGAAGAAGAAATACAGATTTTTTTCTTGCTGTTGTTAGGTGTCACTGAGTGAGTTCTGACTCATAGCGACCCTAAGTACAACAGAACAAAACACTGCCTGTTCCTGCACTATCCTCACAATCGTTGCGGGTCTTCCTCTTTTTCGCTATCTACTTTACCAAGCATGATGTCCTTCTCCAGGGACTGGTCCTTCCTGATTACATATCCAAAGTACGTGAGACAAAGTCTTGCCATCCTCAACTTCTAAGGAGTGTTCTGGCTGTTCTTCTTCCAAGAGAGATTTGTTTATTCTTATGGCAGTGTATGATATATTCAGTACTCTTTGTCTTAGACAAACAAAAATTGTAGCAATTTGCTGCCAATAGAACTGACTTCAAGAAACATTAAAAGAAGTTCTTTAGAGAGAAGGAAAATGATATAGGTCAGAAACTGGAATCTACATGAAGTAAGGAAGAGCGTTAGAGAAAGAATAAATGAAGACAAAATAAGATTTTGTCTTCTTAATGGATCTAACAGATAACACTTTGCTCAAAATAACAATAGCAACAATGTATCAAGTGATGATATCATATGGATAAGGGAAATGAATGACAGAAGTGTTATAAGGGATAAAAAAAACAAAAACCAAACCCACTGCCGTCTAGTTGATTCCGACTTTTAGCGACCCTATATGAAAGAGTAGAACTTCCCCGTGGGGTTTCCAAGGAGCAGCTGGTGGATTCAAACTGCTGACCTTTTGGTTAGCAGCCGAGCTCTTAACCATGTGCCACAAGGGCTATACTATAAGGGATAGGAGGGAGGAATTGGGAATACTCTATTATAAGGTACCTGCACTGCCAAAAAAGTGGTATACAGTTATTTGAAAGTGGACTCAAATTAGTTGTAAATGTATACTGCAAACTCTAGAGCAATGAATAAAAATTTAAAAAAGAAGCATAAATGATATGCTAATAGAGAAAATGGAATTATATAAAAGCACAACTAAAATTAGAAGACAGAAAAAGAGTGGAAGAAAAAAAAAGAAACAAACAACAAAATAGAAAACACTATAGATATGGTAGCCATTAAGCCAACTATGTCAAGAATCACTTTAAGTGTGAATGGTCTAAATACACCAACAAAAGACAGAAACTGTCAAACAACATAAAAAAAAACAAGATGCAACTATATGTATCTACAAGGATCCCACTTTAAATATAAAGACACATATAGACTAAAAGTAAAGGAAATGGAGAAAGATATATCATGCTAACACTAACCAAAGAAAGCTGAAGTAGCTATATAGATTTCAGACAAAGCTAACTTCAGAGTAAGGAAAATTATCAGGGATAAAGAGGGGCAATACATAATGATAAAGCAGTCAATTCTCCAAGAAGACATATGCATACTCAGTCTATGTACCTAACAATAGAGGGTCAAAATGCATGGGGCAAATCTGATAGAACTGCAAAGAGAAATAGACAAAATCACTATTATAGTTGGAGACTTCAACACCCTTCTATCAGTAATTGACAAATCTAACAGGCAGAAAATTAGTAAAGATATAGTTGAGTTGAACAGTACCATCAATCAACTCAATCTAATGGACATTTATAGAACATTTGGAGATTAAACAATACATTTCTAAATAACACATGGGTCAAAATATAAGTCTCAAGAGGAATTAAAAAATATTTTGAATTAAATGAAAGTACAACTTATCAAAATTGGTAGGATGCAGTAAAACAGTGCTTAGGGGGAAATTTATAGCATTCAATGTATATATGAGAAAATTAAAAAAAACTAAAATTAATAATCTAAGCTTACACTTTAGGAAACTAGAAGAGGAAGAGCAAATGAAATCTAAAGGAGGCAGAAGAAAAGAAATATTAAAAATTAGTGCAGAAATCAATCAAACTGAAAATAGAAAATCAATATAAAAAAGAATCAATGAAACCAAAAGCTGGTTTTTAGGAAAAAAAAAACAATAAAGTTGATAAACCCTAGCCAGGTTAACAAGAAAAAAAAAAAAAAAAAGGAGAGGGGGCAGAGAGAAGACACAAATTAATATTAGAAATGAAAGAGGGGCCATCACTACTGATCCCATAGACATCAAATGAATAATAAGGGAATAATTCTATGCCCACAAATTTGATAACTTAGATGAAACGGACCTAATTCTTGAAAGATACAATCTACCAACTTTGAAAGACAAAAACTACAAAAATCACACAAGAAGAAACAGATAATCTGAATAGACCATATGCATTTAAGAAATTGAATCAATAATTAATAACATTTCAAAACAGAAAACGCCAGTCCCAGATGACTTCACTGGTGAATTCTACCAAAATTTAAGGAAGAAATGATACTCATCCTCTACAATCGTCCACAAAAATAGAATCAGAGAGGACAGTTCCTAATTCATTGTAGGCCAGCATTACCATAATACCAAAACCAAATAAAGACATTACAAAAAAGGAAAACTACAGACCAATATCTATCACTAACATAGATGCAAAAATTCTCAACAAAATATTAGCAAATTGAATCCAACAAATGTGTAAAAAGAATTATACACCAAGACCAAGTGAGATTTATTCCAGGTTTGCAGGGCTGGTTGAATATTAAAAAATCAATTAATGTAATCCATTACATCAACAGGCTAAAAAAGAAAAATAATAAGATCATATCAATATATGCAGAAAAAGCATTTGACAAAATCTAACCCATTCATGATAAAAATTCTCAGAAAACTAGGAACAGAGTGAAACTTTCTCAACTTGATAAAGAATATCTACAAAAAAATCCATAGTTCACATCATATTTAATGGTGAAAAACTAGGTGTATTCCCCCTATAGTTTGGAACAAGGCCAGGATGTCCCCTGGAGACACATTCAACATCATACTGGAAGTCCTAGCTAATGCAGTAAGACAAGAAAAGGATATGAGGTATACATATTGAGAAGGGAAAAATAAAACTATCTTTTTTCGCAGGTGACATGATCATCTATGTAGGAAATCCCAAAGAACCAACAAAAAATCTCTTGGAACTACTAAGCAATTACAGCAAAGTTGTAAAATACAGAAGTCAGTTGCTTTCCTATGTACCAGCAATGAACAATTGGAATTTGATAAAAATAACTGAGCCATCAAGCTACAAAAAGAGAACTCACCAGTGCATATTGCTAAGGGACAGAAGACAGTCTGAAAAAGTTACATAGTGAATGATTCCAACTATATGAGATTTTGGGAAAGGCAAAACTATGGAGACATTAAAAACATCAGTGGTTGCCTGGTTTCGGGAGGAGGAGGGGATGCATGAAAAGGTGAGGCACAGAACATTTTAAGGACAGTGAAACTATGCTGCACAATACTGTAATGGTGGATATATGACTTTCTGCATTTGTCAAAACCCATAGAACTGTACAACACGAAGAGTTAATCCTAATGTAAACCATGGACTTTAATTAATAATGTATTGATACTGGTTCATCAAATGTAACAAATATACCATACTAATACAAGATGTTAATAATGTAAGAAACTGTGCAGGGGGAGATTGGGTATGTGGAAATGATCTGTCTTTTCTGTGTAATTCTCTGTACACCTAAAACTGCTCTAAAATATAAAGTGTATTAAAAAGAAATAATACAATAAAAAGCCCCACAATACCATTTACATTGCACTAAAACAAAACCAAAAACTTAATTATAAATCCAATAAAGTATGTATACATGTGAGGAAAATTAATGAACCTCTGATGAAATAAATCAACCATCAAAGTAAATGGAGAGATAGTCCATGTTCATAGAGAGGAACATACAATATTGTTAAGATGTCACTTTTTCCCAACTTAATCTATATCAAAATCCTGGCGAGTTAATTTTGTGGATATTGACAAGCTAATTCAAGAGTTTAATACCAAACCCGTTGCCGTTGAGTCAACTGAGGGACCTTATAGGATAGAGAAGAACTGCCCCACAGGGTTTCCAAGGAGTGGATGGCTCTTAAACACTATGCCACCAAAGAAAGGCAAAAAACCCAGATTAGCCAACACAATACTGAAGAACAACAAAGTCAGAGGACTGACACTATCTGACTTCAATAGTTACCATGGAGCTACAGTAATCCAGACAGTGTGGTATTGGGACGAACAGATTAATGGAATTAAAAACAAACCAAACTTGTTGCCATCAAGTTAATTTCGACTTAATGGTGACTAGAGCCCAGAAATAGACACACACAAACATAGTCAGCTGATCTAAGGCAATTCAATGGAGAAAGGACAGTTTTTTCACAAACAGTGCTAGAACAACTGGACATCCACATGTTTAAAGAAAAAAAGTTCCCAACTTCGTTCAAGTTCCCAACTTTGTTCAAGTTCCCAACACTGAAAGTATGGAAGGTACTTCTGAAAACCTCAGGCATTCAATAGAATCCCAAGAGGAGCTCATCTTAGTTGTAGGAAAACTTCAAAAGTTCAAGAACAAATGCTGCTGTAGACCCACCTAACAAAGATTAAAAACAAGTCTGAAAAGGATCAAGCTCGTCTACAGGTAACTTAACTGACTGTGAAAACAAAATCCAATGTTCTTTAAAATAATACAACAAAATCCAGTGTTCAATTATGTCCAGAAGTCAATAATAAATTCCCAAATGAAGCAACATATCAAACACTCTAAAATATATATAATTGAAATTGGGGTAGGAGCACAAAATTTTTTAAAGAAATAATAGCCATATAATTTTTAAATTTGGTGAAAATATAAAGCCACAGTTCCAAGAAGCTTATCAAACCACAAACAAGATACACACACACACAAAACCACACCAAAATATAAGTCAAAAAATTGCTAAAAACCAGTGATTAAAAAGAAAAGCTAACAGGCAATTAGAAAAACTTTATATAGAGGAACAAAGATAAAAATGGCAAGACAGAAAGCAATGAAATGTATCTTTAAAGTATTGAAAGAAAAAAACCTTGCCTACCTAGAATTCTATATACAGAGAAAATATCCTTTGGAAATGAAGGTAAAGGACAAAAACTGAGAGAATTTGTCAAAAGCAGACCTTCACTACAAGAAATGTTAAACGAAGTTCTTCAGGCTGAAGAAAAATGATACCAAATGGAAACTTAGGTCTGCAATAAGGAAGTAAGAGCACCAGAATGGTAAACATGTAGGTAAACATAAAACATTTATTCCTCATTAAGAAATCTTCTAAAAGATAATTGTTTAAAGTAAAAGATGAACCATGTTTTGTGAGGTTTATAAT
Organism: Trichechus manatus latirostris; assembly: GCF_000243295.1. Taxonomy (NCBI): domain Eukaryota; kingdom Metazoa; phylum Chordata; class Mammalia; order Sirenia; family Trichechidae; genus Trichechus; species Trichechus manatus. The sequence continues at coordinate 12,648,128 of NW_004443980.1, forward strand.
ATATTTAAAGTTAAGTCAAAGAATGGGAGAAAATATTCATTACATGTATTTGACAAAGGACTTGCCTACATAATACGTAACAAATTTACACAATTCAACAATGAAAAGATAAACAACCAATAAAAAAATGTCTAAACTATTGGAACAGACATCTCACAAAGGAAGACATATGAATGATCAATATGCATATGAAAGGTGGTCAACAGCTTTAGTCATTAGGAAAATGAAAATTAAAACCAGAATGAAATCCTACTATATATTCATGTGAATGGCTAAAATTTAAAATACACAGAATAGAAAGTGTTAGTGAAGACGTAGAGCTGTAGGATCTATCATATGTTGCTGGTGGAAATGCAAAATGGTACAGCCACTTTGGAAAAAAGTTTGGCAGCTTCTTAAAAGTTTAAACATCCATTTACCATATGGCCCAGCAATTCCATTCGTAGGTATTTATCCCAGAGAAATGAAAACATATGTTCACACAATGACTTCAAAGTGAATGTGCACAGCAGCTTGACTCATAATAGCCCAAATGTTCATCAGCAGGTGAACATAAAAACAAATTGTGCTATATCCATACAATAGAATAATACTCAGCAATAAAAAAAGAACATTTACCAACACATACATCAACATGAATTTAAAAAATAGTCTGAATGAAGGAAGCCAGACACAAAATAACCCACTGCCATTGAGTTGATTCTGATTCATGGCTACCCTATAGGACAGAGTAGAACTGCCCTACAGGATTTCCAAAGAGTGGCTGGTGGATTTGAACTGCTGACCTTTTGGTTAGCAGCCAAGCTCTTTAACCACTGTGCCACCAGGGCCCCCTAGACACAAAATAGTATACTCTGTATCTTAGTTATCCAGTGCTCCTATAACAGAAATATCAGAAGTAGTGGATTTAACCATTTTATTCTCTCACAGCTTAGGAGGCTAGAAGTCCAAATTCAGGGTGCCAGCTCTAGGGGAAGGATTTCTCTGTCAGCTCTGGAGGAAGATCCTTGTCTCTTCTGAGCGTCTGCTCCTGGGTGATCTTCATATGGTTTGGCATCTGTCTTTTCCCATCTCCACTTGCCAGCTTGCTTGTTTAATCTCTTTTTACATCTCAAAACAGATTGACTTAAAATACACCCTACACTAATCTTGCCTCATTAACATAACAAAGACAACCCATTCCCAAATGGGATTATAACCACAAACATAGAGGTTAGGATTTATAACACATATTTTTAGGAGCCATAATTCGATCCATAACACTACATAATCCCATTTCTATGAACCTCTAGAAAAGGCATATCTAGTCTATAGTGACAGAAAGCAGAATGGTGATTGCTCAAATTGGGGGTATTGTTGTTGTTGTTAGGTGCCACTGAGTCAGTTCCGATTCATAGCGACCCTACAGGACAGAGCAGAACTGCCCCATAGGGCTTCCAAGCAGCTGGTGGATTCAAACTGCTGACCTTTTGGTTAGCAGCCAAACTCTTTACCCCTACGCCACCAAACCAAAAAAAAAACAAACCCATTGCTGCTGAGTTGATTCTGACTCATAGCAAGCCTACAGGACAGAGTAGAACTGCCCCATAGGGTTTCCAAGAACGCCTGGTGGATTCAAACTGCCGACCTTTTGGTTAGCAGCCAAACTCTTAACTGCTATGCCAGCAGGGTTTCCACTACGCCACCAGGGCTCCCAAATTGGCGGTAGAGATTGGCAATGACTGGGAAGGGGCACCAAGCAATTTTTTGAACTGATGGAAATGTTCTATATCCTGATTATGTTAGTGATTACATGAGTGTCAAAGTTCACTGCACTATGCTATTAAAATAGGTGCATCTTATTGTATGTAAGTTGTATCTCAATATAATAAATAAATAGGTGAACTATATTTTGGTTACAAGAGAATTTTTTAAATAGAGTAGAAAAATATATATTTGCAAATACTAATGAAAATAAAGCTGGCATTGCTATATGAATTATCAGATGAAGTACACTTTCAGGTAAAATGCAATACTAGAGATAGAAGGTTTATGTTAAAAGGATCAATCCACTGGTAAAAAAGAAACTTAATTTGAATATACCTAATAACATAGCCTCAAAATACATAAAATAAAAATTGACAGAACTAACAGGAAAAACAGACAAACTAACAATCATCATGGGAGATTTTAATACACCTGTCTCAGTAATCCACAATTAGGCAAAAAGAAACAGTAAGAAAATCAAAAAGTTGAATAACATGATTAACAAACTTGATCTAATTGTCACATATAAGACATTCCACCAACAACTTCCCAATATACCTTCTTTAAAGTAGACATGGAACATTTACCAAAACTGACCACAAGCAAGTCTGAATAAACTTCAAGATTAAAATCACAGTGATCAGTGCTACCTGAAGTGTGGTCCATGGACCAGCGCTGGTTTACAACTGTTACTGGACCACAACTAGACAGATACGGATTGAGAAAAAGTATTTGGAAAATATTATAGCAGTTTGATAGAGTAATGTCTGTTTGTAGAGTCCAATAATAAATAATTGGAGCATGGATACTATGTATTTTTTTAAATTTCATTTTTTCTATTAAATTCATTTCTATTGTGTTTTACAAAAGTCCATCAGAGATTGGGGAAAAAAACAACTCCTCCACCACATGTAGTTTGAGAAGTATTGATATTGAGTGTTATCTGACTACAGTGAAATTAAACTAGAAATCACCAACAAACATATCTGGGGGATCTGAATGTTTGGAAATTAACCAATACACTTCTAAGTAACTCATGCATCAAGGAAAATATCACAATAGAAATCAGAAACAATTTCAAACTGAATGGTAATGACAATATGACACATTTAAAGTCAGGAATAGAGAGAAATTTATTTCACTAAATGTATATATGGAAAAAAAAGGCAGAAAATCAATGATCTCAATATTCATCTCAAGTTGTTAGAAAACGGAGAAGGAAATTAAACCAAAAAAGTAGACATTAACAATAAATGTAAGAATAGAAATTGATGAAACCATAAGCAAGCATCCAATAGAGAGAATCAACAAAGTGCAAGGTTAGTTCTCTTAAAAAAACTGATCAACTTTATGCCAATGCATGTAAAATTTAGATTAAATACATAAATTACTAGAAAAATTATCTATCAAAACTGACACAAGAAGAAAAGGAAAATCAAGAGTCTTACATTTATTTGTGAAATTGAATCTGTAAGTAAAAACCTTCCCAACAAGGAAAATCCTGGCCAGTGAATTCATCCAAATTCTTACAGAAAAAATAACATCAATCTTAAAGTCTTCCAGAAAACAGAAAAAAAGGGAACATATTCCAACTCTTTTTATGAGGTCAGCAAACACTGAAAACAAAACCTGACAAATGTATCACAAGAAAGGAAAACAACAGACTCATATCTCTCGTGAAAATAGGAACAAAAACAAGCAAAATATTAGATTATAATATCAGGGTAAATATCATGATCAAATTAGGTTTATTTATTAAACCTAATTATTTATTATTAGGTTTATTTATTAAACCTAATTATTTATTATTAGGTTTATTTATTAAACCTAATTATTTATTATTAGGTTTATTTATTTAGGTTTATTATTAAATGCAAGTTTAGTTTTACATTTTAAATTAATCAGTGTACTTCACCACATTAATAAAAGAGAAAAATAATATAATCATCTCAATAGATACAGAAAATTTAACACATTCATAATAAAAATGCTTAGTAAACTAAGAATAGAAAGAACCTTCTTTGATGTAAATAGAAGTTATCAAAAAATACTGTATTTTAATGCAAACAACATGCACCTTCTACATTTGTTTTGCCAACTGTGCCCTACCCCAAAGGAATTTTTGTAGCATGTTATGCTTTTTTTTTTTTTACAGCAATATGTAAAAAAAAATTTCATAAGCGCTGCTATATGAAAATACCTTATGGGGGAGGGTATGATTGGCAAACAAAAGTAGAAGATACACATTATTTGTGTAAAAATATAGTACATCAAACATCATAACTTAGTAGTAAAACGTTGAAAACTTTGACTCTGAAATCAGCAACAACAACAAAAAAGATAACCACTACCACTGCTCACATTTAACATTATATCGGAAGCTCACGTCATTGTAATTAGCCTCCCCCCCGCCACCCCAAAGAAAAAAGATATAAAGATTGGAAGGCAAAGAAACTGTAATTCTTCATAAATCATACTGCTGAGTATGCAGAAAATTCAGAAGGATCTAAAGACAAAATCTTAGAATTACTAAATGAATTTAACAAGTTGCTGGATACAAGAGCAATATACAAAAATCAATATTCTATGTAGTAGGAATAAATAATTATAAAATGAAAAATTTTTATT
>NW_004443980.1:12652601-12709300 GCF_000243295.1 Trichechus manatus latirostris
TATTATAGCATTTAAAAATATGTAGGAATAAATTTAACAAAAACATGTATAAGATCATAAAATATGTTAAACCTTATCTAAATAATTTAAACAGGACCCAGATAAATGGAAGGATATATCTTGTTCATGGATTGAAAAATTCAATAATGTAAAGATGTCAATTTGCCCCAAATAAGTCTACAGATTCATAGCAATCCCAATCACAACACCAGGAGGTTTGGTTGTTAATGTGTGTGTGTGTGCACATTCAAATGAACAAGATGGTTCTTAATTTATATGAAAATGCTAAGGGTCAAAAATAGCCAAAATCTTAAATAATAAAAAAGTTGAAGGACTACCAGAAACAAAGACTTGTTGTAAAGCTACACAAATTAAAACAGTGTGGTACTGGTATAAACATAAAGAAATTGACCAATAAAAGAAGAGAGAGAATCCAGAAACATTACCATAAATATCCAGTTTCTTCATTTATGACAAAAGTAACACTGTAGGGACAGGATGTGGTGCCAACGATTTGTGCTAGATTGCTAACCTAAAGGCTGGTGGTTCAAACCCACCCAGCGGTATCACTGAAGAAAAGATCTGGTGATCTGCTTCCATTAAGATTACATCCAAGAAAGCCCTATGGAGCAGTTCTACTCTGTAACACATGGGCTTGCCATAAGTCGGAATCGACTCGACAGCAACTAACAACAACAAGGGACAGGATTACCTTTTCAATAAACAGTGCTGAACCAATTGGATATCTACCTATCTATGTATCTATCTACCTACCTAATCTATAAAAAGAAACTTTACCCTATCTCATGCCATATGCAAAAGTCGATTCCAAATTATTATAGATAATTGTATAAAATAATAGAAGTTCTAGAAATTATCTTCATGAACTTGAGATTTTCATGACCTTAATACAGGCAAAGATTTCTTAAAAAGAACATAAAAAGCACCAACTATAAAGGAAAAAGTTGATAAGCTTGCCTATATCAAACCAGCCAAACCCACTGCCATCGAGCGGATTTTGACTCAGTGACTCTATAGTAGAACTGTCCCATAGGGTTTCCAAGGCTGTAATCTTTACAGAAGCAGATCGCCACCTCTTTCTCCTGCAGAGTAGCTACTGGGGTCAAACTGCTGATCTTTCGGTTAGCAGCCGAGCACTTAACCACTGCACCACCAGGGCTCCTTTAGGAAAATTAAAAATTTCTGTTCATGAACAGACTCCATTAAGAATACGCAAAAGCAAACCAAAGAGTGATAGAAGATACCTGTAATACAAATATCTGGTGCTCCCAAAAGTCAGTAAGAAAAAAACAGACAACTCAACAGAAAAAATGGAAAAATGGTAGTACATTCGTACCATGGAATACTGTATAGTAATAAAAACGAATGAATAACTACTACAGAATTCAATGTTACACGAATGAATCTCACAGATAATGACAAGTGAAAGAGGACAAATACAGAATCATATACACATTATATGATTCCACTTACAAAAAGTTCAAAAACAGGCAAAACTAATCTATGGCAATAAAAGTCAGGATGGTGGTTACCTTTGGGATTGAGGTAGTGACTGGAAAAGTACATGAGGAGAGCTTTTGAGGTGGTGGAATCATTCTATTTCTTAATCTGGGTGCTGGCTAGATGAACGGGTTCACTTTGTGACAATTTATTGAGTTCCATACTTGTAATCTGTGTACTTTTATGAGGTATATTTCAATTTTTAAGCATACTAAAAAACTAATACTGAAGTATATCTCAATGATCTCCATACAGTCTAATAACACTACAAATTCATGCTGCCCAAAAACCACTGGGGCTCTGCAAACCTATAATTATGATCCTAATGATCAGGATAGTTACTGAGCATTGCTCTAATATATTATTTCATTTGATTCTTTCAACCACTCCTTATAGTAGTTCAAACCTTATTTTCATTACATAGAGAAGCTGAATCAAAGAAAAAGTTTACACAAAATTGACAGGCTTGCCCAATGCCAGTCACAAAGTTAGTATGGGGTGGAGCCAGGATTCCCAGGAAGCCTGGCTCCAAAGCCTGCATTCTTCTTATCACCACACCACACTGCCTGTCAATTCTGTCTATAGGATTCCTTGCTTATTAAATTCCTACTATATTAAACATATGGTTGTTGCAAACCTTTTCTCCTTTTTTCAAGCTCCTAATTCTTTCTCAGTTCCCCTTCATTACTGAGAAGACTAAAGTCAATCCATGGTGATTTATCTCTTAAAGCATATATACAACCATTAGATAATAAACTCTTTGACGAACAACCATGTCTTAGACCTCTCTGTGTTCTCAACACAGCTTTGAGTACACAGATAGGACTCCAGACATGTGTCTATGATGAGGAGGTGGAAAAATGATTAGTCACTGTCATGGATTGAATTACGTCCCCCTAAAAACGTGTGTATCAATTTGGCTGGGCCATGATTCCCGATACTGTGTGATTTTCCTATATGTTGTAAATCCTGCTTCTAGGATGTTAATGAGGGAGGATGGGCAGCAGTTGTGTTAGTGAGGCAGGACTCAATCTACAAGACTGAACTGTGTCTTGAGGCAATCTCTTGAGATATAAAAGAGAGAAGTGAGCAGAGAGACAGGAGGCCCTGATACCACCAAGAAAGCAGTGCCAGGAGCAGAGCATGTCCTTTGGACCTGAGGTCCCTGTGCGGAGAAGCTCCTAGTCTGGGGGAACACTGATGAGAAGGCCGACAGAGAGAGAAAGACTTCGCCTGGAGCAGATGCCCTGAATTTGGACTTTTAGCCTACTTTACTGTGAAGAAATAAATCTCTCTTTGTTAAAGCCATCCACTTGTGGTATTTCTGTTATAGCAACACTAGGTGACTAACACAGTCACTATTTTATTATTTCCCTGCATCAAGAATGAGCTTCACAGGAGCAAAACCATTTCAGAGATAAAGAAAAGAGGTTAACAAGTGTGTCATGAGTGGGTGCTTTAAAAATAAATGAAACTTTTCCTCAAAATGTCTGGATAAAAGGTCCTAACCAGCACAAGAGAAATTGAGCAAGTATTTTACAATTAGTGATTGTTTCAAAGTTAACTATACTTTATTAATATTGTGAGTTTAATAATTAGCATACCAACCTGGTGAGTAAGAACAAGTTCCTTTTTTATCCTTGGGTGTTTCTGATAGTATTGTTTGATAAATCTTATCACAGCTTTTTTTATATTCCTTAACTCTCATTACAATTTATCAATGTTCACACCCCAAATATGTAAAACAGAAGTAAGAATGATTGTTACTTGCTGATTTCAAGTGTTCCTGCAGGCCACCCATCTGCCTTAAAATAAATATATTAAAATCATGTGGAGTCAGATTACTGAGGGCACAAAGAATACTTTTACTGTAGTCTTATTCAGTTTATCAGATCATTAGAGAATCACAAAAACCTAGAGTTGAAAGGGTCCTAAACGATTCTACCTCTTACCCAAAAAATGAGTATCTCCTATGACATCGCTACCAATTTGTCTTCCAGCAATTTTTAATCTCAAATCACTTCTGCTGCTTTTGTCTGAACATCACTTTTTCTGTAGCTCTAGTGCCTAGAACAGAGCCTGACTCTCAGTCCAAAAAATCAAACCTATTGCCATCAAGTCGATTCCGACTCCTAGTGGCCCTTTAGGACAGCGTAGAACTGCCCCATAGGGTTTCCAAGGCTATAAATCTTTACAGAAACAGACTGTCACATCTTTCTCCTGCAGAGTCAATAGCGAGTTCGAACTGCCAGCCTTTTGGTTAGCAGCCGAGCACTTAACCACTGTGCCACCAGGGCTCTCACTTGGCTCTCAGTAGGTACTCAATAATTATTAGTTGACTGGTCTCTTGTAAAGGCAAATTAACAGAGCTCCAACTATAAAAACAGTCTTCCTTATACAGACCAAATCTTCACTACTTATGGTTTCTTCTCAGTGAAGATAATTCTGTCTTCCTGAAGGTATGAAAGAGGAGCTTCACATACACGTGCTACATTTAGAGTATCTGATGTTGTAGAGATCTCCTCTAAGTTTCTCATTATTGCAAGGTTTCCTGTGTTCTTTCAACCATTGCTTTGGCCAAAAACCTAGCAATCATCTTTCCTCATATTTTCTTGCCCCCGATCCATCAGCCATGGTAGCTTTACCTTCAAAATATATCCTGAATTAGACTTTTTACCTCCTTAACTACAAAAACCCTAGTCCAAATCAATTATCATTCTCTCTGAAATTACTACAATTTTTTCTAACTTCCTTGCTTCTACCCTTGACACCCAGTTTTCTCCATTGCTGCCATAGTAGTCTTCCTAATACTGTAAATCAGGTAACAGCATTCCTATAACACTTAAAAATAAAACCCAAAGTTCTTATCATGGTTTTCAAGTCACTCCATCACTTGGCCTTGGGCTTCCTCTCAATCACATTTCCTATCACCCTCCTCTTCCTCACAGTGCTCCTTACAATTCCAGAAACACACAGACATGTTCTCATTTCAGGGTCTTTGCACTTAGTGTTCCTTCTGCCTGAAATACTCTTTTCTCAGGCTTTTGCATGACTTACTCCTTAGGTCTCTCTGTTCAAATAGTATCTCCTTACAGTGGCTTTCTAAGACTGCCATATGTAAAAATGCAACTGTTCCCCCCTCCAGCTGTCGAGCTCTATACCCTCTACTCTGGCTTAGTTTTTTTCAAAGCACTTACTATCATGGAATATTTTCTACACCAGCCTTTGCTGCATAACAAACCACCCCAAAACTTAGTGGCTTAAAACAGTAACGATTTTTTATTTCTCACTAATTCTGTGGTTTGGCTGGGTGATTCTTCTGATCTGGGTCAGGTCAGATAGGGCTGGGCGGACCAGGATGGTCTCACTGGGACCTCAGATGGGATGGCTGTCTCTCTCTCCACTTCCTCTTTCATCCTCCGGGATGCTAGCCTGGTCTTTTTCACATGGTGGTCTCAGGGTTCTAAGAGGGTAAGAGCAGAAGCTGAAAGGCCTCCTGAGGCCTAGGCACAGACCTGATGCAATGTCTCTTCTGCTACATTCTTTTGGTCAAAGCAGTGACAAGGCTACCCAGGAGACAAAGGGTGAGGAAGCAGACGTCTAAATCATCAGTCTCTCTAGTTGGTCATTTCCTTGACATACAATCTGCTCAAAAATTTCCATATTAAAATAGTAAAAATGTGAAAGAAAACAAAAACAACACTTTCTCTAGATACCACATCCTCCTCTTTCCAGCTACTGTTCTTTTTTTTTTTCCTAGTCTTCATCACAAAACTTCTCAAAGAAGTTGTCTACATACGCTAACTCTACTTCTTCATCTTCCTGTCACTCCTCAATCTACCAAGCACTAAAACTGTTTGTTAAGGTCATCAAAGTCTTCCAGAATTCCACAGAACCTCCTCTCTGTCCTCATCTTAATAGTTCTCACAGCAGCTTTCAGCAAAGTTATCATCTGGTTTCTTTAAACATATTCCTGTCTTAGCTTCTATGCACTATTTTCTCCTTATTTTCCTCCTTCTCTCGGCTGCTGATTTTTCCTTCTCTAACTTGAACCACGTAATCCCTGGGTGGTGTAAACAGTTAACGCACTTGGCTGCTAACCGAAAGGTTAGAGATTCAAGTCCACCTAGAGGCTCCTTTAAAGAAAGTCCTGGTGATCTAGTTCCCAAAAATCAGCCATTGAAAACCCTATGGAGCACAGTTCTACTCTGACACACACTGAGTCAGAATTAACTCACCAACAACTTTTTTTTCTTAATTAGATCTATAATCATTTAAGTTCCTTAGAACTGGACCCTGGGGTTTTTTTCTTCCTTACTTCTGTCTCTACTTTCTTACTCCATGGCCTCTTAAGATGGTTTCAACACCATCTTAAGTTGATGACTCTCAAATTACTAAGACCAGACACCTCCTCTAGGCTCTAGATTCATTTATTCAATTTCCTACTCTTCATATTTGATTATCTCCTGGGTACTTCAAGTTTAATATGTTAAGAAAGAACTCTTACTTTTTCTCCCAAACTGGTTCACAATCTACCTCCTTCCTCCAAATCATACCCATCTCAGAAACTTGTGCCATTATCCACCTAATTCTTTGATGAGGATAAATCCTTTCTTTCTTTTCTCACTTCCAATATCAAATCAATTTGCAAGAACTATTGATTCTGTCTCTAAAATATATCTTAAATTCACTTTCTTGTTTCCCTTTTCACTACTTCCAACCTGGACTAGGTCACCATGATTTCTCACCTAGATTACTGTATCAGCCTCCTAAATGATCTATCAGTGAATTAATTTGTCATATTGCATCAAAAGTAACCCTCTACACTGCCACTTCTAGTTATGATGAAGTAGCTTGTTGGAGATCACACTTAAAACAACCAGCAAAGCCAGACAAAATTAGAAACAAACTAACAACAACAAAACAACACCTGTTTTAAGTTATCATGGAACTGCTGAGAAACCAGGACTTAAGGGTCCAAGATTCTGGAAGGGGAATGTCTTAATTGCCTTGGGCTGCAATAACAAAATACCACAAATTGAATGGCTTTAAAAAAACAGAAATTTATTTTCCCACACTTCTGGAGGTTAGGAATCCAAATTCAGGGCATCGGCAGGACCATGCTCTCTTTCTCCTCTCTAGGGGAAGACCCTTCCTTGTCTCCTCCAGTGTCTGGTAGTTCTGGGCATTTCTTGGCATTCCATTTAGCTTGTAAAGGATCCTCATAAGATGTCTTCCCCGTGTGTGCCACTGTCTCAGTATCTGTTCTCCCCTTTTATAAGATACCACTCAGAAGGCATTCGGATAAGGACCCACCTTATCCAATATGATCTCATTTGACTTTAATAACAAAAGAAAATCTCTATTTCCCCTAAAAAGGTCACATTCACAGGTACAGGGATTAGAGTTCAATATATTTTTTTGGAGGATACAATCCACAGGAAGAAAACCAGAGAGGTGAGATGACATTCTGCAACTGCTTGCTCTGATAAGGTATTTGCTGATTTTGATATGGGCAAGAGGTTGAAAGCATGGGTAAAGGACTGAAGGAAAAGGCTGCTGTTGGCAGTCTCACAGGCTGGAATGATAAAAATTGGAGACTCAAAGGTTCAGGATCCAACTGAAAAAGATGGGCTTAAAAATGGAACTTGACACATGGCTGGGTTTCCCCTCAAAATACTTACCAAATTCTTTCTACCCAAAGTGAGCTACAGATATAATGCAATTCTGATTCAAATACCAGCAGCATTCTTTAACAAGATGGAAAAACTACTCACTAACTTTATATGGAATGGAAAGACGCCACAGAGAAGCAATGCATTATTGGAAAAAAAAAAAAAAAAGACCTAAATATAAAACCTAAAACAATAAAGATCATGGAAGAAAAAATAGGGACAACACTATGGGTCCTAATACATGGCATAAGTACAATACAAACTGTAACTAATAATGCACAAACACCAGAAGAGAAGCTAGATAACTGGGAGCTCCTAAAAATTAAACACTTAATGCTCATCAAAGGACTTCACCAAAAGAGTAAAAAGACAACCTACAGACTGGGAAAAAAAATTTGGCTACAACGTATCTGACAAGGGTCTAATCTCTAAAAATCTATAGAATCCTTCAACACCTCTACAACAAAAAGACAAATAATCCAATTAAAAAATGGGCAAAGGATATGAACAGGCACTTCACCAAAGAAGACGTTCAGGTGGCTAACAGACACATGAGGAAATGCTGGAGATCATTAGCCATTAGAGAAATGCAAATCAAAACTAGAATGAGGTACCATCTCACCCTGACATTACTGGCACTAATCAAAAAAAACAGAAAATAATAAATGTTGGTGAGGTTGTCCTAAGTGCCCATCAACAGATGAACGGGTAAACAAATTATGGAACATACACACAATGGAATACTATGCAATGATAAAGAACAATGATGAATCCACAAAACACCTCACAACATGGATGAATCTGGAGGGCATTATGCTGAGTGAAATAAGTCAATCACAAAAGGACAACTATTGTATGAAACCACTATTATAAAAATCCAGGAAAAGGTTTACACACAGAATAAAGCAATCTTTGATGGTTACGAGGGAAGGGAAAGGTGGGGAGGGGAGATCACTAACTAGATAGTAGACAAGTGGTAACTTTGGTGAAGCAAAAGACAACACATAATATAGGGAAGTCATCACAACTTAATAAAACGGAAAAAAAATATGTACCAAATTCTGAACCTGCACAGGGCAGACAAAACAGAAAGTTTCTGAAAAAAAAAAAGCATGAAGCTTCTGAAAAGAAAAGTCAGGTTTTTTGAAATTTTCTGATGCTAGGAGACAGTGATTAGAGATCAGAACCTTCCAGGCACAGGGGCCCCAGTGAACACCTCAGGCCCTTAGTGGGAACCCTTAAAGCAGTTGTTCTCAAGCTTTAGTGTACATCAGAATCATCTAGAGGGCTTGGTAAGGCAAATATTGCTGGGCGTCATCACCAGAGTTTCTGATTCAGTAGGTGTGAGGTGGGGCCAGAGTCTGCAGGTCTAAGTTCCCAGGGGATGCTGCTGCTGGTCTAATGACTACATTTTGAGAACCACTGGTATGTGTGTCCACATTTGGAAGATCTATAAAACTCAGTGAACCATTGTTTTTTAAATGACCAGTGACTGATGTTACAAAATCATGTGTGGGTAAAAAATTAATTCAAGGTACAAGATAGACCAGTGGATTTTAATGTAGCCAAGTTTGAAAAGTTCACTGATGTAGTTTCAAGATTCTACAATGCAACTAACCTTAAAGAAACTATTACTTACAGAGTTCTAATTTAATAGCAAAAAAGAAATGCCCACAATTATCTGAAAAGAAGAATAAAATACTTCTCTCCCTTTCCAATTACCTATTTGTGTGATGTTGTATATTTTTCATATACTTCAAACAAAACACTATTTCATAAGAGATTGAATGCAGAAGCTGACATGAAAATACCAACGTCTTCTACTAAGCCAGACATTAAAGAAATCTGCAAAATGTAAAATAATGCCACTCTATTCACTGTTTTTACTCTGTTTTAGAAAATACAGTCATTTTCACAAAAATTATGTTACTTACATTAACATGTAATAGGTTTAATACTGTAATTTGACAAAGACTTAAAAGATAAATATCTTAAAAACTCTGTTTTAATTTCTAATATGGTAAATACTGATTTATAAAATCCACATAAAAGTCTAGCTCCTGAGGATAAAATGTTTGAGAGCTGTTGCTTTCATACAAAATGTTTGACATTCATTAAAAAATTACCTTGCATACCAAGAGAAGGCATGAAAATCAAAAAAAAAAAAAAAAAAAAAAAAAGGAGAAAGAAACACAGAGGTGATCTAGATATTGGAAGTATCAAACAAGTACTTTTAAATAATTATGAGTAATATACTTAGAGAAATTAAGAAAAGATGGAAAAAATAAAATAAAATATGGAGAATTTCACAGAAAACTGGATTCCATAAAAAATAATCAATTGGAAATTTTAGAAGTGAAATTAAGAACTCAACAGATAAGTTTAAGTGCAGATTAGATACAGAAGAAAGGACAATGCACTGGAAAAGAAGACTAACAGATAGTACCTAGACAGAGAAAAGGATGGGAATTCAGGAGAGGGGAAAAGACATGAGAGAGTGAAAAAAAATGGGAGGCTAAAAGAGGATTGGAGTTTTAGAAGACGACAGAGGAAAAAAAAAGAGCAGAGGCAGTATTTGAACAGATAACAGGTAATAAAACAGAATCTTCTAAAACTCATGAATGACATCATTACACAGATTTAAGAAGTTCTACAAACTACAAGGAGGATAAATACAAAGGAATACACACCAAGGTACCTCACAGCAGAATGCTGAAAATCAAAGACAGAAAATATTAAAAGTGGTCTAAGGTTCCAGTATTATTCAAGGGGTGATCGAAGGACATTTACTTTCCACTAAAAACTTAAGGAGGTATGATGTAATCTTTGGATAATCACCAAAGGAATAGTTTCCTTTTTTTTTTTTAAAGTATATATATCTATTAAGTTACTAAAGGAAAATTGCAAAAATTTTTTCAAAAAATTGATCCAAAAGAAGGCAAGAAGAAGGAAAAAACTTTTAACAGGTGAGTCAAATAGAAAACTAGAAGCAACATGGTATAAATGTATTCAAATATCAGCAACTACATTAAAAGTATGAGGACTAAATGCTTGTATTAAGTCTAACATTTTTACTCACTAAAAAGAAAAATTCAAGTACATGTTGCTTAGAAGAGACAAGCTTCAAACTTTAAAAATAAAGATACAGAAAGACTACAAGTAAAAAGACAGAAAAAGATATACTACATAAACATTAACCAAAAGAAAGCTGGTACAATTATAAATGGAGTGCCTGGGTGGCGCAAATGGTTACTTGCTCGACTTCTAACCAAAAGGTTGGAGGTTTGAACCCACCCAGAGGCGCCTTGGAAGAAAGACCTCGTGATCTGCTTTTGAAAGGTCACAGGCTTTGACACCCTATGGAACACAGTTCTACTCTGCAACACATAGGTTGGCCATGAGTTGTAATCTACTCAAACACAACTGGTTATTTTGGTTTGGTAGTAATATACTTCAGATAAAGTAGACTTTATGGCAAGAAACATTACTAAAAATAAAGAAGGATATTTCAAAATAAGGGTTCAGTCCTCAGTGAAGATATCGTTGTTAGGCGCCGTAGAATCGATTCAGACTCATAGCAACACTATGCAAAATAGAACAAAACACTGCCCCATCCTCACAATTGTTGCTATGCTTGAGTCCATTCTTGCAGCCACTGTGTCAATCCATCTCATTGAGGGTCTTCCTCTTTTTTGCTAACCCTCTACTTTCCCAAGCATGATGTCCTTCTGCAGGAACTGATCCCTCCTGATAACATGTCTAAAGTATGTGAGATGTAGTCTCACCATTCTTCCTTCTAAGGAGCATTATTGTACTTCTTCCAAGACAGATTTGTTCATTCTTTTGGCAGTCCGTGGTATATTCAATATTCTGCACCAACACCACAATTAAAAGGCGTCAATTCTTCTTCGGTCTTCTTTATTCATTGTCCAGCTTTCGCATGCATATGAGGCAATTGAAAAAAACCATAGCTTGGGTCAGGTGCACCTTAGTCTTCAAGGTGACCTCTTTGCTTTTCAACACTTTGACGAGGTCTTTTGCAGTGGATATGCCCAATGCAATGCGTCTTTTGATTTCTTGACTGCTGCTTCCATGGGTGTTGATTGTGGATCCAAGTAAAATGAAATTCTTTATGGCGTCAATCTTTTCTCCATTTATCATGATGCTGCTTACTGGTCCAGTTGTGAGGATTTTTGTTTTCTTTAGGTTGAGGAGTAATTCATACTGAATGCTATGGTCTTTGATCTTTGTCAGTAAGTACCTCAAGTCCTCTTCACTTTCTGCAAGCAAGGTTGGATCATCTGCATAATGCAGGTTGTTAATGAGTCTTCCTCCAATCCTGATGCCCCATTCTTCTTCTTATAGTTCAGCTTCTCAGATTATTTGCTCAGCATACAGATTGAATAGGTATGGTGAAAGGATACCACCCTGATGCACATCTTTCTTGACTTCAAACCATGTAGTATCCCCTTGTTCTGTTCCAACAACTGCCTCTTGATCCATGTACAGATTCCTCATGAGCACAATTAGGCGTTCTGGAATTCCCATTCTCCCCAATGTTACCCATAATTTGTTATGATCCTGTCATGGATTGAACTGTGTCCCCAAAAAATATCTGTCAGCTTGGCTAGGTCATGATTCCCAGTTATTGCATGATTGTGTACCACTTTGTAATTTGATGTGATTTCCTTATGTGTTGTAAATTCAATCACTATGATCTAATACAATGGATTAGTGTCACTTACACTGATGAGGTATACAACACTGGGTAGTGTCTTAAGCCAATCTCTTTTGAGATATAAAAGAGAGAAGCGAGCAGAGACACATGGGAACCTCACACCACCAAGAAAGCAGTGCCGGAAACAGAGGGCATCCTTTGGACCTGAGGTTCCTGCGCCGAGATGCTCCCAGACCAAGGGAAGACTGATGCATCACAAGGACCTTCCTCCAGAGCCGACAGAGAGAGAAAGCCTTCTCCTGGAGCTGATGCCCTGAATTTGGACTTGTAGCCTACTGGACTGTGAGAGAATAAAACTTCTCTTTGTTAAAGCCATCCACTTGTGGTATTTCTGTTACAGCAGCACTAGATGACTAAGACAGATCCACACAGTTGAATGCCTTAGCATAGTCAATAAAACACAGGTAAACATCTTTCTGGTATTCTCTGCTTTCAGCCAGGATCCATCTGACATCAGCAATGATATCCCTGGTTCCACGTCCTCTTCTGAATTTGGCTTGAATTTCTGGCAGTTCTGTGTCGATACACTGCTGCAGCCGCTTTTGAATGATGTTCAGCAAAACTTTGCTTGCATGTGATAGTAACAATATTGTCCAATAACTTCCGCATTTGGTTGGATCACCTTTCTTAGGAATAGGCATAAATATGGAGCTCTTCCAGTCAGTTGGCCAGGTAACGTCTTCCAAATTTCTTGGCATAGACGAGTGAGTACTTCCAGCAGTGCATCCGTTTGTTGAAATATCTCAATTGGTGTTCCATCAATTCCCGAAGCCTTGTTTTTTGCCAATGCCTTCAGTGCAGCTTGGACTTCTTCCTTCAGTACCATTGGTTCCTGATCATATGTTACCTCCTGAAATGGCTGAATGCTGACCAGTTCTTTTTTGGTATAGTGACTCTGTGTAATCCTTCCATCTTCTTCTTCTGCTTCCTGCGTCGTTTAATATTTTCCCCACAGAATCCTTCAGTATTGCAACTTGAGGCTTGAATTTTTAATTCAGTTCTTTCAGCTTGAGAAATGCTGAGCATATTCTTCCCTTTTGGTTTTCTATCTCCAGGTCTTTGCACATGTCATCATAATACTTTACTTTGTCATCTCGAGCTGCCCTTTGAAATCTTCTGTTCAGCTCTTTCACTTCATCATTTTTTCCTTTTGCTTTAGCTACTCAACATTCAAGAGCAAGTTTCAGAGTCTCTTCTGACATCCATTTTAGTCTTTTCTTTCTCTCCTGTCTTTTTAATGACCTCTTGCTTTCTTCATGTATGATGTCCTTGATGTCATTCCACAACTTGTCTGGTCTTTTGGTCATTAGTGTTCAACACATCAAATCTATTCTTGAGATGGTCTCTAAATTCAGGTGGGATATACTCGAGGTCGTACTTTGGCTCTCGTGGACTTGTTCTAATTTTCTTCAGTTTCAACGTGAACTTGCATATGAGTAATTGATGGTCTGATTTGCAGTAGGCCCCTGGTCTTGTTCTGACTGATGATATTGAGCTTTTCCATCGTCTCTTTCCACAGATGTACTCAATTTGATTCCTATGTATTCCATCTGGCAAGGTCCATGTTTATAGTTGCTGTTTGTTGATGAAGAAAGGTATCTGCAATGAAGAAGTCATTGGTTTTACAAAATTCAATCATGTGATCTCTGGCATCATTTCTATCACCAAGGCCATATTTTCCAAAAACCTATTCTTCTTTGTTTCCAACTTCCACATTCGAATCACCAGTAATTATCAGTGCATCCTGATTGCATGTTCATTCAATTTCAGACTGCACAAGCTGGTAAAAATCTTCAGTTTCTTCATCTTTGGCCTTAGTGGTTGGTGCATAAACTTGAATAACAGTTGTATTAACTGGTCTACCTTGTAGGCGTACAGATATTATCCTATCATTGACAACATTGTACTTCAGGATAGATCATTGACAACATTGTACTTCAGGATAGATCTTGAAATGTTCATTTTGACGATGAATGCAACGCCATTCCTCTTCGCGTTGTCATTCCTGGCATAGTAGACCATATGACTGTCCAATTCAATCATTCAATTGTCCGATTTTGAATCGAAATGAAGATATACCAATTCCAAATTATGCTGTTAGGTGCCGTTGTGTCAGTTCCAACTCATGGCGACCCTATGTACAACAGAACAAAACACTGCCTGGTCCTGTGCCATCCTCACAATCATTGCTATAGTTGGGCCCATCACTGCAGCCACTATGTCAATCCACTTGATGACGGTCTTCCTCCCTTTCGCTGACTCTCTACTTTACCAAGCATTCCAAATTTTATGTACCCCAAAACATACCTTCAAAATAAATAAAGCAAAACAAATGACAGAATTAAATGGAAAAATAAACAAATCCACAATCACAAAAAAGAATTTATACTTCTCTTAATAGATGATAAAACAGGCAGACACAAAATCAGTCAAAATATCGGAGCTCTCTGAACAACACAATCAACAAACCTGACCTTACAGATACAGAACACTGCACTAAACACCTGATGAATATACGTTCTGTTCAAGTGCTCACAGATTGCTTATCAAAATTGGCCACATGCTGGATCATAAAGTAAGGCTCAACAAATTTCAAAGAACTGAAATAAGAGTATACTCTCTGACTAAATGGAAGCAGGCTATAAATCAATGATATAAAGATGACAAGATGTCCAATTGTTTGGAAATGAGGCAATACATGTCAAATAATCTGTAGACCGAAGAAGAAATCATAATGGAAATTATAGTATTTTGAACTGAATGATAGCTGAAACTAATGATCTTAATATTCATTTTAAAAAATTAGAAAAAGAACAGCAAATTAACCCAAAGAGAGTGGGAGGAAAGAAAGAACAACATAAAATTAACTGTTTTACAATGAACAATTCAGTGGCATTTAGCACATTGACATTGTGCAACCACCACCTCTATCTAGTTTCAAAACATTTCATCACCCCAAAGGGCCCATGATGACTCTTGGTGATCATATATTTCTTTTCTAAATGTTTGTAATTCATCTTTTAAATGTAATATACTATAATGAACTATAATATATTATTACCAAGACTTTATGTCAAGTTTAGCCTCTTCTACAGTGAGAGTAATTAGAGAAAATCCATTCAACAGTATAATTACTTTGACTTGTTTTTAATCCCAGTATTTAATACAATTTTATTTTAAATACTATTATTTTATTTATTTTAAATACTATTAAAGAAGAGTGAAAGTACTTTATGTTTATTGAGGGTACATAAATTGCAAGGCAGACAGATGTCAGCTAAATGTAAGGAAGAACTTTCTAAGCAGTTAGAGCTGACTAACAGTGCAAAGCAGGAAGCTCTCCCTCACTACAAGTCTTTGGTGGTGTTGTCAGTTGCCTTTGGTTGACCCACAACTCATGGCGGCCAGGTCCTGAACCATCTCCATGATTGGCTGTGGATCAGACTACTGTCATCCATTGGGTTTTCACTGGCTGATTTTCAGAAGTAGATTGACACACCTTGTTTGCTAGTCTGTCTTAGTCTGGCAGCTCGGCTGAAACCTGTTCACTATCATAGCAACATGCAAACCTCCACTGACAGATGACTGGTGACTGTACAAAGTGCATTGGCCAGGAATAGAACCTGGGTCTCCTGCGTGGGAAGTGAGACTACTTTTGCAAAATCCTGAAGTATCACACCTTTTGACATCATGGTAACATAAAAGTTTCTAAATGCTTATTTTCCATTTCTGCTTTTAACTTGTTGCACACTGGTAGCAAACTGTGGGCTGGTACGGATAGGCAAACTACATTTTGAGTAGCACTGGATTAGATAACCTGTGAGAAATCTCTGAGGTTCTACAGTTTTACAAATTTACCTGGTTTGTCCTCCCTTCTATACTCACTAGGCATTAATATCAAAACTACTGATTTCATAACACCTAACCTCATTCTGCAGCAGTTTGAGAAAGGCAGACATCTAAAAGATACTAGTCTGAAAGCATTAGATCAAGGACCTGAGATGTGTTTACTTCATTAACCTTTTATCTCACTAAACTGAAGGAGCAGTTTTTACTTTTTATCAAAATATATCTGAATGCTCATTTAATACTGGTTACAAAAAATTATTTTCAGCTATTTCTCACACCTAATTTTCTAGTGTCACTTCTTTTGCACAAGCTGATAATGAAATGTGTAACAAATTATAGCTGATCACACACATAAAGTTCCAAATTTATTCTACCAGCTGGTAGCAAAACCAACAGAAAAGGGGTGGGAGAACATACTCATGAATTTTGGAAGCATTAGCTATAGGATTTAAATTTTTGCTATCACCTAGAAACATCCAGTGGTGACCTGGAGAAAGCAAATATGGCAAAGAATTAAATGATGATGCAAAATTAAGAGCTCTCCATTTTCTACTTCCACAAATAGTCTTGCCTTTCTCTCTCTAAGGACAATGAGCATTTTTGTTAAAAATCTGTTATCTTCTTCCAATATAAAAATAAAATCTTCCTCCTTAGGAGACAATTTCCAGATTTATGAGCTATTATCTCCCAACTCCATCATACACTAAGTTCTTCCCTCCAGTAGTTACAACACCCTTAATTCACTACACTTCTATTACAGCAGGGTTCTTAACTATGAGTCTATGGGTGGGTGTTAAAAAGTCTATGAACTCTCTGAAACTGCAAATTTTTTAAAATCGTGGGTGAATGAGCAATTATATGGAGAAAATGTCCACATTTTTGTACCATTCTTAGAGGGTACAATAATGCAAAAAGATTAAGAGCATCTTTCTTAAATTAAGAATGTGATCTGAATAAAGAGATTCTTCTGAATAGGCACATAAAGAGTCTACATTAAATCGTGTAACCAAAAAGGACTTTAGAAATAATGCCCTTCATTCTGTAGGTGATAAAACTAAGAGGTTAAGGGATAAAACTGGAGAAGTTAAGGGACTGTTCACGGCCACACTGCTAGCTGGAAGGCAGAAGCCAGGGAAAAACACTGACTTTCAGCTCCCACGTCCATTCCCTTAAACCCTGCTACCTGAACAGGGCCAGACAGGAGGATGCTAGTTTGCATACACATAGTCAACGAGCCTAGCCCTGATAAATACACTATCTTAGAATAAATCAGGTAATTACTTAAATATTACCAGATCATAAGATACACAAACATTTTCTATTTAACTAAGGGTTTCTAAAAATACATATTCTCTTAGATACATTTTAGAGTTTTCTTTCTTGCCAGCAAGCACATTCAACAACTTGTTAGTCATCTGAAAGACAGGAGTGCTTGATCCTACTGCAATCAGTCAGAGCAGGGCACACACTTGACCTGGATGGGAAAGAGGCTGTTTCCGAAACAGAGGGCTTAAAGGAGGCACTTAAACACCCTTCTTTCTAAGTCAATTACTCGGAAAGTCCACAATGCAAAGCAAATTAGCTGAGTGGTTCTGTCAGTGACTGTGGTTGAAGCAAGACCTCTTTTCAAAGTTTATTCTCTTGTTTATTCACACTAAAGAACAGCAAGTGCAAAAACCAAGGGAGATGATGTTTAGTGAAAAGAATTTTTATAGTAAGTAGTTAAGTGAGAAAGCTGAAAAAAGAATGCCTTATTGTGGTGTTGGTGTAGATGGGTAGGAATCAAAATTTGTTTTTAATTCTTTTCAAAAATAATCGGAAAACTCAAAGTGCACAAATAAGAACCCAAGAAACCCCTTACTCTCCTCCCCCACTCTGACTTCTGAAATACAGTATAACTTTCTACCATCTGTTATTTTGAAGCAGAACCAGTAATGAACACATGGGCTTTCTCTCTCAAGCAGCTGTAATGTAGTTAAAGTTGTAATTGTCTTTCTGTAAGATAAACTTACATTAAAAACCTGGCCAGTTAAAAACAAACGGCTCAGTCTCAGAGACTTCCAGAAGAGAATTATAAAATTCAGAATCATCTATATTACATTCGGAGATTTAGAACATATCTTCTAAAATTGTGCTTTTATGTTTAAGGTTAAACATGTGTAATTCATGATGCCCAAATTGATTTATACAATCAAAGAGTCCACAACTCATGTTTTCTCCTTCTCAAGCAAAATGCTAGGAACCTCAAACAGAGTTCAGCTACTTATATATAAAAAGACCAGCAACTAAGTTCTCAAAAGCTGATAATATAAATCCACCACTTCCTGTGTCACTGAACTCCAATCAAAAGGCTCATTTATTCATGGAGAAAAATCACAATACTTGAAGAACATAACCTTGTATCTCAACTACATACCATTTAGAATGAGTTTAAGTACATGGAAAGGAGTTCAGAGCATATTCTGGTTCAGACAGTATAAGACATAGGAATTCCACCCACCTTTATCTGGGTGGTTCAAAATCATGATTCTCCTGTGGGCTGTTCTAATCTTGGCCTTGTCAGCAGATGGGCTGTAAAAATAAAGTGCTTACAATAAATAGTGTCAAATGCAGATTATAAATTAACAGTTTAAGTTTCAAGAAATTAAAACCTAATGAAAATTTCCCCATCTTGTGGACATATATGAAATTACAGTTTTTCACTTAATTTCACAGTCATAAAAATAAATCACTGATTCAGCGCTGGGTGTATTTTTCTTCAGACCTTTGTAATGCTAGTCCTTATTCTCAATTCAAAAAAGAAAATAAAACACAATATATAGAGCAGGTGAGTCACAGTCTGCAGACTATGAAAACTTATGCTTTCAGTTATTTTGGGGGAAGGCAGTATATATAGTGTAGCAGATAGGTATTTGGACTCCAGAGCTAGAGTGCCTGGTTTTGAAAAGTCAGTGGTTCAAACCCACCAGTAGCTTTAAGGGAGAATGATGTGGCAGCCTGCTTCCATAAAAATTACAGCCTCGGAAGCCCTATGGGCAGTTCAGCTCTGTCCTATAGGGTCGCTATGAGTTAGAATTGACTATATGGCAGTGGATTTGGTTTTTGGTTTTGGTTAACTTTGCTCAAATTATTTAACCTCTCTGTGCTTCAGTTTCATCACTGCAAAATGGGCAAACAACAACATGTTCCTCGTACTGCTGTCATAAGGATTAAATGAGCTAATGCCTACAAAGTTCTAGAACAGTGCCTGGCATACAGCAAGTGCACAATAACAGCTTTTATTAGTATTGTCTTTCAACACAAGATCTCAAAATCCCTCATCTCATAATGAATTTAGCTTTGTAGGAAACCTGTCGGAACAGCTTGGCTGTTTCAATAGCTTATGCTCTAAACAAAAATGGAAGGAGAAAGTTAAAAAAAACCTAAAATTATTTTGGTAAAAACTTATTTATCCAGTATTGGAAATGTTTCTCATTAGAACATTTTCCAGATAAGGGAAACAAAAATTAACATTAACAACAACAAAATACTAATATTGCTACTTAATAGCTCTTCTATAAATTACTTGGCTTTTCTGGGTCTCACTGGAGATAATAATAGCTGATTTACACAAAGCGTGGTTGTGTGAGGCTCAAAATAATTTAATTTGTATGGGTGAACCATATACTGTAGTAGCCTAAAGTACGTATTGTTAGTGTTATTCAGATTTGGGCTCAAAATCCTGATTCTACCACTCATTAGCTAGGAAACTTTGTCCCACTTAAACTCTCTGAGTTCTAATTTTCTCATATGTAAAATGGACATAATAAAACCTACCCCTCAGGATTATTTTAAGGATAAATTAGATAATATAAATTAAAGGATTTATGTGACTTAGTAGTATATAGTTATTATTATAAATATAATGCATTTTTATGAAAATGTATTGCATATTTCCTACTTTTAAAAAATGGAGTGTAAATCGAATTTAGTATTTCTTCAATGACTCAGAAGGACCATCAAGGATACTATGTAAGCGCACAGAAACTCTCAAGGTCTGCAGAGGCTTCTGGCTCTTCTGCTAAGGGACCCTGGCATGGCTCTCCATTTTAAGCTCTGTTCTGCTTTGTACAGTGCCTCTCTTGCTGTCAGACTGTCAGTTGTCAATCCTTGATTGTGCCAGTATTCCAACCTCTAGCAGTTCTACTTCTAATCTCTTGTAAATAACAGATTATCAAGCATGTTAACATGCACTATCAAATGTTGAATAAGCACATAAAATATTCTGCCATAAATAAAATGAATAAGTTTTTTAAAAAATATAGGGACTTAAGAGTATTCCCTTTGGCTAAGTAGTTGTTGGAGGATCATTTTAAACTTACTTATTGTCTCTCGTAGGTATCTCTCTGATGAGATCACAAAGACTGCCTCATTAGAAAGACTACTGAAATCTGAGGAAACCAAAAAACTCGTTGCCGTTGAGTCGATTCCGACTCACAGTGACCCTACAGGACAGAGTAGAACTGCCTCACGGGGTTTCCAAGGAGCGGCTAGTGGATTCAAACTGCTGACCTTTTGGTTAGCAGCTGAGCTCTTAACCACTGTGCCACCAGGGCTCCAAAATCTGAGAAAGTAACCGTTAAACACTGTACCAGGGTAATGAGCACTGTATTATTTAACTGCCTATTAAGAAACAAAAAAACACAACACATTACTTAGAAAAATTTCAATATGATTGAATTTCCTGTCGCTAAACTACATTTATCCTTCCCTTTTTTGGTGCTCTGCAGCACTTCTTTCCTTTATTAGTCATGTTTTCTAGTGGTTCTGTATATACTTGACATGTCTCCTTGGGTAGATTCTAAGTCATCTAGGGGAAGAACCCATGATTTGTATCTTAAAATAGTATCTAGTATTGTATGTGCAATAGGTGCCTAATGCATTTTATATAGTCTTCCAAAAGAAAGTGGCTATAAAAGGTAAACTTGCTGAAAGAACAAAGATTCTATATTAGCAAATACTAACACTATAAAGGATTACTGTATTACAAAACATTTTATAGTTAAAAAACCGGGGTTTTAAAAATCTTATTTCATAAAGCTAATCAAATGTGGCCTACTACAAATGAAGACACGAATATAGAAAAATTCAAGTTTCCTGTTGTGTATGATCTTTGGGGGAAGGGGAATATCCAGTAGAGCTGCATGTTATATTGGATATTAAGTTCCAATTCAGCAAATAAAGCAAAATCTGAAAATTACTTCCAACCAAATGATCCCTGAAAATCACTCCCATTGCCATAAAAAACAGCACGTATGGTTTTGTACATAAAACTTCATAAAGCCTTACATACACTGAGGTCTGCCAAACACTGAACAAGAATAAGTAAGAGACACAAGGAAGGTTCGTATACATAAGTATGGGCATCCAAAACATTCTGCCTTTAAGATAATGATCAGACTCCTAGTGGTAAACTCTGGGGATGAGTGGAAGTATTCTCGCTTGCCTGCAGGGTTTATTCCTATTTTGTTATTGCTCTATTAAGTCTCTATGACCTCAATACATTTTAATAGATTTGTTTATTGTAAAGATTAAACAAGATAGGAGAATCCTAGTTCTCAAACTTCGTACAAAAGTTAAAGGCAGCTGTGATATACCTCCACCATATACAGTTTCACCATGAAACTGAAAATGTAACTTGAAGTATTATGTTACCTAGAGCAGGGATTTCAAACTCTTCCCCGTGGGGTACCTTTAGCTAGGAGTGAGGAAGTGGCTGTGTGGAACTGAGTGGTGTCCCCCAACCCCATGGCAAACAGAGACGTTTGGGTTCATCATTTTACTACCGGGCTTTTGAATAACATTTTGTTTAAATAGAGAGTTCCACAAAAGGTTTTAGAAAGTCTGAAAATCACGAATATGCATCATTTTAGAAAATACCAGGTATAATAATAGTTTTCCTGGACAGCTGAATAAAATATTTTAGGTTTTCTGTTATAGATAAGAATTATAGTTCATGAAACTATTCTCTTGCAAGGAAAATCATAAAGCAAAGACTCATATATGCATCTTAGCAAACAATCACCATTGAATGTAATATGTAAGAATGTACAGAATCATCTAGTAGCACACAGAGTATTCTTCTTTAATAGGATATCAACAGAGTCAGTTCCATTTTGCTTTTACCTACTTGTTCAAGTCTATACTCTATATAGTTAGATTCAATGATCACAGAAAATGGAACCATAGCAATGGTTATCTTAAATGTCTTATCATCAACACTGCCTGACTGACAAAAGGGCTAAAGGAAAACATGTAAGTTTTACCTTTCTGTTTAAAGCTTTAGGGGCAAATATTTTTTCATGAGAAATGGGAAGAGAGAGGAACAACATTTATTCAGCCGCTGTTACTTGGTAAAACCCATAACCATTGCTGTCGAGTCGATTATGACTCACAGCGATCCTATAGGACAGAGCAGAACTGCTCCATATGGTTTCCAAGGAGCGGCTGGTGGATTCGAACTGCTGAACTTTTGGTTAGCAGCCGTAGCTCTTAATCTCTTAATCACTGTGCCACCAGGGCTCCTGTTACTTAGTAAACACTTTTATAAAAAGGTATCATCTCATTCCTACATTATTCCAACAAAGCAGATATTATTAATCCCAATTTAAAATCAAAGAAACTGAAGCATAGAAAAGCTAAAAATAACCTGACCAAGATCATACAGTGCCTAAGCAGGAGAACTGGGATAAGGATCTGTTTTGCTAGCTGACATCTATTGAGTAGTTACTAAGTACAATGTGTTGGTTTAAGAATTCCATATGCATTATATATAATTTAATCTTCACAAGAACCCTACGCAGCAGAAACAAATATTATTTGTATTTCACAAATGATGAAACTCAGGTCACACAGTAGGTGGTAAAACTGGTATTTGTACTCAGATCCACTTGATATGAGAGTCTGCCTTAACCTCTGAATTCACCTATTTTCCCTGTGAATCTTGTACAGCCTCCAGTTCAACAGGATCAAACTTTATAACTGTATATCTCAAAAGGACTCAAAATACAGTCAACTCCTAATTATCTCTCCTAACAACAGGAGTGGCTTGGATGATATTAAATGATATATTCAAAAGCATTTGCATTTGGTTTTATACTGTGTTTCATATTCACATTTAAAGAATATGAATGGGGTGTTACTGGAGTCAATAAAAGTTCAAGGAAAATAATTCATTCCAAATAATATTAAGCAGTTAGCAATATATCTAACTTCCTAATGTGGTTCCTCTGCTTAAAACTGTTTCCTATTTTCTATTCTCTTAACAAAAAGAGAGCTCATCTCTCCTTAGAAAGATAAAGCAAACTAAATTGAGCTGCCTCCCCCATTGTTTTGCTTTTTCTTCCTAGGTCATCAGAAATAATAAGTGCTTTAAATGATAGTCTGGCCCATAAAATAAATAATATCACCCGTGAGTACTGTGCTCCTCAAAATAATCATCTAGATGAAACAAAATGGTTAACATTTACCCTAGACCAAAGATGAGAAGGCTAGGGGGACAGGGAAGCTAGATTAATGGAAACAGAACAACCAAAATGGAAATAACAAGAACGCTAATATATTATGAAGGATGTAACCAATGTCACTGAACAATATGTACAGAAATTGTTAAATGAGAACCTAATTTCCTGTGTAAACTTTCACCAACAACACAATAAAATAATACTAATAAGAAAAGAAGAAACAGTAAGTGCTTTGGCTTAGAAAAACCTCCTGATCTACAAGAGACTTAAAAAAACTTATGTCAAGATAGGACTTTATGGTCTATTCTGCTTAATTATGTTGATTAAATCACCTGAAGATCTGTTATTGATAACATATTGTAACCAACCCTCACAAAAATTAAGAGTCTCTAAGGGAACATAAGGGAAACAAATGAATATAGCTGCTGGTAGGGGAAATATTCTCAATGTTAAGTATTAAATAATAGCACATAACAATCACACAATATCATTTATTAACTTCCTCCCATACTGTCCAAAGTTAGACAATAAATGGATACTAAGTTGAAACAAGTGCAATAAAACATGCTAGGTGTCAAACTGTGGAACTAGAAAAGAAGTGTCAAATAGGTCTTACATTATAATTGAAAAGATGATACATATCATATTACTACAATGAGGCCAGAAACAATCCATTGCCACAGTAAGGGATATTTTGACTGATTAATTTGAAACTTTAGTATTCAAACATAACAGCTCCTTGTCAAAGAATAAAAGACACATCATAATTTTGCCTAATTTTTTTCAGGGATACTGTCTTAGATTTGAGGTTTTAAACTGTAAACAGTTGATATTTTCTCCTTTCCCCCCTATTCCTTATTTGAAATATAAGGATAATCTTACTGTTACCTTTTCTGCTCCTTCAGGACAAGCTTGGCCATAGAACAAAAATAATGCTTATACAGCACACCTACCTTACACCTAAAATAAGACTAGCTTCTCTCCTACTCATTTTCTGTTCAAATCCTCCTTTATAGTAGGATGAAAGGCTCTGTACAGGAAAGAAAGAGCAAGAAATAATTAGTTCCATGCATGAGGTGCCATGACCTCAATTCCATCACATAGCTGCACAAGAGTAATGCATTTCACCAGAAGTTAACTTGAAATTGTGGGAGAAAAAAACACAAAACAATGATTCTTTTCGAGAAATTATGACCGAGATGAACACTTTAAAACACTAAAAAATTTTTTTCATTTCAAAATTCATTAATTTTTCTACAGTGAGATATAACTGAAGGAACAAAACAGATCAAGAGAAGCAAAGCAAAATGCTTGAACTTTTTCCAAGCTGTGCAGTAATTTTCTCACCGCATAACCTTGACCACGTTATCTAATGTTGATACGGCTAACTTCTGTGTACCTACTAGACTGGCTGACAGAGAAAGAAGGAGAGGAGTTGGCAAAGTGGGGAGGAAGTCAAGATAGCAGACAGGCAGGCCAAGAAATGTGGCCGGGGAGGCATGAGCAAGGAAGAGAGCGCATTAGAGAAGTAACGGGGGCCAGGCTGTATAGGGCTTTGTAAGCCATGGAAAGAATTTGAGATTTTATTTTAAGTGAGAAGAGAAGCCAGAGAACTGGGGTAACAATTTGACTTTGTTTGGAAAGGATTACTCTATGTACTGTGTGGACAACAGAAAGAAAGGCGCAAGGGTGCAAGCAGGAGATCTGTTAGGAGGACGTTACAGTAATCTAGGCAAGAGATAATGGTAGCAGAGGAAGTGGTGATAAGTAGTCAGATTCTGGATATATTCTCAAAGCAGTGCTAACATATGCTTGATAGACTGAATACAGGATATGAGAAAAAGAGAGGAGCTAAGAATAACGTAGTGGACATTGTTATATGTTGCCCGGATCCCCCTTCAGGAGTAAAGGACTTATTCCCCAGACACTGAGACCTCTGTGGAAGGTTGGCAGAGACCTCTCAGGAGGCAGATGTGTTTGGGCACTGCCTTGGCTGAATAAAGTCAGGACCATGCCCTCTTCCCTGGCAGCCCACATTTATGACAGGCTGACATGATGGTATAAACACGGTGGTTCTCTAGGGTTCAGTCTTGGCCTTATTCTATACTCACTTCCTAGCTGATGCCATTTAATCTTGAGGCTCCTTGCCCCAACTCAGGACCAACCACAGTGAGCCATCCTAACTTCAGAGCTCTTCATGGGGTTGGCTGAGGCCTTTGAGAAGACTGCATCACAGCCTCACTTCTCCCTCCACGAATCCTTCTTTTTTGCTTCCAGAGCTGTTGATCTAAAAGCACTCCTCAATAAACCTACAGCTCGCTGAACTTTGTCTCGGTCTGTGTTCCAGAAAACCCAAGCTGTGCAAATGACTTCAAGGTTTCTGACCTAAACTGACAAACTGTCGCTAACTGAGTAGGGAAGGAGCAGTTGTTTGTTTGTTGTGGGTAACAGATGTCAGCAGACTGGTTTTGGACATACTGAGTTTGAAACGTTTATTAAATATCTATGAGGAGAAAAAGTCCGACCTGGATATAACATTTAGGAATCATCAGCATATCCAAAAAAAATCAAACTCGCCGTTGAGTTGATTCCGACTCACAGCGACCCCATAGGACAGAGTAGAACTCCCCTGTAGGGTTTCCAAGCAGTGCCTGTGGATTTGAACTGCTGACCTTTTGGTTAGTGGCCAAACTCTTAGCCACTATGGCACCAGGGTTCAGATAACATTTATACCTATGAGACTAAATGAGAATGCCTAGGGAGTGAGTGCAGATAACAAGCCCAAGGACTGAACCCTAGAGAACTGCAAGGTTTAAACCCAAACCAAACCCACTGTCATCAAGTCGCTCCGTGTCATAGCGAACCTACAGGACAGAGTAGACACAAGGAAGCAGACTGACACATCTTTCCCCTGTGAAGTCCACCTGCAGGCCTCTCAGTAGCAGCTAAGTGCTTAACCACTGCAGCACTAGGGCTCCTTATTGTAAAGTTTAGTGGCATAGAAATGGAGAGGAATCAGCAAAGAAGATTGAAAATGGCTGGCAGTGAGGTGGAGGAAAACAAGAGCCAAAAGTGAGGAAGTAAAAGACAGATGCAAATGCTTCTGATAGGTCATGTAAAATGTGAACTGAGAACGGACCCCTGGATTAGTGAAAAGGAATTACCAATGACTTTGACAAGAGCAGTGGGGGTGGGGATCAGAGTTTGATTAGAGTGGGTTCAAGCGTTAACAGGAAGCAAGAAATGGGAGACAGTAAATAAAGACAACTTTTTTCAGGAGAAATAGGATGTATGAACTCAATTTTTAGAAGGGAAAATAATTCATATATGATTACATACATACATGTTCCTAAAAAAAGAACCCATGTTTTTGGAAGGAAAAATAAAGTAAGTGTATGTATGCATAAAATAAAATCTGAAAGTATACGTACCAAAATGTTATTTTTGGGTGGTGAGATTATGAGTGATTTCTGTTTTCTTCTCTATGCTTATTTTTACTTCCTAAATTTTCAACAATGAATATATTGTGCAATTACTTTTTTTAAGAAAAAGAAGGACTAAATAAAAGAAACCAAGAAAATTACCAGAGGTTAAAAAAACAAGTCCCAGGGAGCCGAATCTGGTTATTGATGTGTATGGTTCTCTCTAAACAGCAAGTTACAACTTTCTACTTGGTAGGAATTCTCTGGTAATTAAATCATTCAGCAACATTTCAGCACCTACTATGTGCCAGGCACTTTTCAAGTGAGACAGGTCAAATTCTGTCCTTCACTATATATATGGTAATCTGTTAATGTACCAGTGCTGAGGAATAGGATGTACTATTCCAAGTTTCAGTTACTGACAATCTAATAAGGAAACAGAACAAACCCACAAAAAAGCAACACCCCTACCCCACAATTTGTGAATAAAGTTGTTTAAGTACATGTACTAACTTGGACATATTTTCTATCTTTCTTAATATACACAGAGAGAATGTGCACATAGATAAACACACTGGGAAAGGAGTGGGATGTTCAACAAAGGACTTAACACAGAAAGAGCAGCTGGTTTTCAGGTTTCTCTCGGGAGAGCAGAACTTCTGCTAGACACATACCTACTCCCAAAATGCGACACGGTTAGTTGACTGTGTCATGGCAAAATAAAAGTATCACTGACTTAATCAGGTACAGTCATTTTTACAGGAGCATTATTTGCTTTGTTGTTCTTCGTGTTTTTAAATCATGCTTGAGATGCATACATACAGTGATTTTTTCTTCAGGAAAAAAAAAAAAAACTTCTATGAGTCTTTATTTACCTTAGGGAGCTCCAAAATTTTGAGCTTTCAGCATAATAAACAAGGTAAATTGATTATGTTTCATGAATTGTTATTCCAGCTATTTGCAAAGCTCACTGACCTGAAAAACAAGTATTGTACCTGAGTAATTTTATTTTACTTTTAGTTTTCCCAGGGGGAAAAGGAATTTCAGTGCTTTAAGTCCTTTCACTTTTAGCAAGCAAAGCTGTGCCATCTGCATATCACAGTTATTGCTACTTAAAATCTAGTTACCTGGAAGAGGCTCATACCCTAAAATACTGACCTTACTTACAAGTAAGTCAATCTGTACATATGCAGTCATCACAACTGTCCTGAAAAAACTGTATATTTTTTGAGGACAGAAATGTAATACTTGGGGGCTATAAATGGGAAAGTAGAAGAAGAGAGAAAAAACAAAACTGCTCATTATACTTAACTACTCCACCACCTGTGTTTTATTGACTATGTAAAGGCATTTGACTGTGTGGATCATAACAAATTACAGATAACATTGTGAAGAATGGGAACTCCAGAACACTTAATTGTGCTCATGTGGAACCTGCATGTAGACCAAGAGGCAATCATTCAAACAGAGCAAGGGGATACTGCATGGTTTAAAATCAAGAAAGGTGTGCGTCAGGGTTGTATCACCATACTTACTCAATCGGTACACTGAGCAAATAATCTGAGGAGCTGGACTATATGAAGAAGAATGTGGCATCAGGATTGGTGTAAGATTCAGTAACAACTGTGATATGCAGATGACACAGCTTTGCTTGCTGAAAGTGAAAAGGACTTGAAGCACTTACTGATAAAGATCAAAGACTACAGCCTTCAGTAAGGATTACACCTCAACATAAAGAAAACAAATCCTCACAACTAGACCAATAAACAACACAATGATAAACAGAGAAAAGACTGAAGTTGTCAAGTATTTCATTTTACTTGGATCCACAATCAACGCCCATGGAAGCAGCAGTCAAGAAATCAAATACAATATTGCAATGGACCAATCTGTTGTAAAAGACCTCTTTTAAAGTGTTAAAAAACAAAGATGTCACTTTGAGGACTAAGGCACGCCTGACCCAAGCCATGATATTTTCAATTGCCTCATACGCATGTGAAAGCTGGACAATGAATTAGGAAGACCAAAGATGAATTGACACCTTTGAACTACAGTGTTGGCAAAAAATACTAATATACAGCATGAATTGCCAGAAAAACGAACGAGCCTGTCTTGGAAGAAATACAGTCAGAGTGCTCCTTGGAAGCGAGGATGGCGAGACTTGGTCTCACGTACTTTGGTCATGTTATCAGGAGGAATCAGTCCCTGGAGAAGGACATCATGCTTGGTAAAATAGAGGGTCAGCGAAAAAGAGGAAGACCCTCAACGAGATGGACTGACACAGTGGCTGCAACAATGGACTTAAACATGACAACGATTTGTGAGGATGGCGTAGGAACGGGCAGTGTTTCATTCTGTTGTACATGAGGTTGCTATAAGTTGGGCTCGATGGAACCGACTCCATGGCACCTCACAACAACAAAATTAAGTAGAACAAAATGTCTATATCACAGCATTTTAATCTATTATTCTGTTTAAATGAGTATCTGTGTTACGAGCAAGCACAAAATTATAACTCTATGCCCTCCTTCTGAAAAAAATTAAATAAAAAAATAAAGTATAAGTTTTGTGCCATCAAGTCGTTTCCGACTCACAGACTTTACAAATAATATACCAACGTTGTCTTATATTAATGTATATAGATACAAGGTAAAGCAGACCATTTTTGGCAACACTGCAAGGGTGCCAAAGGAAACGCTTAGAAACATAAGGAGATTACTCTAAGGAACAACTCTATCATGAATACATGAAGTAGATAAGTTGTGTTTTTTCTAATAGGATTTCCAAGAACAGAAACAGTAGAATTCCACCAGGTTTATGTTACTGTCTATTTTGAAACACACGCTGGACCTTACACATTACTATTCTGTATTATTCTATTCATAAATATGTATAAAGCACAACCAATAAAAAACCAAACTCACTGTCGTCGAGTTGATTCCAACTCATAGCAACTCATAGCGACCCTACTGCACAGAAGCCAAAATTATTTTCCTCTAAAATTAGCATTAACTGCTATAAACCAAAATCAAGTTGATTCCGACTCATAGTGACCCTATAGGACAGAGTAGAACTGCCCCCATAGGGCTTCCAAGGCTGTAAATCTTCACAGAAGCAAACTTTCACATCTTTCTCCCATAGAGCAGCTGGTGGGTTCAACCTGCCAACCTTTCAGTTAGTAGCTGAGCGCTTAATCACTGCATCACCAGGGATCCTTTAACTGCTATACATAAAAACCCACTGTTGTTGGGTCAATTTCAACACATAGCAACCCTACACCCAGACCAAACCCATTGCGTTTGAGTTGATTTCAACTCTTAGAGACCCCATAGGGTTTCCAAAGCTATAAATCTCTACAGAAGCAGACTGCCATATCTTTCTCCTGAGAGCCTCTGGTGAGTTCGAACCACCGACCTTTCAGTTAGCACTTCATCGCTTTAACCACTGTGCCACCAGGGCCCCTAAACTGCTCTAGTGCCATGAAATAACCCAAGTTAAACACATCTTCATTAGTTAATTCACTCAGTCAACAGTTTGAAACACAGAAGTCCTCCAGACAACTGTGGTGCAGTGAATTACTTAATGTGGCTCTTCTAGCCATAGTCTTTGCAACTCACACCAAATGACTGGGTGGGACTATGCAAATAAGGTGCTTGTGGCCCATCAAGGGGATTGGATAGCTTGCTGATAATGTAAATAAGTGCAGGGCACCCTTGTGGGAGTAGGACCATGCAAATAAGGTATACGGAACCCTAATGAGGGAATTGACCAATTTTGCCATCCCACTAGGGTTAAAATCAGCCATCCCTGAGGCAGGAGGAGAGGATCACAACACCACCATCAAAGAAGAGCTAGGAGTAGAGCACATCCTTTGGACCTGGGATCCCTGCACTGAAAACTTCTTAGATCCAGGAGACAGAGAGAGGAGCTGTAACACGGAAGACAGTGAGAGATGGTGGCACGAAACGGCAGGAATCAGGAAACCAACAAGAGACGGCTGTAGTGGGGCTTCCTGGCCCAGGGAGTGAGAAAGCTGAGTGCCTTCAGGCATGAGGCTTGCTGGCAGAGTGGGGTGCCTCCGGCCACTTACTGGCAGAGCTAAAAGAGTTTTTAACACTTGCCAGAAGACTGCAGATGCCTAGCCAAGGGGTCAAGAGGCCAAGGGGCTGAGGGTCAGAGAGGCATGCCTGCAGGCATGGCTGAGAAGAGGCTGTCCTGATAGAAGAACTGTATTCTCAGCACTCCTGAACCTGAACTGTAACCTGTTACTTCCCTAATAAACTCCATAATCATGAGTACTGTCTGTGAGTGTGGCCACTGCAACAAATTATTAAACCCAGCAGAGAAGTAGAGTGTCATGGGAAGGATGGTTGGTGTTAGAATTGGTAAAAAGGTTGGAGGGAAGAGGCATGTCCGACTTCTGCCTCAGGAGAATCAGCCTTGGGCTGTTGATCTTGATTCTCCTTCCCCCTTGTGAAGTTAGGGGAGGTTAGATGCTGCCCCCACACCATTTTTACACAACCAGAGAAGGACTATATCATTCTGAAACTTTTATTATTTATAATAGCCTGATTCATTTATACAGCCACAGAAAGACATTTTTCTCTATTAGTGTTATTTCCATGAATTTCGCTTGACCATAAAACAACTGGGAGTTCAATTTTTAAAAATTATACTCAAATAAAAAGACAAATTCACAAGTAGACAAAATCCTCAATAGAAGAGGAATGACTCATTTTTTTCCACAAGATAAAAAGTAAAAATAGGGGTAATTAAACATTAGTCAAGTCAATACTATACATTAATACATTAACAAACAAGCAAATGAATACTGGTTCAAACAGCAGACTGAATAACAATGGTCTTTTGCTTTTCAAAGTGCTTTTGAAATGAGAAAAAAAAATTCTAAACAAAAAAAAAATCCACAATAGGCCTAGATAAGAAGAAATGGGACTAGTAGCAGAGCAGATAGTTTAAAGAAATCCTGGAACATTGAAAACAGGTTAAGAGTGGACTTACAGAAAAATCACAGCAGCCCCAAACACCAAATGAAAGATGCCCTTGCAAGGGAACCAAGAAGAAAACACTAAATTCAGACTCAACAAGTTCAAAAAGTAATATCAGGGTAATTAATTAAACCAGAATAGCTGAGATAGATCATCCTTACTACACTAATACACAGAGTAAGGGGCTAGGCATCTGCCACTTTTGCCCTCAGGTTAGGAAAGAGAGTCATATGCCTGAGGATGCATCTTATTGTGGGTGTTGGAACCCAAGAGAAGCAAAGGGGAGTACCAGCAGATCCCATTTCAGAATGCAGAAGGACTGAGGCAGGAGGAAAGGGGTGACAATGAGAAGGAGTAGAATACACATAGTACTCAACCTCTCCCAAACTTCAGAGGTCCCAAGCCTGCCTCTGGGCTCTTTGCTTTGGAAGACATGCCTATTGACATAATCCACCTACATATTCAAGGCCCACTGTCAACTCTTCCATTCAAATTGTTGAAGCAAGCCTACCCAGCTGCTGAGGAAAACCAAGAGCATTATTTATATTAACCAACTTCGTTCTGGTAAGTATAAACTAACAACCAAGGATCATCAGACATTTGAAAAACTCAGTATTGTGGGAAAAAAAAAAGAAACAAGATGAACAAATAACAACTGGTGTTGAAGGAAAGAGATAAAGCAGGAAGCAGAAGAGAACCTTAAAAATTTTCATTAGTGTCTTTGGAGATATCTAAAAGGCTATTGCATCCATAAAAGAACAGGTCGTTATGAAAGAGAAACAAGAAAGAATTCTTAGAAATTAAAAAATTACTGAGGCAAAAAATTCAGTGTATGGACTGAACAGTAAAATGGCTATCACTAAAGTCTAAGCTGGTGATCTGAAAAATAAACTGTGGAAATAGTGTAGAATGCAGATTAAGGAGATGGAAAATAAGCAATAAAATGTTAAGCGACATGGAGGACAGACTCAGAAGTCCAACACCTCTCTAATATAAGTGCCAGATGCAAAGATGAGAGCTAATGGAGGGAAGAAATAATTAAAGAAAAACTGTAAGTATTATGGAACTAAAAAGACAATTTTCAAATAGTGCTCACTAAGAGCTCTTGTGAAATTTTAGAACATGGATAATAAAGAGAAAAAAATCATAAATTCTTCCAGAGATCTAAAAAAACAATGCAGGAAAGTAGGAACACAGGCACTGAGAGTCTTAGTCTCAGCAGAGACTTTTGGACACGGACACCACCGGATTTCAAGCAGCCAGCGGCTAATGACTGATTAATAGTGAGAGCGAAATAAATAAACTGTTTAACGGAGAAGAACTTTAAAAACATTCACCATCCATGCATTCCATATGAAAAATTACTCTAGGCAGTATTCTAGCAAAATAAAAACAGAGTATGTGAAAAAGAAAGGTGAGATTTAAAAACAAAAAGACACTAAGGCTTCAAAGTAAATCAAGCTTTTTAAAAAATGAAGGGAGAGCCTGTCGGTACTCGAGTCTTGAATATTCTCTTTTGAGCAACAGAGATTTAGTGACAATCACAGTGCCTATTTATTGTTTATAAACTATGGAAAGACATAAATAACACTGATTTAAAGAACTATTTCACTATCTCCACAATTATTACTCTATTTCAAGCCATCGCCATCCATTACCCGGACTATCTCAATACTCTCTTAACTGGTGTCACAGCTTCTGCTCTGGTTCACTCTAGTTATACTCTATGCAGCAAGCAGTCATAATCTAAAATGTGAATCACACTGCCTCCCTGCTCAAAATCTTCTAAAGGCTTCCCATCACACTTCGTAAAATCTGAAGTTTTTAATCACAGCCCATGAGGCCTTATCTGATCTGGCCCCAAGCTATCACTATTCCCTTTACACATTCCACTGGAGTTACTCTTGCTGCTCCTTGAACATGCTAAGCTCATTTCTACCTCTGGGTCTTTGTGGTCAGTGTTACCACTAGCTGGAAAGCTCTCCCTTCAGATGCTTACGTGGCCTGCTCCCTCCTCTCTGCAGAGAGGCCTTCTCTGACCTATCTAATATAGAGATCCTTCTCTGCCATTATTTAACTTCTTACCCTGGTTTAGTTTCTTAAAAGCACTCAGCACTTCTTGATATTACACATCTTTGTTTATTGTCTGTTTCCACTAAAACGTAAGCCCCTAGAGGGCAATGTCTTTGTCTTGTCCATGACTATATTCACTGCCTACAATAATGCCTGACATGTCATAGGTGCTCAATGAATATTTATTGAATGAACACTGACACTTACCAGTATTTTAGCAAATAAAATAAAAATAGGAAAACAAAAAATAAACATATGCTCCCTCTAATCACAGACATGCATTTATAGGTATGCAAAATCATTTGCAGTTTTTTTGAAACTAAGTTTAATTATCTGTCCGTATGTCATGCTTTGAAAGAACAGTCATTGTTCATGGCTAACTAAGCCTCACAAGTCTGTTATGTCTTTGCTAAAATAAGCCATTCAATCTCAAATTGCTGCAAGTCAAGCTGATCTATTCCAGATCTGCTTCTAGTTCCCAGAAGTCAATGTTTATGCTGCACTGCTTCAATAAATTTTCTTTGCATTGTCTTCAGTGGTCACAAACCACAGCTCACCAGGCTGCAGCTTTTTAAATGCCTGCTATCGTTCATTCTTCACTTAGATTCAGCTCATTAGACCCAGCTACAATGCTGGTAGGTGAAGGTATAAGCGCTACAGGATTTTCATGGATGGAATTCTGTCTTGTAACTTTATTTTGAGATGGTGGTAGAAGGAGACAAGTCTCAAATTTCAAGATGAAATAAACTCTTGGGTGAGTTCCATCAGGGTAGGGACCATATCTGTTTTGTTCACCATCCATTCCCAGTTCCAGGCACAGGGCTTATTATACAGTGGACCCTCACCAAATGTTTACTGAATAAACGAATGATATTAGCTTTTGCAAACACTGTACTTAAAAAGGGAAAATAAACTATCTCAAAGTTGATGTAATACTACTAAAAGGAGTATAATAATTAGATGTTAAAACTAGGAATAAAGTTAGATATAAAGGTAACATGATCAAAAACCTTAAAAGAAACTAAATCAATAAATTAGACAAAATCCATGATGATATAATGAAGGAAGCAGGGCTTCGAACTGAACAAAACTGAAAACCAAAACCGAAAAAAACCCTGAAATTTTCAATGTAGTGAAACTGAAATCTGAATCAAAAACATGTTTTTCTGAACCCGAACTGAAAGTGAAAACCATTATTTTTTTCGCTCAGCTATTTTCAGTTCAGTGATAATTTTTAAGTTGTAAGCAAGATTACTGGACCATTTCTGTTTGATTTTGCATTTCGTGCCCATGTATGCCAAATGCTTCTCTGGCTCACGGCTGGTAAGGGCACAGTTCGTTGCTTCAGCAGGCGACACTGCGCAGCCACAGCTATAGGTGATGACTGTTACGAGAGATGATTCACAGGCCAGAGTTTGCTGTTTCTGCTCCATGCCTGACCTCTCGCACAATAACGTGAGCTGTGCCCACCAAAGATGTGAGAAAGGCTTCGCAATTGAGAATACTTGTAGGCAGAAATCTGAACCAGCTGGTTAAATTGCATCTAGTTCTGAACAGTTTCATGTGAATGGAAATTTGTCAGGTGAGTATAAACATTTTAAACGTACATTGTTCACATTTTTTAAGTGTGATACTTAAATTCAAGAAATAGAAAATAGCATACAGAGTTTGCTGTTCCAGAATGCCTTCAGGTGGAATTAGATCAACAATTGTCAATGCATCTGTTGAATTAGTTACTGTTAACAGTTGTTCATTTGAGTTAATTTAATATACAAGATTCCATAAAACTTTAAATCCAATTATTGTTTCAGCTGGTCAAAATTTTTCAATGAACTAAGGGAGTATTAGGGAAATGATACTTCATTTGTTCTTAAAACTTAGCTCCAAAATTAGTAGTAATCTAGAAAAACAAATATTTTCTTTGAAAGTGGATGTTGCTAGTGGATTAAATTGGTGAATTTTAGGAATTAACATTCAGTTTGCAGAAGATGGTAAGATACATCTGTTGACAATGGGAATGAAAGAATTAAAAGAAAGACACACAGGTCTGTATAAAAAAAGGTCTATCAAATTTTAAAGAAGTACAACGTTTATTTAGTAACCACAGAAAATGGCTCTAATATTAAATTTCTTGATTTTCTCAGAAATTATAGTTAAATCGAGTGGCAAATGTCAGGGCAAAATGACAATTTTGAAGATTCTTACGTACAGCACTCTGACTTGCAGACATTAACCACCACAGAGTGTGATGAAAGTGACAAAGTACATAAGAAAAGACTGACTGGTATAAAGTGTGCTGCACACACACTTCAATTAGTTATTAAAGATGCAATAAAGGATGCTGAATTGGAAGAATTTTTAGAAGAATGTCATGAACTCATTCGAACACTTTGTAGTCTGATACTGTCTACCAAATTTTAGGAAAATAATTTAAGGAAGCCTGTACTGGATTACCCAACAAGATGCAACAGTATATACACCATGTTAGAAATCTTACAAAGATGCAAAAATCTCTGTGATGTACTATCTGATAATAATATGAAATATAACTTTTCTAATGACAAATGAGCATACGTCAAATTAATTTTGGAAACTTAAAAACCTTTAAAGAAAGTTACAGTAAGATTGCAAAGTGAATAATTAATCATGAGTGATGTTTTTGGTATGTGGGTGGAAACTAAGCTAAATTAAGAACTCTTAATAATACATCTGGAAACACACTGATTGAAAAATTTAATGTTAGAGAAAAAGTTATCATTGAAAATGATAGCGTATTAGGAGCAGTTTATCTAGATGCTTGTTATCCAATTCTAATTAATTCTGAACCTAAGGTGAAGGCTGCATTACATTTAAAAAGCATCTGGGAAATGATAGAAAATCTGAAAAGGAGCAATAGTGACAGTGTAACAAGGAAAGCAATTCAGGGAATACTCTCGTTTCAAATGATGATGTTGATGAGATAGAATTATTTCTCAAAATGAAAAAAAAAGTTAAATTAAGACCGAATGACTGTAGTGTTAATATTGACTCTACATTAACAAGCTTTGAATTTTGGGAAGAAAACCGTTCACAATATCCCCAGTTACATGAAATTGCTATGGTAGTCCTGAGAGCACCATCTACTCAGTCAGTGTTGAGAGAGCTTTCTCAGGTTTGAAATTCATCTTGTGAGACAACAGGGCTAGCTTAATGGAAAAATATTAGAGGACGTTCTTTTTAATTAGGTGTAATTATGATTTACTGCAATGATGTTTTCTAAATGAACTGTATAATTGCATATGAATTAAATCCATATTTGTAATAAAATGTTTTAAGTAATGTTACGGCAATTCTTCAGCTCAGAACTGGGGTGAATATTAAAGTATTAAATATTTTACTGTGCTTTGCGTTTATGCATTGATGTATTAGGTATGATAGCACACTTTGTATTTCTATTCTACTGTTTGGTGAATAAATTCTTATCAATTTTACGTGATTATTAAGTGTTAGTAACCAAAAAGTAGGCAGTTCAAATCCACCAGCCACTCCTTGGAAACCCTGTGGGGCTTCTACTCTGTCCTATAGGGTCGCTATGAGTTGGAACCAACTCAACGGCACCTAACAACAACAACAATTAAGTATTAGTAGTAAAATGTCACCTACTTCAAAATTAAGTTTGTTTTCAGAGTATTTTATAGTATTAAGCTGAGAATCTCCTACTAAAAAAGTATTTTGTATCTTCAATTTAATATTTATACAGTATGTTAGGAATGTTTTTATCACAATACTATTTTTAATGTGACTCAGTGCTGCAGTGAATTTTAGTATATTTAAAAAATAGAATTTAAAACAAAATATATTTTACATCATATTTTTCTTTGTACTGAAATGTTTTGAGACAGTGATTAAAACTGAACATCACTGTCACTTTAGATTTAATTATTAATGAATGTGTAGAAAGAAATAGTTTAATATTGCTACTTTCAAAACTAATACAAAATCGTGGGATGAACAAAATTCGAGTTAATATAAAAATGCAATATTATTTGCAATATAAGAAACAATTCTGGTAGCCATATTTCTTCAGATGAAATTGCTCCAGGTTATCCATTTACAGAATATAAATTTGAGATCAGAGAGTAAAAAACAGGTTCAAATTGGTTCAGTCATGGTTGATGAAGCAAAACTGCACAGAACCAAATTTTTAAAATTCTGGTGAACC
The DNA here is from genome assembly GCF_000243295.1 of Trichechus manatus latirostris. Lineage (NCBI taxonomy): Eukaryota > Metazoa > Chordata > Mammalia > Sirenia > Trichechidae > Trichechus > Trichechus manatus. Next base: position 12,690,589 of record NW_004443980.1, read on the forward strand.
AGAACGATAATTGGAATGGAAAAAATTACGGTTTGAAGCCCTGGAAAAAAGTAAACTTCTATAAACAAAGAGGGTTAGAAAACCCAAGACATGTTCTTGAATTACTGTCAAATACAGCATATAAACAAAAATCAAAATAAGTTTCCCACTAAAGCCACCTTTAACTTACAGGATTTGAAATCTTCTTCGCAGTTTCTGTGATTACTTGTTCTAGAGGTTTCCAGATCTGAAATGCATAGCGACCTAAACGGTAAAAGGAATAAAAGCAAACGTTTTCTATAATCAAAGTCAAATCAATACCCTTAAGGTGATTACCACAGTATTTATCAATAGTTTAATTTACACATGTTATTTCAATAAATATTTCAAAAATTTACCAGGACAGACATATTTTTTAAATTTCTAATTTAGTGAATGTAGGAAAGGATTTCATTTTAATACCATTATCACAGTTATTACATTTATCAAGTTCTAGTTCATGATCGCTCAATTAGAAATTTTCAATGTTTATGTAGTATCTGACATTTATACAATGTTTTATATCACAAAAGGTAACATTCTAGTACTTTCTTCACAACTATTGATAAAATCCCTTTATTTATAAAAATGTTTATGAATCTAAAAAATTACATTGCTTTTTAAGCTGATAATCACTTTGATTTATAGAGAAAACAAATACTGCTTATCACCCACACAATATGGAAGAGATTTCAATGGGGTTACCTTTAAAGTAAAAATGCAATTACATAGGAAATATATACCAAAGATCTTAATTATCAGTTTTTCTCATTGAGGATGACTACTCTCTCTAAAAACTTATTTTAGTGTTTTCCTTTCTTAGCCATCCTAAGAATTACAACTCCCCTGATTCCTGACAACTATGAATCAATAGCAAAACAGGTCCTAAATTGTTTTGGGAGCATAAAACAAGATACAATTGTAGTATCTGAGTAATTTACCTTTTGCATCTTGATCAGAACGCTTGTCTACTACAGAGCAATCACTAGGGCCTCTTTTTCCAAAAGTCTTCCTAGGAAAACTAGTCTATGACACTCCAGACTTTAATTCCATTTCTAGCCATAAGCTTATCTGCAAATCCATTAGTTTCTACCGTGAAAGTTCAGCTACATAGATCTTTTAGGAGACCTTATCTGCCTGATTATACTCTTATTCCTCTGCAAATGACATACATTAGAGTTAAAAACAGGATGCCAGAAACAGGAAAATGTGAAGCAGCCAACCTAAGGATGAATAAAAAGCTCTTGGGATCCAGGAGAACACTAAGTTAAATTAAACGAAGCTGAAACCCTAACTTGTCCAAATCTCTTATCATATACATGTAATCTTTCATTTGATTTCACAATAGTACAAAATGTAGCTTTTCAATTGCCTCAAATTTCTTCAAAATCAAAACCAGGCAGCTAACTGACCTCCTGTCCCAGTGGAAAAAAGCAGTGAAATGCTTGAAGAAGTGACATCTTTAGGCTTAATTTAACCATAGACCAGAAGGCCTAGGCAAGTCTAAGTGTACCTTCTCCTAAATACTCGTATTCAATTGTCTTTGGCTCTGGAAGAAATCTCCCTGTTAATATTCTCATTAGTAATATGAATGTGGCAACAGTATGATCTATACAGTATACACACACCAATTATACTCATTTTAGAATGACAACTTTGGAAAAAGTAGAGCATTCTCTAATTCAAAATGAAAATCTTATGTTTGAATTTCTAGTAACTATGCCTCTACTATACTCTACTATAATAATTAAAATTAAAATTTTCTTGTATGGATCTTGTCATGAATCTTCGGAAATTAGTTAACTATAGTTATTTAATGAGACACAATACCCTAATGGCAGAGAGATGGAGAAGATCTGAACCACTGACCTTTTTAACTTTAAAGTTCTTACTGTTAAAGTTCTTTAAATGAAAGTTATGTGAAATTAAATATCATGTAAAACAAAACAAACAAACAAATAAAAACCCCTTTTCTGTTCCATTCTCCTACTGGATCTTACTGAACTCCATACAACTACAATGGAATGGAGCTTCACCTAAAAAGAAGACCCAATTGACAAGGAACTTAGAAACACAAAGGTTAACAGGGAAATGCTCTCCGATAAACATTTAATTAGGGAATAGCTATGTAATTTAAAACTATAATTTAATGACTAAAACATACAACAGTCTTCCTTTTAATCTTTACAGCTATGCTTTCTAAAAAGTTAAGTTAGGCAGTAAAAGAAATTCTCCTGGGTTTATTGAAAAAATGACACAAATATGTTCAAAGATGAAGTAATAAATACACTACAGGGAACATCTATGCTCATCAGAAAGAAATGACAGCTCAGAAAATGTGTAGCCCCATCTGCAAGAAAAAATAAATATGGGAGAATAAGCCCCATATCACTTACATTGTTTCATATTAAAGATTTTTTTTAATAGTACACTGTAACTCAAACTAAAAAAAAAAGCCAGGAAGATCAACCACTATTGGAGCTAGTTTTCCTAGCTTTCGCTTCATTCATTTTCTTCACTACAAACTTTATCTAGATTTTGCTATATTGACAAATGCTCAGTGACTATAAATGGTAGAAAAAATGGGAATGTATAAAACCAAAAACCTGAGCAAATAAGGGACTGTTCACGAATCACTATGAAAGCTATTTAGAAATATTTCTCCTGCAACATTTATTGATGTGTATTCTTTATTTATCTTACCTGCAAAGGCAAAGGCTGCAACACCCAGTCCTACAGCTATCAAACTTCTTGCCTATGGAGGAAAAAACGACTATCACTTACAGCATTACACACTGAGTTTTAAAGGTAAATCACTTTTAATAATGAGAATAAGTATGTTAAATACTACATTTTCTTCAAGCTCTGCTGTGAAGAATAGAACTTCAAAAAATCTGCAAGGTCAAAGGTATTATATCTGTTGCTCACTGTATCAGCTAATTGTCAGTGAACTAAAATAATTCTAGATTTTCATTTCATTTCCATATATTTGAATTCATTCAAACTAACGGCTTTTATGTTACTTGCTGTTAAAATGTCTTCTATAGAGTATTCATAATTTGAGGATTTAATATTTTTATTATCTTCTATAAAGATAAAAGGCATGTATTTCTTCCTCCATATTTTACCTCTGATATGCTCAACGGCATTTGCTATATTTAAAAATTTAATAAAACCTTAGATCTATGTTTAAGAAAGAAGTCAAACTAATTTATTTCTACCCTTCTAGACCAATGTAAAATTTTTTTTAAAGAGCCAAGAATTTATCATTCTGACAAAAATTACTTAAAATTGGCTATATACTCCGTATTATTCTGTGCTTTTCTTCTCAAACACCACAGGAAAAATATTCAAGTCAAAATTAAAAAAGGTTTATGTGGAACACACTAATGGTTGTGTCCCAATCCCTGTTCTCATTTTCTACTACAGGATTAAGAATTTATATTTTTAGCCAGACATGCATTTCCGTGCCTCCCTTAGATGTAGTACGGTTACATCAACTACCGCTGGCTTACAGGATGTGAGCACAGTGCTGCAGGCAACTTCTGATAAGGCCTTAAAGGGGGTGGGGGGTGCACTTCTCCTTTTCCATTCCTCCTATCTGCTGGCTGGAATGTAGAAATTATACCTGGAACAGCCATCTTGGGTAAAGAAAGAGGAACAATGAGATAAAGGGCACCCATGCCCCCAGTGATCATGAAGCTGCCTCTATTTACACGAGATAAAAACAAATGTTCTATCTTCCTAAGCCCAGAATTTTTGGTTTTCAGTCACTTGCAGTCAAATTCTGAAGGATACAGAATTAAGGAGAGTCACCACAGGAACGTTTTTGTCTGATTAGTGGTGAGAGAGGTAAACCCATAAGATCCAGCACAGATTTAAAAAGAGCTAGACTAATCTCTACTAGGGAACAGAATGGATTCATTTCCCATTGGTGCAGACATCGTAAGATAGAGGTTGAGACTCAAGGGATGCTAAACCAAAAAGCCCTTCAGCTGGTAGTCTTCAAGATCAGAACAGGAATATACTCCTAGTCTTAGGAAATCAAAGCCCCAGACCTTCAAGGTACAGCTCTATAATGAGAAACATCAGGTCAGAAAGGGCAGCTGTGTGAAGATGCTCAAACTTTAATATCCACTAACTCTTTCTTGGAGACCCTGGGTGGTGCAAACAGTTAATATGCTTAGCTGCCAACCAAAAGTTTGGAGGTTTGAGTCCAGAAGAAAGGCCTGGGACCTACTTATAAAAAATCAGCCATGGAGCACAGTTCCACTCAGACATACATGGGGTCGCTGTGATTGGAATTTACTCAACAACAACTGGTTTAACTCTTACAGATCCCTTAGGGAACGTTTATCTAGGCTTCTCCTTCTCTGTCTCAGGTCTAAGACACACCTCACCACCAGGCAATGACACTAGGACAATTTCAGTAAAGCAGGATTCATTTCTTGGCAGAAGAGGGAAAGCCTAAAGCTAGTGACCCAGAGAGGCAAAATAGTCTTCAAGGTTCCCTTCAGGCTGTCGAGCCTTAATTATTCCAGGACAGAAGGGAGGTGAGTGGTGATTTAAAGATGCTCTGTTCAGGTATATAGATTTTTGCCATTTTCCAGAACTTCCCTGGTGTATATATTTTGAGCTAAGTTACAACTTTAACCTTAATGGGTACCTGGGTGGCACAAAGGGTTAAGTGCTGACGACTAGCCAAAAGTTTGGTGGCTTGAATCCATTCAGAGGCGCCTCGGAAGATAGGCCTGGTGATCTGCTCCTAAAAGGTCACAGCCTTGAAAACCTTATGGAGCAGTTTTACTCTGCACACATGGAGGTCACCAGGAGTCAGAATCGACTAGACGGGAACAACAGTCATGGTTCACTTTAAGGACATTTCAGGAGGCCTTGGGTAGTGCAAATAGTTAATACACTTCATCGCTAACCGAAAGGTTGGAGGTTCAAGTCCACTCACAAGTGCCTCAAAAGAAATGAGACAGTCCCCACAGTACTGTATTATGAATCCTATTTTCTTTGCTTGGCTTCCTTCCCCCCAGCTTTGCATTTGAATTCTGCTTTTATGTAACCCCACTGCACCTGCATAGTATGATTAAGGATGTTGCTGACATAATTTGTATGTACTCCCTACTTGTAAACCCCTTTAAAAGGAACTTGCCTGTCTGCCCTTGACAAGCAGTCTTGGCGGCAGCAGCTCCAACTGACTCTTTTTCCTTGTACAATGAAATAAAGGTGCCTTTCCTGTTCTCCCACCTTGGTCTCTCGTTTATTGGCCAATACGAGTCATGCCGAGGAAGAACCTGGGGTTTCCATCCGGTAACAGAAAAGCCTGGTGATATACTTCCCACTCAACTGTTTCATATGTGCATTACATTTTCCTCCCTTAAAACCTTTATTCTTCATCCAACTAGAAACTCACATCTTTGCCTACTCAAATTCTACGTATTCTTAATGCTTCAGCCTGAATTTGCCACAAAATGGGAGAAATCAATTTGCGACATATATAACAGAAAACGAACACATATCCAAAATACGTATAGAATTCCTCCAAATCAGTAATAAAAAGGCAGACAATCCAACAGAAAAATAGGCAAAAGACTAGGTCATGGTCAGGGATTTCAGAGAAAAAGAACTCTAAATAATAAACATATGAAAAGGGACTCAGCCTCAAGAGTAACCAGGAAATACTGACAATAACAACAACAAAGAGTGTAGAAATATCAATATCAGAACATAAAGATCTCTGGCCTTTATAGAACTTGTTCTGTCCACTGACGCATTCCAAGCACCTAACAACAGTATCTACAGTTCCTGGAGTAACTGTGAGTATAAAATGTAATAACATATGTAAAGGAATTAGCACAGTGGCTTGGCACATGGTAAACAGTAAATATGAACTGTTTTTAATATTAATAAAAATAACTAGATACTACTGAATATACGTGGTGTAACAGAAGTATGAATAAAGTTCTATGAAAACCCTTCAATTAGTTTAAGTGGTTAAGAGAAGATTCATAGACGTGGGTTTCAAGGTACGCCCTAGAAAATGAACTGGTCTTCTCTGAATGAAAAACCTCAAATTTTTACATTCTGAAAAATACATATTTAAAACACATAAAGATTTGAAAAGTCGAGTTATTCTAATTTCAAATTTTACAGATTAATAAATATTGTGTCATTTTTACTATTTCAACTACTCAAAATATAGAAAAGAGACAGATGGTGGCCTCTACAATTCCAAAGAGATTTTTATTTTAAGATTTTATTTCAAAGGCATTTATATAGGAAAATGTTAAACCATTAGGCAACAAAATCTTCACCTTATTCAAACAATATGTAAGGCTAAGTTGTGTTTAATAATAATAATTCAATTTAATTCAATAAATAAGCATTAAGCATTATGCTGATAATTCTCCATTCGTCCCTCCAGATCCGTTCTCCACCCTTCTCTGCCTTGCTCTGTACCTTTGCCTCCCCTCGTATCTAAGGAATACATTATCCAGTCCTCACTTGTCCTCTATCTTCCAACTGGATTTTGCCAGTGGAGGAGGTACCAGCAGGAAAACAGAGGGTATAAGGAAAGAGAGTTAATGGTTACTATTTATTCCTCATTTCTTTCCTGCTATGTTTCTTCTTTGGCCAAAGCTCCTGTTGAGTGGTTCCTCTTCCATGACCAAAACTCTCACTGGGTTCTGAAACTTAGATCCCATTCTCTTCTCCTTTCACCTTGGTGGATTTAACAGCTTCCAGCTGTTGCTAGTCCCTGGTGATCCAACATCCCTTTTTGGTTACCTTAACCATGGCCATACCTCTGTAAATAGTCCCTTCATTAAACTATCTTCAAATAAACCTTTGAGTCCATCTGTTATTGCTAGGACCCTGACTGATACAAACGTCACTACATACCAGTTACTATACTGCACAAAAAGATGTAGTCTGGAACAAGGCAAACTTGGTCCTAGACCTTCATAGATAGACAGCTGCTGTTGAGTTGACTCTAGCTCATGATGACCTTATGTACAACAGAACAAAACGCTGCCCAGTGCAGCATTCTCCTCATAATTGCTGGTATGTTTGAATCCATTATTGTGGCTATTGTGCCAATACATCTAACTGAGGGTCTCTCTTGCCCTTGTTGGCCTTCTACTTCACCAAGCATGATGTCCTCCTCCAACGATTGATACCTCCTGCTGATGTGTCCAAAGCAAGTGAGTCACACAATGTTCTGTTGTGATCCATAAGGTTCTCATTGGCTAATTTTTGGAAGTAGATCACCAGGCCATTCTTCCCAGTCTGTCTTAGTCTGGAAGCTTTACTGAAACCTGTCTACCATGGGTGACCCTGCTAGTATTTGAAATACTGGTAGCATAGCACAGCTTCCAGCATCACAGCAAAACATGCAAGCCACTACAGTATGACAAACTGACAGACCTAGACATATACCAGTTGCCATCAAGTTGATTTTGACTCATGACAACCTAGACCTAGAGAGGCCTATATCAAATGAGTCCTATGTGGGTTTGTGAACATGACGGGCCTCCAATGTTTATTCTATGCTAATCTCCTCTTGCTCTGGACTCCCAAAGATCTTTATTTTGATCCTTATTACTAAATTATGGTTAGATGTGTACTGTCTCCTTTAGCCTCTTCTGAGTATCAACAGCCTTTCAAAAATGTGATGAAATCTATGGACCATCTCCCAAGAAAAACACAAATATATGTACACTATAAACTTTTTGTACATAATTTGAGGGGATTCATGGGTTTCCCTGAAGCCCTTCAGTTCACAAGCTCCAACATAAGAACTCCTGTGAAAAAAGGCCAAGGAGGGTGTCTCATCCACCTTTGAGATCTTAGAGCACATCAGAAGACCTGTCATATATATTTCAATTTTTATTCATTCAGCAATATAATACTGATGCCAGAATTAACCTCTATTTCTAAAGACTAACTTTATTTTAAAACACACACACACACAAAAGGCATAGCAAACTTTAAAAACAACAGCAAAACTAAGCCAAATTAGGTAGGTCATTGGAGCAAATAAGGATGCTCAATAAGTGACCAAAAACTATGCAATCAACTCTTAATTATAAACACTGAAAGGACAAAGTATAAACACAGCTCATCAAAAACCCATTTCTCTACTGGAATTAAAATTCCTTATTGGAAGGGGGCTGTACTTTATTTACCTCTTTACCTATATTTTAATTCAATTGATCTTAAAATCAGTTTATATTTTCTGAGCATAAATAATTGATAAGGAAGTAAAAATACTTGTGAGTTAAAATACTTAACTTGTGAGTTAAAATCAACTTGAAATTTGAAAAAAAATCATGTATCCTGAACAACCATTTGTATTCTGACATAAAGATAAAATTCCCTCCAATAAAATTTCAAATGGAAATACTAAGACTGTTACACCTATAAACAATTAAGTAACAACTCAGTTACAACCTCAATTGGTCCAGAATAAGATTTGTTTCTTAGAAAAAAATTCTTACCTATTACCTTTTTTTTTTAATCACTAAAAAGTCGTTGGTATTTCTTTTCAGACACGAATGTAGAGAGCTCTAAAATAAAACTCATCTTTCCACCCCCATGAAATTGAAATGTCTCACACCAAGAAAAGAAACTAATTTCAAACGGGGAGTCCTTGGGTGGTGCAAATGATTAATGCGTTGAGCTGCTAACTGAAAGGTTGCAAGTTCAAGTCCATCCAGGCACCTCTGAAGAAAGGCCTGGAGATCTACTTCTGAAAAATCAGCCATGGACAACCCTATGAAGCACAGTTCTACTCTGACACACATGGGATCACGATGAGTTGGAATTGACTCAACAGCAACTGGAAATTCCAAATGCAGAAAACAAGAAGTATAGGAGAAGGAAAATCTGAGCAAGTAGTTCACACAGAACTCTCGACCCTACCTTTATTTGACCTTAATTTTTAAAAGCAAAATAAAACTAAAACATACTGGGGCTTTTAAATAGCCCAAGGTTCATTTGACACAATTGTGTAAATACCAGAGAATTCCAGCAACATCTTTTCTATTTTATTACTGTAGAAAACTTTGTCACATATGCTTTACCACTATGCTATTTCACATTTACTTAAACTTGGGCTAACAGTATCTATTTTTGTTTCTTTTATATATGCAACACCATATTTGATCTAGGGGCAAGCATGAAGATGTACTTCAGTTTTTATTTTGAATGCTTTTTAAACAATGATGCTTTAAAACTAGATTGCCAGTAACAGAACAACAAAAATAACACTGAAACGACAATTTAAAAGCAAAACGGTGCATCAGGCATCATGTCAGAATGAAAAGCACGGTCTATCGACCAACTAGACAATAACCAGGTTAAATGGCGAAAACTGCTCGTGCGACTAGAGACATGAGAGTACGTCCGTGAATTTTACAGACACCAGGGAAATGTTGCTAGCACTTCTCTGACTTGATCAGGAAAATTATAATATGTGTTGAAAATAAATCAGGCAATGTGATTTAAAAAGAAAGGCATGTTTATACCTGTAGTCTGGCCTAGGCTAAAACTGCCATAGTTGTCATATACAGTTAGGAGACAAAAAAAAAACCAAAAAACCCAAACCCGTTGCCATCAAGTCGATTCCGACTCATGGCCACCCTATAGGACAGAGTAGAACCGCCCCATGGAGTTTCCAAGGAGCGCCTGGTGGATTCAAACCTTGACCTTCTGGTTAGCAGCCGTGGCACCTAACCACTACGCCACCAGGGTTTCCATTTAAGAGACAGTAGACGGCAACTGTGGAGGCCAAATGAGGGGTGTGTGTGTATGTGTGTGTGTGTGTGTGTGTGTGTGTGCGTGTGTATGCGTGCGCGCACGCGTGTGTGTTTTAGCTTTTTTAACAAAATATCCACAAGGCTGCCTTGGGCAAGTTTTAGTTCTGAAACATGTTCTTTGAAGATTTAGATTTATCTAGTTTAGAAAACTAGTGAACATTTTCTACAAAAGGCCTGCAGAAAATATAAATTCTTGAAGAGATATATAGATATAAACGTATTTCCTACACAAAATTAGGCTAGCACACACTTCTACTTGAACAAGCTAGTTTCTTTGTTATTTTGTAGTGAACAAGCTAGTCTCTCTATAAATATGTGAACATATGCAGATGAACATTAAATCAGTTACAAATCACTTACAAATTCTACCAACACATTCTTTTACAACTGGTCCAGACTGGTGTCTGGAAACAGTAGTCAGTACAAGGAAAACAGAAGACCTCAGCTACTCTACTTATGCCAAATGCGGAAATTCAGTTTTTAGCAACCTCATCACGGTCACCATGGGAAACAAAGACGGCACGTATGCACATAACATACTTAGGTGATACTGGTCAACGTTATTTAAATGTTTAAAATTCATGATGACTTTAGATTGTAATTGTCAAAAATGCCAAAAAGCATAGTTTCCACTGCCACTCCCCCTGACCACACACAATGCATGAGTATTTTGGACTTAAAAATTTCTAGTCATATGCCTAAAAGCACTGCTGAAACCAATAGATGGCAATTCTCAAGGAAATCATTGAGATTGGTTTCAAAATGGTGGGACAGTTACTACAGAGACTGCTAAGCCTGGCTGAAAAAAGGTCTTATGCACACACTAAATACTATCATTACAAAATTATAATCTCTGATTATATGTGAATTCATAACACCTGGGGGGGGGGGGTTCTCATTTACTAATGGAGAAGAAGAATGAGCCTGATGTCTCAAAACATTGTTTCTTTGTTATCTTGTAGTGACTTAATTCTCAGGGGTGAATCACAAGCAAATCACTTTCTGCCGAACTCAGTGTTTTGTTGCCTTATTATTTGGTTCAGTTTCTAGAACGAAAGCTCTTTGAATTTAAACAACAGCAAGTGGAAGAGACAAAAGAAAGGGAACAACAGAGACTGCTGCTGAATCAGCAGAACATGGGAAAGCGAGGTATTATACCTGCAGCTCAACATATGGACAGGGGAATATGTAGTCAATAAAAATATCAAACATAACAAAATGACATTAGAATGACAATTTTTACAATTATCCTACCCTAAAATCTTCAAGCCAGTTATGAATTTTGAAGACTAAATTGGGCCAATCCACATTAAGCTCCCTAGCCCTTACCATTACTGTTCCATTGCTAAAAGCAAATGCATTTGAGCTTCTCTCAAAAGACTAATTCCCATGAAAATCCTACACTGAGTAGTAAAAAGGAGAAGTAAAGTTTACTACATTTCTATTCACTCTGTTTTCAAGTCACTTAATTTCTTTTAAACCACAGGCAAGATAATTTCTATAGCAAGACTAGTAAGTAAATAAAAAAAGCAAAACAAAAGCAAAAAACCAAACAATAATACAAAACCAAAAACCAAACATGATAAGAAACAAAACTCTTAGGCTTACCCTAAATAAGTATTTCTCCCTTCCCCCATATAAACAAACACCTAACCTTAAACCCTTGCTATACACAAGGATTTCTTAAGAATAAGCTTTTAAGTACTGTATTGCATTTATTTGGTGACCCATTAATGTGAACCTTGTCTCCACTTTCTCCAAATAACATAAGCTTTCTTTGCACTCATTAACCTAAAATGTGAATAAATGTGGCTGCCAAAAACTCTTGCTCAAAATCAACCTAGTCCTAAATGCTTCAGAGAGCACTTGGAGGCCCTGGGTTCCTCATACGTTTGCCAAATCAGGTTTTAAATTCTTCAACCCAAGGGCACCTGCTGTGTTTCAGGACCACAAAATAATAACTTCAGCCATATCCCTTGTCTCATTCATTATTCACTAATTAATTCAACATTCAAACATTTTATCTTAGTGTCTACTACACTGTGCTAGAGGTGGAGACATAGATTAATAAGATGCCCTCACAAAGTTTATTACAAATTGATTCTCAACCTCAAAACAAACCATGTATGTTCTCCAAAACATCTAAGTTTGCTTTTAGTATTTTATTTCTCCATACATTTATCTAACCTCTTTTAGAACTTATTAAATTGTTAACCAGAAATATTTCTTGGAGGAATAAAAGTATGGTAATACTATTTGCCAGTGATTCTCAAATGCTGACATATTTGACATTTCCATTCTGTTATAGATTGAATTGTGTCCCCCAAAATGTGTGTCAACTTGGCTAAGTCATGATTCCTAGTATTGTGTGATTGTCCACCATCTTGTCATCTGATGTGATTTTCCTATGTGTTGTAAATCCTACCTCTATGATGTTAATGAGGCAGGACTCATTCTACAGGATTAGGTTGTATTTTGAGCCAAGCTCTTTTGAGACATAAAAGAGAGAATCCAGCAGAGACAGAGAGACCGCCTACCACCAAGAATGAAGAACCAGGAGTGGGGGCATGTCCTTTGGACCTGGGGTCCCTGCACTGAGAAGTTCCTATACCAGGGGAAGATTGATGACAAGGACCTTCCCCCAGAGCCAACAGAAAGAGAAAGACTTCTCCTGGAGCTGGCACCCTGGATTCAGACTTCTAGCCTCCTGAACTGTGAAGAGAATAAATTTCTTTGTTAAAGCCATCCACTTGTGGTATTTCTGTAGCAGCAGCACTAGATAACTAAGATACATACTTAAGGCCCAGGTTTTAACAGACAGAATATGGACCACGGTATAGATAAAATCTGATCTAGGCTACATGTAAAGACACATGGCTATAACTCCACACCTTTCTCGTGTTAACAATGTGTAGGAACACTGGAGTTAAAATCAACAGCTTTATACAACTATACTGAAATAACCAAGTTTCTGAGCATAATCTAGTACATAGATTTTGCTGGTTAGATGCGTGTTAGCCACTTATTCAGGCACATTACTTAGAAAAAAGGATGAACTAACGATAAAACTCTGTTTTAAGTGTGTAAAATTATAATATAGTAATTAGATTTTAAAAATAAAAAAGCCTTTCACTTAGCTTTCATTTTAACACTAGGTCCATTGTAAAGTAGCTGTCAAGTCTACTATAACTCATAGAGACCTACAGGACAGAGTAGAGCTCCCCCAAAGGATTTCCAAGGCTGTAATCTTTATGGGAGCAGATTGCCACATCTTTCTTCTGTGGAGTCACTGGTTGGATTCGAACCACCAACCTTTCAGTAACCAAGCACTTAACCACATTGTACAGTAAAACCTGCAAAAGCCAGAACCTATATAATGCAGAAATCTGTCAGAAAAGGAAAACTCAAATACTTTCACTAATAGACAGCGATAGAAAAGTGGTAAGACTGCACCCTGTCAAAGGCAGAAAATTGCGAGACCCGGAAAAACAAGGCAGTCCCATCAAGTTCAGGTTCTCACAGTATATCTTTCAATGCATATCTTTATTCAGATTTACTAAGTCAATGGTGGGCAGAAGGACCTAAAGGTGAGAGACTGATTTCAGTGGGCATTCAACTACAGGCCACCTATAAGAAACTTCTGCCTGCCCTTACACGTTTTTCCTGAGCTGGCCCTGACCCTGTATTTGTACCATCACATTTTCTCAAAATATGCTCACCCTCCACTGAAGCTGCTGGCTCTGAGTAACGGGGCTGGGGTACCTGAGTCCTAGCCCCACTATCCTCAATGACTCTAATATTACCCTACTTGTCCGATTCACCATCCTTTGCGTAAAGATGACATGTCCCTGTCCCTAACAGAGAAGTGTCATTTAATTATCTAATTATATTGTCAAAGTAGATTTTAGCATTGGCCCTTGGGTGTCCTCACTCCTTACAATTCTCTAGCCATTTCAGAAAACTAAATCGTCTCTCCCCCTCCCCAAAGAAGTTGTATTTTCAAAAATCCTGCATTTAGTATAAAACATACCAGTTTGATATAGCTGCTATCATGTAGCAATCTGTCACACCACCAGTATAGAGGTTCTTAACATTTTAGTCAAAAATTCCAAAGTCTTACAGGTTTGACAAGGGGTGGTGAAATGGGCAATCTCATGAACTGACGCTGGGAATTCAAACTGGTACAGTCTGTCTCAAAGGTAACTTCAGAATAGGTATAAACAGCCTTAAATATGGTCATGGTTTTAGGCTTGGTAACTATAATTTAAAAAATTTATTGTAAGAAAATAATCAGAAGCGCATAAAAACCTATATATAAGAATATTCATCACTGCATTATTTATAATATACAAAAGGAAATAACTTGAATGCTCAATAATAGGGGAATAATTAAATTACAGAATATCCTAATAATATGCATCAACAATATTATTATATTATTGAGAAATGTTTAGAGACCATATTTTAAGTAGAGAATAAAAGCAGGTTATAAAATAGAATGTACAGCATATATACACAGAAAGAAAAAAATGAATTATATAAACCAAAACATTAACAGTAGTTATATATTCTTAGTACCTACCTGCTACCATTTAAAAAAGTCTTAGGATCGTGAACTTTGGAACCAAAAAGATATGGTTTCAATTTTAACTGTCTTACTTGGCAGCTCTATGACTTTGGATAAGTTACTAAGTTCTATAATAATGTTTTCTCAGCTGTAAAATGAGGATAAGAACTAAACCTACTTCCTTGGTATGAATTTTTGTAAATTAGGAAATTGATATGCATCACCTAGTATTTGATACATAATAAACATCCAATAAATAGTAGCTATTATAATTACTATACAATATTATTATAAAATTATTTCTTTAAAAGTCAGGGAAAAAACAATAAAGGTTATTAAAAAAAGAAAAATCTTAGGAAGATCCCACCAGGTCAGAAGGGTTTAATAAACTTCAGAACCTCTGACCTGTCTCCTTTTAAATAAAGTTTAGCAGCAAATTCTTCCTAGCACTCTTTGGTATCTCCCTTTTTTACCTTGCACTTAATTTTGCACCCTGATCATAAAATTGATTGTTTTGTCTCTAGCAAGTTTCCTCCCTATGAAGTATTCCTACAAACAAGCTTTTATTATATTGACTTTGAAGTCCCTGACAAGTAGCCCTTAAACTTTTTTTGCTTACATCTGATGTGCACCTCACCTGCCATACTTTGTCAAGCGTTTGTCCTCCCTTACAATAGCCTATTTTACTCTAAGGCAGCAACTTCTTATATTTTTAGAGTGGTAACAGAGTTTAAATTTCATTACACCGTATTCTTTCCTTCCCTTTTGAGTTAAGGTGAAATAAAATTAACTGTGCTTTGGCGTTTAAGAATGTTTAAACAAATCTCAAAGCATCTGAAGACCCTGAGAATTATCACAAAATCAAGACTATAAATCATTTCTTTGCAGTTGGATTTCATCAGTGTCTCATATCTAAATAAGAGAGGCATTGTAAGTAAACTATGAACTTTAATAATAACATATCAATATTGATTAATTGTTACAAATGAACTATACTGATCCAAGAGGTCAATAACAGGGGAAGCTGGGTGTGGGGTACATGGGAATTCTGTGCACTATCTTCTCAATTTTTCTGTAAATCTATCCTTAAAAAAATGAAGTATATATAAAAGAAAAAAAAAGTTACACCTGGTGATTAGATTGTCAGGAAAGCTAAAAATGTTTGTTTAATCCCTGATAGCACTGGAATAGTATTGAGAGCATAGGACAGTGAAAATAGAGTTTAATGAAATAATACTATTATTTCCCTGTCACTGTTGGCTAAATGGAGTCCCTGAGGAGTATAAAGAGCTAACATGCTCAGCTGTTAACCAAAAAGTTGGAGGTTCAAGTCCACCTAAAGGCACCTCAGAAGAAAGGTCTGGCAATCTACTTCTGAAAAATCAGCCATTGAAAACCCTATGGAGTACAGTTCTACTCTGACACACATAGGGTTGCTATGAGTTGGAATTGACTGATGGCAACTGGTTTGTTTGCTTGTTTTTGTTTGGTTTGACAGGCTAAATAGACTTGTATTGGCTAAGGGAATACCCACCACTTACAACAGTGTTATAACACTGTTTTTATGAACCTATGCTTTCAAATTTGTCAGTATCAATGGAACTCGAATCATCCTCCAGCTGAAAACAGTAGTTAGTGGTCCCGGGCCAGTCTGCATTCACCAAATCCACTCCTTGACCTTTCCCTCCTCTGCTCTGTTGGAACATGGGCTAAGTCCTGCAGGCTCTTGTGTCAAATGGTTCCAAGGTGAGTCTGACCATTGGGATGCAATCGTGGGAGGTCAGGGGATTGGAAAGAGGGAGAGATCAAGGTATTCCTCCTCTTTCCTCTCTGCCTTCAGCAGCAGCAGATGTCTCCTTGATGCCTCCAGCATCCCCGTGAACAGGCCCTCGTGGTTCCAGTTAACATTGGGTGGTTTTGAAAACACCAACTCTTCCCTTTGGCCCTCCAGCCCTAGGAGTGCTAGTGGTTTCTTGGTGTTCCCAACCTCTCCATTGCCTCACTATTCCCTTTTTGGCTTCTCAACAACCCCATTACCTATGTAACCAAGTCACTCCATTAAATTTTGTTTCATATAATTTGTCTTTTATTTATATAAATTATAGACCTTGACTGATACAGTTAGAAAGGCTGAAGAAGAAAGAGGATATTTTGAGTTAAGGCACAGAGACAAGAAAGCAAAGTATCTTTGAGATTCACACCTTCACCAACTGTGTGCCCTTGGGCAAATCTTTCCGTTGCTTTAGCCTTCAATTTATCCATCTATAAGTGGGGGTTACGGTAGTATCTATATCTCACAGGGATATTATACAGACAAAATAACTGCATGTATATAAGGCATCAGCATAACGCCTGGCACAAAACATTTTAGCTACACTCACTATTACTGCTGCCATCATCCCCTCGTCTATACTCCCACAGTACTGCCCACGGTGATTCAATCTTAACTGGCCTTGCCCTCTTCTGCTTCTCCATCCTCCACTCCTCTTAAACACTGCTCTAGGCTTAATCTTCCTGAAGCCCTCCACTGACCACACAGTTTCCTGCAAAAGCTCAACTGCCTACAGAATACAGTCCACACTCCTTATCCTGGTGTTCAGGACTACCCACAATCTTACCCCAATTTTCCTTATTTTTTTTATTTTTCCGTGATACATTTTAGAAAAACCTATTTTTCTCTTTCTGGCTTCTCTTGAAAAATCAAGTATCTGTTAATAGTGGTTTATTCTAATAATCTGCAAAGGTAAGTAGCAATTACCCCCGTTAGCAACTCAAGTGCTTTCTCTACTTTTCTATAGTCATCATCACTCAAACAATATATGCATTTATCCAGACCCTCTCACTCATTTGTGTTGCCTTCCTGTGCTCTTTAGGTATCTGAATTTTCCACCCTAACATTTTTTTCATCTTTTTAATTTTCCCATATATTTCCCCTTTCTCACTCATTTTTCTGCAGTCTTCTCTGATTTCCCAAACTAGAAACAATGGGTAGTACCTTTAAATTCATGCACTTTACCCATATACCTCTCTATGACACCTATAGCTTGTACTTTAGTCCTTCATTCACTAAATAAATATTTTTTTAAAAAATTATTAAGTATCTACAATCTGTTCTGTGCTGTGGTAGGCCCTAGGGGTGGGTATCAAAGTGAACCAGATGCAATGCCTACTGAGAAGATCCATACGTAGGGGGCTGAACAAGTTTCTTGAAGACAAAATTCACGTCTGATTCATTTTTGTATCCACTACAGCACCTCACCTCAGGACCTTACCTAATAAAGTGGGGCTCTATAAATATGTGTTGAGTGAATGGCCAACTAAACAAATAAATGAAAACACTTAATACTAGTGTGTCATGAATTGGTTATTTAGATTTGATCCACCTTGTCTCCTAGAGCAGGGGTCGGCAAACTATGACACACAGGCCAAATCTGCCCCTCCAAATGTTTTTGTAAATAAAGTTTTACTGAAACATAGCCATGTGTACTTGCTTCCTATGGCTGCTTCTGCTCTAACAGCAGAGCCAAGTAGTTGTGACAGAGACCAGATGGCCTTCAAAGCCTAAAATATTTACTTTATGGAAAAAGTTTGCTGATCTCTGTCCTTGAAGGGGACAGTCTTGATTTATTCATACCCCAAAATATAGCTTCCACATATTGTGTTTCCAGAAAAAATCTACTCGATTACTTTAATTTAAAAAGCTTTAAAAACAGAGCTGATATCTCAGTTGGAGACTGCCTGTGTTACTGGAGGTATGAATAAGCAATAAAATGACCAAAACCTGGAAAAGTATTATCAGAAGACATCAGAGTATTATGTATACTCTGAATACACATAACCTTTATCAGATGCTTATATTTAGACCTCTCTTTACCACTAAAAAAGTCAGAGGGATAGTCTCGTTTATCGTTATCTTCTTCATTCCGTAAGGCTGTCAGTTCATCGCTCTCTAACATTTCTCTAATTCTCTATTCTTCTCCATTCCAGTTGCTTCATTCATTGGTTAATCATTCTACAAATATTTATTGAATACCAACCATGTACTTAGTACAATGCTGGAAGCACAGAGAATGAAGTTCCTTAAAATTTATCCCTGCCTATAAAGAATATAATTTTAGTTATAAAATATATTTTAAAAAGGAGAAAAAACATTATTGAAATAATGCCAGGAAATCAACAAGTGAGCCAAGTCAGGTATCTCTTACCACAACCTAGTTTCAAATATCCACAAGAAAAAAAAAAAAGAAAAAAAAAGCTCCACTATTATGAATCAAAGAATTTTAAACAACTGGAAAACAGC
>NW_004443980.1:12709400-12735678 GCF_000243295.1 Trichechus manatus latirostris
AAGCTCCACTATTATGAATCAAAGAATTTTAAACAACTGGAAAACAGCTCACTCCATCATACCTGCTACTGCTGGAATTAAAAAAAAAAAAAAAAGCAACAGAATTCTTTAAACAGTCCCTAAGGTATTTTATTCTTCAAAAGAGCATAAGAAGTAAATAACCTTCTGATAAATATAAATCGCCTGGAAGTGTTGTAAAATGCTAAAACTTCTGTCTTGAGATTGCAACATTTGAGTTGAAGATAGACAACAGTTGTACCAGAAGAAAATTAAGAAGGAAAAAAATTATTCCTCCTTCTCAAAAAGAGAGGTGGCAGTTGTGACAGAGAAAGAGAACGGAAAGATGGAGACTATTCACTCATTCAACAAATATTTACTTAGCATTACCATCTAAATGTACAAACGTCTGCCAATATGCGAAGTATGTTAAGTTCAGGAGAAAGAGCAGTGAGCAAGACAGACCCTTGTTCTCCTTTAGAGGCTAACACACAGGAGAAACACTACAGAAAAAAATATGTGTATCAGTATAATATTAGAATCAAACATCCATGTTTGTTTCTTAAGTCACTGAATAATAATAAAGGTAATAGCTGTTCATTTAATAAACAATCAACAATTAAGAGATTACAATGTACCAATTAACATGCCAATCACAAAAACATAATAAGGTTCCTGCCCCTGAGGACTTCACAGCCTAGGTGCTTATACAAATACGGAAAAAATGATTTTGATACATTGTAATAAATACTATAATAAAAACTTGTACAACTTTTAAGGGAATAAACAGGATGAAACAACTTTATTCTACCAGGGAAGGGGAACTAGGGTCAGGGAAGGCTTCACATCAGTACGCTGAGAAGTTTGCCAGGCAAAGGAGGCAGAGAATTTCAGATGGAGGAGAAAACTATAGTAAAGCCACAGAAGTACAGAATCTCATGAGGGAAATATGAGAAAGCTAATGTAACTGCAGCATGGGGAATACTGCAGTACCGGGGGTGGAAGGTGCAGCGGGGGAGGCAGTTCACAAAGAGTCCTGTATACCACCCTGAGTAAAGTCTGGATCATAGTACATTTATAAAAAGGGATGGCACCATTATTAGTTCTGCAGTAAGAGAACAGTTGTGAAGTTTAGAAAAGGTGAAGTATCAAAAGCAGGGACCTATTAAAAGGCTATTAAATACATACATATAATAGAAGGTTATCCAGCTATAAAACAAAATGAAGTCTTGATACACGCCACAACATGGATAAAACTTAAAAACATTATGTTGAAAGAAATAAGTCTACCACAAAAGGACAAATATTGTATGATCCCACTTATATGAAATACCTAGAAGAGACAAATGTATAGAGACCAAAGTTTATTAGTAGTTACCAGGGGTGGAAATGAGGGGGAAAGAGGGAGTCATTATTTACAGGGCACAGAATTTCTGTTAAGGGTGATAGAAAAATCTAGAAACAGATAGTGATGATGGTTGCACAACATGAACATAATGTTACTGAACTGTACATGTAAAAAATGTTGAAATGATTAGTTTTGTTATATATATACTTACCACAATTCAAAAACAAAAATTATTTTTAAATGTTATTATAATAGGCCAGGGGAGAGATGATAAAGTCTAAGAGAACAGCAGTGAGAGAGAGAGAGGGAAACAAATTATAGAGACCAGGATAAGTGACTGACTGAATGTTGGAAGTAAAGGAGAAAGTGGAGTTGACGATGGCATTATTCAAGGCAGGGAAAACCAGAGGAAAATCAGCATGTTTGGGGACAGAGTATAATGAACGAGATTTTAGATAAGCTAAATTTTTTGGTTGTTTAGGACTCATTAACAGACAACCGGAAATTCTTATTGACTCCATTCACAGAGAGGACAGTTCTTCTCATTCCTTCCCGTTTCCAAGATAACATGTATTCATTTGACAATTCCTTTTTGGAATGATTACCACATATAAGGCACCACTATAAATGCTGGAAATACAAACCAGAGAACAAACAAATCCCTGCCCATGGAGCTTACATTTTAGCATCCTATTATGATACACAGAACAGCAAGGGAAGAATTAGATAAAGTTAAAATACAGATATACAACACATCATCCATATGATCACCAAAGAAAGCTTCAAAGTATATCAAAACATGTTTCAAATCAAATTGCAAATTAAAAGTAGTTGAAATACTCTCCTATTTTTTGGTTATGAATGAATGCTTACTAATTTACATGTTTGACAGGTTTAAGCTTTCACATACTGGGTTTGTTTATATGTAAATGTGGCTAATTTTTTTTTTTAACTACACTACATTATACAAAAAAAAATTTTTTTTTTTTAATATATTACATTTTACTAATAGGAAAGCTGTGCATCAGGGTTGTATCCTTTCATCATACTTATTCAATCTGAATGCTGAGCAAATAATCCGAGAAGCTGGACTATATGAAGAATGCGGCATCAGGACTGGAGAAAGACTCATTAACAACCTGCATTATGCAGATGACACAACCTTGCTTGCTGAAAGTGAAGAGGACCTGAAGCACTCACTGATAAAGATCAAAGACCACAGACTTCAGTATGGATTATACCTCAACATAAAGAAAACAAAAGTCCTCACAACTGGACCAATAAGCATCATCACTGAACTTCAAAAGACTGAAGTTGTTGAGGATTTCATTTTACTTGGATCCACAATCAATACCCGTGGAAGCAGGAGTCAAGAAGTCAAAAGACACATTGCATGGGGCAAATCTGCTGCAAAAGACCTCTTTAAGATGTTAAACAGCAGAGATGTCACCTTGAAGACTAAGGTGCGCCTGACTCAAGCCATGGTGTTTTTAGTCATCTCGTACACATGCGAAAGCTGGATGATGAATAAGGAAGACTGAAGAAGAATTGACGCCTTTGAATTGTGGTGTTGGCCAAGAGTACTGAATATACTATGCCCTTGGACTGCCAAAAGAATGACCAAATCTGTCTTTGAAGAAGTACAACCAGAATGCTGCTTAGAAGCAAGGATGGTAAGAGTACGTCTCACATACTTTGGACATGTTATCAGGAGGGAACAGTCCCTGGAGAACGATATCTTGCTTGGTAAAGTAGAGAGTCAGCAAAAAAGAGGAAGACCCTCAACGAGATGGATTGACACAGCGGCTGCAACAATGTGCTCAAGCATAACAAGGATTGTGAGGATGGAGCAGGACCCAGTAGTGTTTCATTCGGTTATAGATAGGTCTCTATGAGTCAGAACCAACTCAACGGCACCTAACAACAACACCACCACATTATACTAACTAAGAGTTGTGCTTTTCAGGAAAGTACTGGAAACAAAAAGACTACCACTTGATACAAACTAAGTTTTGCTCAAACTTTTAAAAATTGATACTATTCTCTTCCTAATTTCAAAGGTATTTTTCTACCTTTCCATGAAAACCACCTTTGCTAAAGCAAAGTTTGAACATGAACTCTGATTATTAAACAATTAATTGTAAAATGCTATTTTATTTAAAGTACTATCTAGGTATTTGTCTTTTTAATCTCCTTAAACAGGCTAGTAAACAGTAATTCTTAGTCCCTAAAGGAAAGTTTACCTGAGAAGAAGAGAATTTTATATATATATATATTTATTTCACAAATATGTATATATAGATATATATTTCACAAATCTTAAATTCCATCTTTTTCAAAAATGTTATGAAAAATATTTTTTCGACTTCTTGACATTTTATTTTCTACTATTTTCAGTATGATTACCAAATATGTCCCAAACATAGGCCATTTTTTCCTTTCCTAACACTTACTCTTTGTCAGCTTCCCAGGTTCCCCACAGTTATCCCAGTCCTTCCAGGTTCCCCACAGTTATTATCAACTCTATTTTCTACTCCATCATTGGCCACAGCCTGGACCAATGATTCCCAACAAAAGCAGAACGGGCCCTTACAACATTTTGGAACTCTGCGAGGACCTTTCTGATTGTCACAATAGTTTGTAAGGGAGGGAGGGCAGTGAAACTGGTACTTGGTATGTGGGAACTACTGATTCTACAAGTCCTAAAATGTATGGGACAATCCTGCAGAGCAAAGACTGCATTCCTCAAGATTTTCAAAGATTTGGGTGGACCTTACCCATTGCTGTCGTAAAACCCATTGTCATACAGTGGATTCTGACTCATAGTGATCCTACAGGACAGAGTAGAACTGCCCCACAGGGTTTCCAAGGCTGTAAATCTTTACGGAAGCAAACTGCCACATCTTTCGCCTGCAGAGCAGCTGGTGGGTTCATGGACCTTTTGGTTTAGCAGCCCAGCACTTAACTATTGAGCAACAGGGGCTCCTTGGGTGACATTAGGTAGGTAAAAAACTTGTGATTATCTCAGTCTAGAGCTTATTATATATAAACCATATCCTTTTTAACTGTTTTAGTATAGACTGAATTTTTCAGAAGTGCAACTACATGTAAATTGAGAGTAGATTCTGTTTTGTTTTGTTCAGAATTCTACTGAAAATTGTTCAGTAAAATTTGGAAAAATCACTTTGTGGATGACAATGCCTTAAATTACCAATATAATACATCTGAAACCAGTCTGCATTTGTAGCTGTTGCATTTACAGTGATTCTTTGTATTGGTGCAAATATACCAGCCAATGATTGCTTCATTATGCCTTCTAATGTAGTCATGTCTGAGTATTTACATACTTAACTGGCAGACATGTTTTCTAATAAAATACTTATTTCATCTATGTTACCATTAGAGCATTATATTGATTTTTTAAAATTATGCTTATGGATAGATTATACTGTCTATGAATCTCATTTCAGGATAATATAGGCAACTTTACAAAATATTTGTTAAAAAATGGGGGCATTGGGTTGCACAGGGTTGAGAACCACTGACCTACACTTTAGCCTTCACATTCCTAGACTATTAAAGATGACTCTAAACTGGTATCTTGGGTTCTATACATACCCTCTTCTAAGTAGAAAGTATCTGCAGATGTTAAAAAAAAACAAAACTAAACTAATATTACTTCCATCTTCCAAATGCCACAGAGCTACCTCCTGCCTTGCAAATCAGCCTAAGTACTGAGATTTTTATAATTCTCCATAAGGAGATTCCTTTTTACCTAACTAATCTCTATCCTACTTACATCATAGAAAGAATACCTCATTCAGGAAATCTTATTTCTAAGAAGTCCGCAAGGTATAGTGAAAAGAGCGTAGGATTTGAAATCCTAGCTCTGCCACATATTAGGGGAATGATCCTGGACAAGTTACTTACCACTTTCTGAGTCTCAGTATCCTCACTTCTTAAGTGAGGATTAAAACGGACTCTCCTCACAAGGTTGCAGTGAGAAATGAATTGGACATAGTAGGAGCTCAAAGAGTTTGCTACCTCAAATTTTCATCTGTTTTATCTGTTTTGTATCACAAGATTCTTGGATGATGGCTGGTATTCAACATGTTTGTAAAATGAAAGCTCAACTGCTTTCTGAGACCTTCCCAGGCAAGATCATCTGACTCTGATTGCTCCAGAAACGATCAGTCAACTAACTAATGAGAACTGAGTACTATCAGACAGGTCGTTTACCAGAAGTAAATACCCAGTCTCTGCTCTTAGAAAGCTTTGAACAAAGCTGGAAAAATGACAGGTCAAGATAAAAGATGTCACAAAATAGTGCCTGATAAGTAAACAAATGGTATGGGCTATAAATGCTGTGCATTTAAAGGCCAGCTATCACTGTGGGCTGCAGTAGTATGGAACGTAGAGTGAAATAAGGATAAAACAGCCATCTGTTCCCAGACTTTCTCTGCTTACACACGGCCTGAGTGCCCAATCTGTCACTCTTCTGCCAAAACTTCATTCAGACTGTGCCACTGCCGTCAGGATATCCCAACTCCTTCAGGGGGTTTACTAGAAGCTTCATGTTCTTGTCCCCGTTTACCTTTTAGACACCTGCTGGTCAGTAAGGTAGCCACTAGCCACAGGTGACTACTGAGCACTTGAAATGAGTGTGTGCTTTAAATGTAAAATATACATCAGATTTCAAAGATATAATACAAAAAATAAAAAGTAAAATATCTCGTTAACATTTTTTATATTGATTACAAGTTGAAATGGCATTATTGTGGGTATCCTGGGTTAAATGAAATGCATCATTAAAATTAATTCTGTTTCTTTTTACTTTTTTTTTTTTAATGTGGCTACTGAAAACGTCTATTGGCCCTTTCCTTTTCCCAGCTCTACGTTTAAACCGGAATAAAACACTTGCAATTTCCGACTGTGCCATATTTTTGTGACCTGTGACTTTGTAGATACTACTACTGCTGCCCGAAACGCTTTTTTTCTCTTCGTTAACTTCCCTGCTCAATTCTTCAGGTCTTAGTTTAAACATCACTTTCCTCAGTAAGCCGCCCCCATCCCAGCACACCCACTAAAGACTGGTCTGGGGCCCCTTCCTATATGATTAGAGAATCCATCATAGCACTTATCATCTGTACGTGCAATACGATGTTTTCTTGTCTGTCTCCCCAGGAAGTCTGAAAGTTCCCTGAGGGGGCAGGGGCGCTCTGACCCGCTGTATCTTCCAAGCCTATTAGTCAAGGTTGGGCATACCGCATCTGAACAAATGAGCGATGGGGGCAAGGATACTGAAAGAACGAGGGAGAGTACAAGGTTCCAGGGGTGAAGGGGGACTTGGGGAGAGAAGGGGACTTGACCGGGACTCCGGGAGGCACGAGCTGGGCAGCCCGGCTGTTAGGCCGCGTCTTCCGGGTTTGCGGAGCCAGAAAGGGCGGGGGCCGCCGGCAGGACTCACCAGTCCCGGGTCGATGTCGGCGTCTGGCCGTCTGGCGGAGGGCGGCGAGTACTCGGCATAGCGTAGTCCCTCGCCGGCGGGGGCGACGCCACCACCGGCAGCCATGGCAATGTGGCCTAAAGAAACGCTCAGCGCCGCCACGCCGCCTACGAGGTGTCCTCAGGGACAAACTAGTTAGAGCGAGTTCATCTCACGGATTTAGCGGGTGTTGCACCCGCTGTAGGCGTTGCACCCGCTGTAGAGGAGCCCTAGTGACGCAGTGGTAAAGCGCTCACTGTTAACCAAAATGTCGGTAGTTTGAACCTACCAACCGCTCAGCGAAAGAAAAATATGACAGCCTGCTTCCGTAAAGATTACAGCCTTAGAACTCTATGGGGCAGTTCTACTCTGTCCTATAGGGTCGCTGTGAGTGGGAATCCACTCCAGTGTAAGGAGTTTTGGTTTGGGCACCCACTCTACTTGTGAAGGGCTGGGTTCCAGGGGATCTGTTCCCACCTCTCTTCTGGTCAACTTGTCCTATTAAAACCAAGGGTCAGACCCCAGGCTGCTAGGACGTGTAGGATTTTTTGTTTTGTTTTGTTTCCAATTAGCGGGTCCAAAAGCACTCCAGGCCCCCTGGAGTAGGTACAGTGGGCCCTGGTCCCCTCCCAAGGCTTCCCCTGTTGTTGTGCACCACCCTGTCCATTCGGACTCATAGCAACCCGGTGTGACAGAGTAGAACTGCCCCATAAGGTTTTCTTGGCTGTAATCTTTATGGGAGCGGATCGCTAGGTCTTTCTCCTGCAGAGCGGCTGGGAGGGTTCGAACTGCCAACCTTTGAGTTAGCAGCCGAGCACTTAATCTCAAATCTCCTGTAAATCTCAAAATGCCCAACCAGGAGAAGCTCAGAGAATCCAACTGCAGTGCCGGAGGGTTCTTGACCCTTCCAGCCTTTCTTCCCACCCCTAAGTGCTGATCACACTTCTGTTTAATGCCGCAATTCTCCGCAACCAGGAGAGCTATAGATGAGACAGTTTCTTTACTCACTCTATCCATGAGAGCAACGGACAAGGCAATTTACTTAGTATCCCCCCACCTCATATGAATGGCTATAACCCACTGCGGTCCAGTTGATTCTGACTCATAGCGACCCTGCATGTAGGACATAGTAGAACTGTCCCATAGGGTTTCCGAGAAGCGGCTGGTGAATTCGAACTGCCACCGTTTTTTGGTTAGCAGCCTGAACTCTTAACCACTGTGCCACCAGGGCTCTATTTACGATGAAATTACAAAGAACAAACTTGCAAGCGAGTAAATAAATCTCTCTCCCCGCAAATGGTTTTGCGCTGACTTGGATATAGAAAGTGCCGCTTTTTTTTTTTTGTAAGCTAAGGCAAAGCAAACCTTAACCAATGAATAAAGCCCGTATAGTGTTTTCCAACACCAGTACGAACTTTACAGCTCTTTTGCCCTTTATACCAGCTGGAAAAGCAGCTTACAGTAAAAGGAAATCAGTGATTTTTTTTCTGTTTTTTGAATTAAAAAATTTTAGCGTCCACTAATTTATTCATTTAGTTTATATTTTTTTAATATTTAATTTTATTTTTGATGAAAATATACACAACAAAACCTGCTCCCATTCCACAGTTTCTGGACATAATAAAGATCAGTGACAATGGTTAAATTCTTCACGTGGTGTCAACGTTCTTGCTATTTCTGTTCTAGTAATCTCTCTGCCCCCTATCCTTCTCATCTATGTTTAAAATAGCTGTTGACCCTTTGGTCTTACATAGAATTTTTTTTTTTTTTAAGTAACGCAATACTCAAGGACGACAATCTTTACTCTTTGGACTAAACTGTTATTTAGTTTTAGGGTAACTTCAATTCAAGGTTTGAAGAGCAACTCAGGGCCATAATCTCAAGGACTCCTCCAGCCTCAAGAGGTCCAGTAAGTCTGGATTCTTTAAGAATTTGGAGTTCGATTCCACATTTTCCTCCCTTTTTATCAGAATTCAGCTATTGTGCTCCTGATCAAAATAGTCAGTAGTGGTAGGCGGGCACCGCCTAGCTCTTCTGGTCTCAAGGTGGAGGCAGTGGTTCATGGAGACAATTAATCCTATGTTCCACTTCCTTCTCTGATTCTTGGGTTTCCTTCTTTCTTTTTTATTCCAGATGAATAAAGATGAATAGTTGTATTTTAGACAGCCGCCAATAAACTTTTAAGACCACAGACACTACTCGCCATATTGGGAGGAAGAACATGTATTTTAAGACCTATATTATGCCAATTGACTGGATTGTCCCACTAGTCCATGATCCTAAGCCCCTAAACCAAGAGAGCTAATCCCATGAGGTGATTGGTTATGTTTAATTAGTATCAGTATCTGTAGCCCCCTCTTTTTTTGTCATTATTGCTGCAAAAACCATACACAGCCTAGCATTTGCACATTTATCCCTTTTCACTATATATCTTATTGACATCAATTACATTGATCTTGCTGTGCAAACTTTACCCATATTCAGTGCCACTTGTCCATTTCTATAAACAGAAAGTGAGTACTACCTAGGGAGTACTTCTCCTTCTTCCCATCCTCCCCCACCCCCACTTCAGAACCACTAATGACATTAGTTTCTGTGTACCTATTCATGTCTTTTCATAAAAGTCAGAACATACAATGTTTGTATTTCTGTGTGATTAACTTATTTCACTCAACATAATGTCCTCCAGATGTTTCAGGATCTCATTTTTCTTCACTGCTGAGTAATATTCCATTGTATGTGTGTATCACATTTTACTTATCCATTCATCCGTTAATGGGCACTTAGGTTGTTTCCATCTTTTTGCTCTTGTGAATAGCACTGCAATGAACATGGATGTGCATGTGTCTGTTTGTGCCACTTCTATTAGATCTCTTTAGTTTCTATTTTTAACATACCTAAGGGGTTAGGGAAACCCTGGTGGCGTAGTGGTTAAGAGCTAAAGCTGCTAACCAAAAGATTGGCAGTTTGAATCCACCAGGTGCTCCTTGGAAACTCTATGGGGCAGTTCTACTCTATCCTATAGGGTTGCTATGAGTTGGAATCGACTCGACGGCAATGGGTTTTTTTTGTTTTTTAATTTTTTTTATTGTACTCAAGATGAAGGTTTACGGAACAAATAGTTTCTCATTAAACAGTTAGTACACATATTGTTTTATGACATTGGTTAACAACCCCACGACATGTCAACACTGTCCCTTCTCAATCTTGGGTTCCCTATTACCAGTTTTCCTGTCCCCTCCTGCCTTCTAGTCCTTGTCCCTGGGCTGTTGTGCCCCATTAGTCTCGTTTTGTTTTATGGGGCTATCTAATCTTCAGCTGAAGGGTGAACCTCGGGAGCGACTTCATTACTGAGCTAAAAGGGTGTCCGGATGCCATACTCTTGGGGTTTCTCCAGTCTCTGTCATGCTAGTAAGTCTGGTCTTTTTTTGTGAGTTAGAATTTTGTTCTACATTTTTCTCCAGCTCTGTCCGTGACCCTCTGTTGTGATCCCTGTCAGAGCAGTGAGTGGTGGTAGCTGGGCACCATCTAGTTGTGCTGGACTCAATCTGGAGGAGGCCGTGGTAATTGTGGTCCATTAGTCCTCTTTCACTTGTATCTTGTTTTCTTCATTCTCCCTTGCTTCCGAAGGAGTGAGACCAGTGGAGTATCTCAGATGGCTGCTCACAGGCTTTTAAGACCCTAGACGCTACTCACCAACGTAGAATGTAGAACATTTTCTTCATAAACTATGTTATGGCAATTGAGCTAGATATTCCCCGAGAGGGTTTGGGTTTTTTTTTGTTTGTTTGTTTGTTTTTTTGGTTTTAAGGGGTTAGGGCCTGGAGGAATTTACAGTCTGGTAGAGACAACACTAACACAGAGTAGTAATAATACATACCAGAACATGAGCACATGAGCACACCACATGAACGTACAGCAGTGTAAGGAGTACTGGATGAGGAGGATGGAAGAAATCTGAGTTCTAATGTATGCTCCACAATTTCTTAGGCCTTGTCCCTGAGCATGTCCATTAATTTATACAAATGTCTCCTTATCTGTAGAAAGGGAGTAACTTCCACCCAGCATTCTGACTCAGGGAGGTTGCAAGAATCAAATGAAAAAAAAAAAAAAGATATGGAAGCAATGTGTGCAATGCACTTTTAAAAAGAAGTACAACCCGTGTTGTTGGAGCATATGGGAGGGAATGGCCACTATTAACTGGGGTCATCAGAGAAAGTTTGGTGGAGGGTTGGTGGAAAGTTTGGTAGTGGACCCTCGTAAATTGGGTTCTGACTAAGTCAATTACCTCATTTTATTTTTAGTTTTCATTATTGCAGCCTTTTATTATCAGTATCTTTATAAATCCGATCTTTATTTGTCTCTGGAGGTTGGAGAATTACATATAAACTTACAGATATATTTTAATACATACAAACATACATAAAAAAATACACCAATGATAAAGGATGGTTGTAAGTGCAGTTTGTTGTAACTCCAATATGTCACAAGTCAAGGACTACCTGTATATCTATTTCTATGTCTATCTAGCCATATAGTTATCTATCTATCCATTTAATAAATAGTGTAGTAAGCTAATGGTGCAGTGGTTAAGAGCTCAGCTGCTAACCAAAAGTTTGCCAGTTCGAATACACAAGCCACTCCTTGGAAACCCTATGGGGCAGTTCTACTCTGTCCTTCAAGGCTGCGATGAGTCAGAATCAACTGGACGGCAACGGAGTAGAAGGCTGAATTCTAAAGATGTTCTCCCCAAGATTCCTGTCTCCTGATTATTCAAACACCTATGTTGATACTGCCATGAAGGGGTTTTGCAGATGTAATTGAAGTTCTAATTCAGTTGACCTTAATCTAAGGGAATCATTCAGGTTAGCTTGGCCCAATCAGCTGAGTCCTTTAAAACTGGAGCGTTTTCTCCAGCTGCTAGCAGAAGGAGAAACCAGAGAGATCTGAAGCACAAGGTTTTGACCCCCATTGCTAGCTTGAAAAAGGAGGGGCCACATGACTGGCAGATAATGCAGGCAGCCTCTAGCAGCTCTGAGTAGCCTCTGGCTGGCAACCAGAAAGAAAATAGGGACCTCAGTCCTACACCCACAAGAAACTAAATTCTGCCTACTACCTAAATGAGTTTGGAAGTGAATTTTTTCCCAGAGCCCCCAGATAAGAGCCCAGCCCAGCCTATACCTTGATTTCAGCTCTGTCATACCCTGAGCATGGAACCCTGCTGAGTCCCTTGGAATTCTGACCTATAGAACTGTGAGCTAATAAATGGTGCCCTTTAAAGCACTAAGTTTGTGGTAATTTGTTATGGCAGCAAGAGAAAGCAAAATACGGGTAGACATTGATACAGTAAAACCTGTGAAAGCCAGAACCTGTGTAAGGCAGAAACTTGTCAGAGAAGGAACACTCAATCAAATATTTTCCACTAATAGAGAGCGATAGAAAAGTGGTAAGAGTGTACCCTGTCAAAGGTGGAAAACTTATGAGACCAGGGAAAACAAGGCAGTCCTCTTGAGTTCCGGCTCTCACAGGTTTCACTGTACAAATACGAAACTATGAGTTTTAGGGTTTATTTAGTTTTTGGTTTTCTTTTATATCACTTCAAAGACAGATTACATTATGCACAACAGATTTTGTGAATGAAAGTCAGACGTTGGTAATACAGCTTAGAAACATCTCAGTAAAAAATGTTTTAAAAAATTCTTATTTGAAAGAATTTTGGCAAGAGAGAATCAACCTGTGCCTAGGTTTCCTCATCAGTAAAGTAGGTGTATTAACAGCACTGAGGGGATTAAATAAGCTGATATACGTAAAACTCTTAGAACAGTATGTGGTAACTATAAAAGTGTTAGTTACTATTTTCTTTACCTCACCTCTTTCATCTATTTATTTCTTTGAATATTTTCTTCTTGCTTCCACTGCCTCCTCCAGAGCAATTGTGTTTGATCCCCAAGTGCTTGTTTTGTCTTTGAAATGATAAAATTTGATTAAACATGCCTTAGTGATAAAGTACAAGTATATATGTGAGGGGGGAAGAGTTGTTTTTATGAAAACGAAACTAAATGCCTTGGAAAAACTTAATAAAATTAAGTTACCCACCTGTCTTAGGTGGGGTTCTCTAGAGAAGCAAAACCAGTAAAGTGTATAAATATATATATAGAGAGAGATTATATCAAGGAAACAGCTCACGTGATTGTAGAGGCTAGAACGTCCCAAGTCAGTGGATCAGGGTAGAGGCCTCTCCCAAGTCACACAGCTGCAGAAGCTGGCAAGTCCAAGATCGGAAGGTCAGAGAGCAGGGCTCCCACTCACAGGCTGTGCAGATCGACGAATCCCAGGTTTGGCAGATAAGCTGACAGCTCAAGTCTCAAAAACGGGAGATGAGACGACAGGAAGCAGCCGCAGGATCCAGAGACAAAAAAAGCCAGAACGTCTTCTTACATACAGATGCGGGCTACACCCCCAAGGAGACTCCCTTTCATCTGACTGGCTACTCACAGTATATTCAATCATGGGAATAATTACACTAAAACACGGAGAATCATGGCCCAGCCAAGTGGACACACAATCTTAACCACCACAGTCCATCCCTTGTCAACTTGGCACGTGTACACATCTCCTTAAACCATACATAATCTCTGAATAAAGACAATGAGAAAGTCATACTTGCACCTAACATGATGCAACTAACACGCGTACAATCAAAAACGCACTATCCCCATTTACAGCTTATATTTTATAAGCGAAGGAAACAAAAATATTTGATGCACACATACAAAGTACAAATACTCATAACAATTACAGTCCCCGTTTCTGCACTGGTCACGTGGCCGTAACTGGTATTTAGAACTACCTTCTTCCACCACCCACTCTGTATTTCCTTTGCCCTCTGCAAGCACCTCGGCTGGTCACGGTTCTCTGCCTGGTGGGGTGACCCAAACCTTCATTCCTGAAGGGTCTGTGTCATTAGTAGTAATGACAGAATTAGGTTGCTGTCGTTTTCCATTGACTTTAATCACAGGGCATGGTAGGACTAAGAGACACCCCAAGGAATCTCCTGCATTCCAGACATACTCTTCTTTACCTCCATTATGTAATATCAATCTGACTTCCTCTTGGTAATCAGGATCAATCACACCAGTCAGCATGGTAACTCCCTTTTTTGCCTGTTGATCCAGAGGCATAAGGAGCCCAAAGTGGCCAAGTGGCATTCTTAACTTCCAGTTCAATGGAATCAGTGATGTGTCTCCAGGTGGGAGAATTCCTCCCTTTGGAACTAAGACCTCTAGGCCTGCAGAGCATAAGGTCGAGGGGACAGGAAGCAAAAATCTTGCAAGTGGGTCACTAGGGGTAATAGCGAGTGGTGCCACTCCCATTTCCACCCCTTGATTCCTGGACCAGTGAATCCTGGCTACGGGAGAAACAGCACCATATATTGGACTCTGGTTTAAAGCATATACAGCCTCCTGGAGAAATTGCCCCAACCCTGCAAGGTAATGCCACCTAGCTGGTGCCGTAATTGTGTCTTTAGAAGGCCATTCCATCATTCTATCAAGCCAGCTGCTTCAGGATGATAGACAACAAGGTAAGACCAGTGAATTCCATGAGCATGGGCCCACTGCCACACTTCATTTGCTGTGAAGTGAGTCCCTTGATCTGAGGCAATGCTGTGTGGGATACCATGATGGTGGATAAGGCATTCTGTAAGTCCACGGATGGTAGTTTTGGCAGAAGCATTGCATGCAGGGAAGGCAAATCCATATCCAGAGTAAGGGTCTATTCCAGTAAGGACAAAACGCTGCCCTTCCCATGATGGAAGTGGTCCAATGTAATCAACTTGCCACCAGGTTGCTGGCTGATCACCTCAAAGGATGGTGCCATATCGGGGACTCAGTGTTGGTCTCCGCTGCTGGCAGATTAGGCACTCAGCAGAGGCTGTGTCCATGTCAGCCTTGGTGAGTGGAAGTCCATGCTGCTGGGCCCATGCATAACCTCCATCCCTGCCACCATGGCCACTTTGTTCATGAGCCCATTGAGCAACGGCAGGAGTAGTTGGGGAAAGAGGATGAGTGGTTTCCACAGAAAACGTCATCCTATCCACTTGATTGTTAAAATGTCTTAGGATGGGTTCTCTAGAGAAGCAAAACCAGTAAAATGTATAAATATATATATAGAGAGAGATTATATCAAGGAATTAGCTCACGTGATTGTAGAGGTTAGAACGTCCCAAGTCCATGGATCGGTAGAGGCCTCTCCCAAGTCACACAGTTGCAGAAGCTGGCAAGCCCAAGATCGGAAGTTCGGAGAGCAGGGCTCCCACTCACAGGCTGTGCTGATCAACGAATCCCAGGTTCAGCAGATAAGCTGACAGCTCAAGTCTCAAAAACGGGAGATGAGACGACAGGAAGCAGCTGCAGGATCCAGAGAGAACAAAAAGGGAAAATGTCTGCTTATATACAGATGCAGGCCACACCCCCAAGGAGACTCCCTTTCATCTGATTGGCTACTGACAGTATATTCAATCATGGGAGTGATTACATTAAAACGTGGAGAATCATGGCCTAGCCAAGGTGACACACAATCTTAACCATCTCACTACCCCACCCCACCCTACCCCTTCCCCTCAAAAAAAACTATCTAATGGGGGCAAGGGAAGAGTATCACAAAAATTGAATGTGAGTCTATGCTGAGTTTACTTTAAAAATGTCTCCTTCCCTCTTCATTTTGTGGTTGTTGTGTGCTCTTGAGTTGCTTCCAACTCATAGCGACCCTATAGGACACAGTAGAAGTGCCCCATAGGGTTTCCTAGGCTGTAATCTTTATGGATACAGATTGCCAGGTCTTTTTTCCTGCAGAGCTGTTGGGTGGGTTCAAACTGATGACCTTTCAGTTAGCACTTCTGCCACCAGGGCTCCTTCCCTTTGTTTTAAATAAACCTAAATTAGAAACCACAGAAGGTGGATTATTGGTGTGGAATACAAGACAGAAGTGAATCAGAGGACCCACACTCAAATAAAAGGCCTTGGCCCTACAGAGTCATATCACTATTGTTGATAGTTGCCTTTGACCCCATGCACAATGGAATAAAACATTAACTGATCCTGTGCCATCTCTACAATCACTGGTATTCTCAAGTCCATTGTTGCAGCCACTGTTCATCTTTAGCACCTTCCAACCTAGGGGGCTCATCTTCCAGCACTACATTGGACAATATTCTGTTGTGATCCATAGGGTTTTCACTGGATAATTTTCGGAAGTAGCTCTTCAGGCCTTTCTTCTTAGTCTTTCTTAATCTAGAAGCTCTGCTGAAACCTGTCCACCATGGATGCCTCTGCTGGTATTTGAAATCCCAGTGGCATAACTTCCAGCATCACAGCAACACATAAACCACCACAGTATGACAAACTGACAGATAGGTGGTGGATAGATTCATAGAGTACATGAATAGATATACAGCATATATCTATAAAATTAAAATTTTGGTATTAAACTTACATGGGGTAGGGGATGTAATTGGGGGGAAAAGTCTAAAAAATTTCCTTGGAAGGGTAAAAATGAAAGAAAGGTTGAGAAATGCTAATTTATATGTGATATTAAAAAAAATAATGTTTTAAGTATAGATCGTTATTGTTATGACTCCCAGATTTAATTGATTTTTCACTTAACTCATCAACCACTATCCTGGTCTAGTCATAAAAGAGGGCTCTACTCTGTGCAAAAGTGCAATGGGCACCAAGAAGGAGGGGCCTGAAATGCCTTTGGGAAGGAGTCAGAGAAGCTGGTACTCATGCTGACGTAAGGAAGATGAAGACAAATTTGCTGGGTTGACAAGAATGAGGCAGGCTTGGGGAAACAAGGTATGGGAAAGCATTGCCTGTGAACAGTACTGCAAGGAATTTGGTTTTGCTAAAGCTTAAAGCATAAAGGAGAGAATGAAAGTAGGTAAGGGTAGACAGATAGTCAGATACAGCTCAGATATTGAACAGCATTATATAATAAAGGCATTTAGAGTGTATCTTACAGGTGAAAGCAAGATATCAAAAAACGTTACAGTATTGACATGATCAGATGTGCATGCTAGGAAGATCATGCTGGTAATAATGTGGGATTGACGGGCTAAGACTAAAGGAGGGAGACCAGCAAGAAGGTTCTTGCAATAGTCTGAGGTTGAGGCCTAAACCATGGCAGTGGCAGGGGAGATGGCAAGGAGATGTATAACCAGAAAACAAACCCATTGCAATGGAGTCAATTTTGACTTATAGCAACATCATGTGTTACAGAGTAGAACTAAGCTCCGAAGGATTTTCTTGGCTGTAATCTTTATGGAAGCAGATCACCGGGCCTTTCTTCTGCAACACTGTTGGATGGGTTCAAACCATTAACCTTTTAGTTAGTAGTTGAGCTCAAACTGTTTGTACCAGCCAGGGCCCTTAGGAGGTGTATGTTGTTGTTAGGTCCCTTTGTGTTGATTTTGACTCATAGCGACCTCATGTGATAAAGTAGACCTGCCACATAGATTTTCTAGGCTGTTTTCTAGGTGGAGCTTCTGGGTGGGTTTGAATCGCCAACACTTTCGTTAGCAGCCGAGAACTTAACCGTTGAACCACCAGGGCTCCTAGGAGGTATGTAATGGACCTTTATTTGTTACCTCCCCACATTCAATCCCTCTTGGCCGGTGCCAACAGGTCTCTACTCCCAGGATGGGTACGGACTGACCTAAACCACCCAATACAGCCCATTACTCTGGCTGTCGTTATTTGTTTCACTGATGAGCTTGTTACCCTTCTGGGACATTGGGATGAGAGGAAAGGTTTGCTGGGTGCTTCTGGGAAAGCATCTTCTTCTCTCTTCAGTGGACATAAACAAAGGAACATGAAGGCCTTATTGTGTTTGATGGCCATTTGACAACAGCGGGTTGAATGACCATTTAATTATCATCCAAAACCAAGTCACATTTGAGAATGGAAGATTGTGCTACCCAATAGATGTAACAAGACTGTTCTAGCAAATTGGGGCACATGACCCCCTACCATTAGAAGAAGTGGCTTTAAGGGGAAGCAAATACCATTGAAAGCCCCAAAGAGATTTAAAAAAAAAAACAAAAACAAAAAAACTGAATCCTTGATGATACTGTTTAACCACTAGGTCAAGCTTCACTTGAAGTCTATTCCATCTCTGAACTTTTTAGTTATGTGAGTGAAAAGTCCTTTTATTTATTTTTTCTTTAATTTTGTATCTAAAAATGCAAGCATTTTAAAAATTAGAAATAGTATAAGGAACCCTCATATCCCAAAAACCCAGATTAAACAATTGTCAGGATTCTGCCCAATTGCTTCATCTATTACTCTTTTTTAATTAAAGTATTTTAAAGCTAATCCAGACATCATGTCATTTCACCCTAAATATTTCAGCATGTATGCATCTTTGCTAAATATGGGTATTTTCTAACATATCCACTCCATAGTGACACCTAACTAAAATTATCAATAACGTCTATGTAATCTAATATTCAGTTCATACTCAAATTTCCCTGATTTTTGGAAAAAACTTTTTAATAGATGGTTTATTTATCAAAATCCAAACAAAGTCCACACATAGCTGTTGATGGTTAAGTCTCATTAGTCCCGTTTAATTAAAAAAAAAAATCCCTTCCCCTGCCTTTTTTCATGCCATTGACTTGTTGAGGAAACCAGTCACCTTATTTTTAAGCCAGTATTTAGTTGGGTTTTCTGTACTTGCAACTAAAGTATTCTAACTGATCCAAGGGGTGAACTAGATGGTAAAGAGATAGCATCAAGAAGACTTGGAATTGATCCGGTAGGAGGGCTAAGGAAAAGGAAGAATCCAAGGTGATTCTTAGATTTCTGCCATTGGCAACTACTGAGCTGGGAAAAATATATAGAGTAAGAAAGAGTGAGGATTAGACCCTGTGGACAGTGCGGGTGAGGGGTGGAAGGGATGAGAAGGAAACTTCAAATAAGAAGCTAGATAGAACCAGGAGGGAGTGGAGCCATGGAAACCAAGGAAGTTTCAAACAGAATGAAATAGTGAGGGATGCCAGGTGCTCACAGATAAATCTGGTAAGATAAGGACTAAAATGTGCCCATTGCATTTGGCACCTGGGTGATCACTGGTGACCTGAGCAAGAGGAGTTTCTTCCATAGTAGTAAGACAGAGGTCCCCAGGCTTTGGAAAATCCACTGCCTTGAGCAGCTTGCTTGACAGGTCCCGTAACTTTGCATTAAAATCCTGGGTCCTTTGCTTGACACACCTCATAGCTTTTCATTTAAAATACTGGTTCCTCTCGCCTTAACTGCTGCCAAAAACTCGAGGGATTTGGTGGAAACTGGTTTAGGTGTCATGTTTACTTTCAGGATAACCTTTTAGCTCATTAAATACCTCATACATTGTAACTTCCCCACCTCTCAGTGGAGTTTAACCACCATTTTCTGAACATGTGATGCATAAAGTTATATGTAAACCCCATTGCACCTGCGTAGTATGATTAAGAATGTTGCTGATGTAACTTGTATGAACAAACGTCCTACTTGTAACTCCCTTGAAAGTAACCTTCCCCCTCATCCTTGCTGAGCAGTCTTGGATACAGCAGTTTCTACTGCTCCCTTCCTTGCACAACAAAATAAAGGCACTTTTCTACTCTCCCACTTCGGTCTCTCACTTATTGGCTGAGACAAGTCGCACCAAACAGAACCTGAGGTTTCCACCTGGCAACAGTAGTGCCCATCAGTCTTGAATATTAATATTCTTAAAGACAGTCTAAGGAGAGCAATGTGTAACCTTATTCCCTTATGTACTGATGTTAAATTACATAGCACAAAGAGAAGGGAAAACTAGTTCATTTGGATTTTATCATCAGTCATTGATAAGGTTTTTAGAATGACTATTTCTCTCTCTGTGATTGCTTATTTGCTAAAATGTTCATCCCTTGGGACTCTATATGTCTTAGTTCCCTAGTGCTGCCATAATAAAAAAAATACCACAAAGTCAGTGGCTTTAAAGAACAGAAATTTATTTAAATGTCCAAATCAGGGTCTTAGCCATGCCGATGTCTTCTGTGAGCCTCCCTCTGAGGTTCTGATGTCCACCGGTGAGACTAGACAGATCCTCACATGGCGCCTACCTTCCCCTTGTGTGCCTGTGTCTATTCTGCTTTTATTTTACAAGACACCACTCAGAAGTGATTAGGTTCAGGGCTCACTCTACCACCATACCAGAGTATGACCTTGTGAACATAACAAAAGAAAACTCCTATTTTCAAAAAGGATCCTATTTACAGATTCAGAGGTTAGGAATTCCACATTTCATTGTGGGGAGACAATTCAATTGATAATACCACCTTAAACAAGGAGGACAGTGAA
The DNA here is from genome assembly GCF_000243295.1 of Trichechus manatus latirostris. Classification (NCBI taxonomy): domain Eukaryota; kingdom Metazoa; phylum Chordata; class Mammalia; order Sirenia; family Trichechidae; genus Trichechus; species Trichechus manatus. Next base: position 12,729,607 of record NW_004443980.1, read on the forward strand.
GAGCTTTACCTTCTTCCCCTTTAGTGATATTTCATTGAATTATCTGCAATGAGGAAATACAACTGAGGTGGAGTTTTAGGATTTTATTTCTAATCTTTGCAGGAGATTAAAAAACAAGATGAACCTAAAGGAATTCACTAGGCTAAGCCAAACAAAAATGTGTTTTCATGTTTTAACTTCCACATGTATTTTCAGCTGACTCGCTGCCAAGGGTTGGCAAGCTAGCTGTGGCCTATGTCAAAGGCAGTAAAAATAAGCACTCTTCATGGAAGTGTCCACCGTCTGATCGTGGAAAATGGGTCTCTACATCACGTAGATTTGTCTAATGGTCACCCAGAGCGGCAGCTGCTGCTCAGGTGCCAGCTAGAGATAATCCCATGAAAAAGAAGCTGGCAACAGTACACACATGTTATATTCTAGAGCCAATTTACATTTTGTGCTTTTGTCTATCGGAGCCAAAGCAGCATAAACAATGCCAAACCCCGTTTTCTGATTATTTTCAGGCTGATTGAATCTGGCACATGACATGGTTTTATCTAATTAACCCACATGTGGTACAAAACAAAACAAATTTGAAATGGAAAGCTCTTTCGGCTTTTACTGAAAGACTGAGGTGAATATATAATTATTTTGTCCTTGTCTCTCAGCCAAATTTATAGTTGAGAGAGGTCTTTTTTAGTTAGATAGCAAAATAAGTTCCGTGTATTACCTGTTTTTTATAATTAAAATTTATTCTGTTTTGCATTTTCCCAAATCCAGCCCTTCGCTTTCCCCTCTCTATCCCAATAGGAAAAGAAATGTGTGGAGGATATGCTCATAAAAGACACACGGGCTGTTTGTAAAAAAATCTCAAAAGTGGATGAGTCTGTCAGATTCTAAAAAAGAGTGCCAGGTAAAATAAAAGTTTGGTTATCTATTTAGGTTGTAATTCTTCCATACTTGTTGTTAACTGCTGTCCAGTTGGCTCTAGACTCACGGCGACCCCACGTGTTACAGAGTAGAACAGCTCCATAGGATTTTTCTTGGCTGTAACCTTTACAGAAGCAGTTCCCCAGGCCTTTTTTTCAGGGAGTCACTGGGTAGGTTCCAGCAGCCAACCTTTAGGTTAGCAGCCAATCACAAACCGCTTGTGCCACCCGGGTTCCTCCTTTCATACTCAGTACGTCATAAAATGGTGGTTTGAAAGCAGGCATCTTACCCCTCATCCAAAATGGTGTCGGAACTTCTAACACAATGGTGTGCACAGTGGTACTCAGGAAAACGTTGTCATATTGAATACAGCAATAAAACTGTTAATGTAGGAAGTGGTACATACCCACCATTTATGAGAGAGAAGAATTAGTCTCTAAAATGATGCTTAAAAAACAAAAACAAAAAACAGATATAAATCCTTTCGGGGAGCCTGAAGCCAGGGGTAACTTAGCTGGCACAGCTGCTACCATGGGCAATAAGGTCTGGTTTGAGGGTTATCTCAACCAGAGAGGATTATTGTGTGTGGCGGGATCAAGATGGGGGGATTCAACCTGTTTGGCCACTGTGTGCTGTGGAGCAGGGCTGAGGGAATGATCCACATGGTGAGCAGATTGATTACATTTAAAGGGATTAAGCAAAAAAGTAAATGTATTGAGGATAATAGGAGTAAGGTTATTCATTTCTGGAGAAGGGAAGTACTGATATGAGAGAGGGAAGACTAGAGAAACTCTATGGTGTTAGATTAGAATTAGTGTGAACTCATAGTTTTAAATTGAATAGTGAAAACTGTGAGAGCCGGAACTTGAGAGGACTGCCTTGTTTTCCCTGGTCTCATAAGTTTTCCGCCTTTGACAGGATGCAGTCTTACCACTTTTCTGTCGCTCTCTATTAGAGGAAAATATTTGAGTGTTCCTTCTCCGACAAGTTTCCGCCTTACACAGGTTCTGGCTTTCACAGGTTTTACTGTATCAATGTCCACCCATATTTTGCTTTCTCTTGCTGCCATAACAAATTACCACAAACTTAGTGCTTTAAAGGGCACCATTTATTAGCTCACAGTTCTATAGGTCAGAATTCCAAGGGACTCAGCAGAGTTCCATGCCCAGGGTATGACAAGGCTGAAATTAAGGTATAGGTGGGGCTGGGCTCTTATCTGGAGGCTCTGGGGAAAAATCCACTTCCAAACTTATTCAGCTTGTAGGCAGAATTTAGTTCCTTGTGGGTGTAGGACTGAGGTCATTGTCTTCTTCCTGGCTACCAGCAGAAGGCTACTCTGAGCTTCCAAAGGCTGCCTGCATTCTCTGCCAGTCACGTGCCCTCTCCTTCAAGCCAGCAATGGTTAGTCAAATCCTTGTGCTTCAAATCTCTCTGGCTTCCTCTTCTGCTCCCAGCTGGAGAAAACCCTCTCCTTTTAAAGGACTCACCTGATTGGGCCAAGCTAACCTGAATAAATCCCTTAGATTAAGGTCAACGGAATTAGAACTTTAATTACATCTGCAAAAACCCTTCGCGGCAGTACCGACATTAGTGTTTGACTGACCAACCAAGAGACAGGAATCTTGGGGAGGATATCTTTAGAATTCAGCCTACTACGCTATCTATTGAGCTCTTCCACTGTCTCTTTCCACAGATGTAGTTGATTTGATTCCAGTGTTTTCCATCTGGTGAGGTCCACATGTATAGTCACCATTTATGTTGAAAAACAGGTATTTGCAATGAAGAAGTTGTTGGTCTTGCAAAATTCTATCTTGTGATCTCCAATGTCATTTCTATAACCAAGGCCATATTTTCCAACTACCAATCCTTCTTCTTCATTTCCAACTGTTGTATTCCAATCACCAGTCAATGCATATTGATTTGATGTTTGATCAATTTCAGAATGCAGAAGTTAGTAAAAATCTTCAATTTCCTCATCTTTGGCATTAGTGGTTGGTGTGTAAATTTGAATAATGGTCATATTAACTAGTCTTCCTTGTGAGCATATGGATATTACCCTGTCACTGACAGCATTGTACTTTAGGATTGATCTTGAAATGTTCTTTTTGATGATGAATGCAACGTCACTCCTCTTCAATTTGTCATTCCTGGCATAGTAGACCATATGATTGTCTGATTCAAAATGGCCAAGACCAGTCCATTTCAGCTCACTAACGTCTACGATATCAATCTTTACGCATTCCATTTCATTTTTGACGACTTCCAATTCTCCTAGATTCATACTTTGTACATTCTATGTTCTGATTATTAATGAATGTTTGTAGCTGTTCCTTCTCATTTTGAGTCATGCCACATCAGCAAATGAAGGTCCCAAAAGCTTGACTCCATCCAAGTCATTAAGATCGACTATACTTTGAGAAGGCAGCTCTTCCCCAGTCGTATTTTGAGTGCCTTCCAACCTGAGGGGCTTATTTAGCAGCACTATATCAGACAATGTTCTGATGCTATTCATAAGGTTTTCATGGGCCAATTTTTTCAGAAGTAGACAGCCAGGTCCTTCTTCCTAGTGTGTCTTAGTCTGGAAGCTCTGCTAAAACTTGTCCTCCAAGAGTGACCCTGCTGATATTTGAAATACCGGTGGCAAAACTTTCAGTATCACAACAACACGAAAGCCACCACAGTATGACAAACTTACATTCAAAACTGATTGCAGCAGTACATCGACAGGGAACTGCCAGAAATTCAAGCCCGATTCAGAAGACGACATGGAATGAGGGATAACATTGCTGATGTCAGTGGTCCTTGGCTGAAAGAAGAGAATACCAGAAAGATGTTTACCTGTGTTTTATTGACTATGCAAAGGCATTCGACTGTGTGGATCATAACAAAGTAACGATAACATTGTGAAGAATGGGAATTCCAGAACACTTAATTGTGCTCATGAGGAACCTGTACATAGATCAAGAGGCAGTCATTTGAACAGAGCACGGGGATACTGCATGGTTTAAAATCAGGAAAGGTGTACATCAGGGTTGTATCCTCTCACCATACTCATTCAGCCTGTATGCTGAGCAAGTAATCCAAGAAGCTGGACTATATGAAGAAGAATGGGGCATCAGGATTGGAGGAAGACTCATTAACAACCTGCAATATGCAGATGACACAAACTTGCTTGCTGAAAGTGAAGACTGAATGTATATATATACATGTATATATACACACACAGATATTAATACAGATGCAGATATAGATATTGTCCTATTACCTTGGGTAAATTCCAAAATTATTCTGATCTACTTGTTTCATCTTTAAAATTGAGAAACTAACATTCTATTCTTCACAGTTTCTAGCACGATAAATGAGATAATAAATGTAAAATTTCTCTTTAACCTGTAAATTTTTCTGCAAAGAACACTTACCTGATGTGTAAAAATGTTACTTTCTCCCTAACATATGCAATAGTACCATTTGTAGATCCAGATTATTGAGTATGCAGTTGTTAACTTGTTAAATAATAACTATCAAAAGCATTTCAAATGGTAGTCAGATGCTTCGGGGGGACCCTCTTGCAACAAAGACCCCAAAAAACAAGTGATTTGATTATATATGACAATCTGGGAGACCTGAATATCAAAGGCAAAGTTGAGGAGCCAGACTGAGTGGCAAGGGGAGGGAGAGATGGTTTGGAAGCAGCAACGAGGTGCCATACCTGACCTGGTGAGAGCCTGAGCTCTTCAGGCCTGATCAGCTTGGGGGTGAGCGGCGAGGCAGGCAAGAATCTGTGCTTGGGAGGCATATTCCGCACAGGGAGAGACCAAGCTGCTGAGAGTCCACTTGGCCACGTAGAACCAGTGAGAAGCAGCCCTCGATCACGGAAAGATAAGTATTTGTGTCTGGCCTACCACGCAGATCAAAAACACCCCCCCTCAGGGAAAAAATTCTCTTGCATTTACCTCCCCACTCCCTGCTCTGCACTAGGTCCTGGACCGGCTTCAGCCATTGTTGAGTCCCCTGGGCCGGAAGTAGGATCCCTCACATACCCTGAGCTATTCTCCTGGCCTTGGAGAGTTAACAAATTAACAAACAAGGGAAAAAATAAACTGCTGGCTCCCCTAAGCCAGGAACTCAGCGTAGGCACAGCTCCTTTGCCTAGACACAGGCATAAGGCATCCATGGAGTTTGAGTGCCTGTCCCCCTGCATAGACTTGTGTAAGCCCATTTCAACAGCGTAAGCCCTTGTTACCACAGCACTACCGGGTATATACCTGAAGTCTAACTTCAACTGTTTTCAGTGGTGAAGTGGTAGGTTCATGACATTTGACTCTGCTCTGCCCATGAAGCAGGGTTTTCACCTACCCACATCAGGGGCCTGAGGACTGGTGCCTCTACCCATGCCACGGAGCCACCCGTGAAAGGGGCCCAAGAATAAGAGGTGCCCCCCAGTCCTTACAGCCAACAGCATTGGGTGCTAATAGTCCAGCTGCAAAACCCACCCACCTACGCGCTCTAGGGAATAGGGACACACCTTACTTCTGGACACTCGGGGATGGCCATCAGCTCCTTGCCTTGCTCAGAGTGTGTCCCCCTTCTGCAGCCAGATGCCTCAATCATCTATGCCTGTCTAGGACTATAAGTGAGAGCCTACACCACACACTTGGTGGCTATCTACCTAGGCATGTGAGCTGAATCCATACAGGAGGAGTGGGGAGACTCTTGAGCTCAGATACCTAGTAACAGATCTAACCACCTGGTGACAGGACATTAGAGCTTCAAAGTTGCCAATAATCAAACTAGCTCACATGAGCAGCCTATATGAGCATATCAAAACAAAACAAGAAGCTAGGACACAGTAAGCAAACATAAAATAAATAAATATAATAACTTATTGAAGCTCAGAGACAACAGTCAATATCAAATCGCATAAAAAGGCAGTCCATGATGACTTCAGCAACTCCCTAAATAAAGAATCTAGAAATTTTCCAGAGGAGGAAAATTTCTTGGAATTACCAGAGGCAGAATATAAAAGATTAATATACAGAACTCTTCAAGAGATTAGGAAGGAAATTAAGCAAAACATAGAACACGCAATAGAGGAGATTAAAAAGATTAGAGAAGAGCGTAATGACAAATTTAACAGGCTGCAAGAATCCATAGAGAGACAGC
>NW_004443980.1:12736630-12737988 GCF_000243295.1 Trichechus manatus latirostris
CACAAAGGAAACTAACAATCCTACAAGTCAAAATAAAAAACTAGAAAAATATAAAGACTCAGCAAACACAAAATCAACAACAGTGAAAAAGATGAAAAGAAAATACATAAAGAAAAATGACTCAGCACAGAAAATTAAGTGGAATAAAGAAACTGTGAACATCACACAAAAAAAGACATCAAAATAACAGCACTGAATTCATACCTATCAATAATTACGCTGAATGTAAATGGACTAAATGCACCAATAAAGGACAGAGAGTGACAGATTGGACAAAAAAACATGATCCGTCTATATGCTGCCTACAAGAGACACACCTTAGACTTAAAGACACAAACAAACAAACAAACTAAAACTCAAAAAAGAGCAGGAATGGCAATATTAATCTCTGACAAAATAGACTTTAAGGTGAAATCCACCACAATGGATAAGGAAGGACACTATACAATGATTAAAGGGTCAATACACCAGGAGGACATAACTGTAATAAATATTTACACAGCCAATGACAGGGCTCCAATACACATACAACAAATTCTAAAAATTGAAAAGAGAGATAGCGCCACAGCAGTAGTAGAAGACTTCAACACATCACTTTCAGTGAAGGACAGAACATCCAGAAAGAAGCTCAACAAAGATACAGAAGATCTAAATGCTACAGTCAACCAACTTGATCTCGTAGACATATACCGAACACTCCACCCAACAGCAGCCAAGTATAATTTCTTTTCCAATGCATGTGGAACATTCTTTAGAATAGACCCCATATTAAGCCATAAAGCAAGCCTTAACAAAATCCAAAGCATCGAAATATTACAAGGCATCCTTTCTGACCATAAAGCCGTAAAAGTAGAAATCAATAACAGAAAAAGCAAGGAAAAAAATCAAACACATGGAAACTGAACAACACGTTGCTCAAAAACTACTGGGTTATAGAAGAAATTAAGGATGGAATAAAGAAATTCATAGAATCAAACGAGAATGAAAACACATCCTACCAGAACCTTTGGGACACAGCAAATGCAGTGCTCAGAGGTCAGTTTATGGCAATAAATGCACACATCCAAAAACAAGAGAGGACCATAATCAAAACATTAACGTACAAGTGGAGCAAGTAGAAAGAGAGCAGCAAAAGAAGCCCTCAGGCACCAGAAGAAAGGAAGTAATAAGAATTAGAGCAGAATTAAATGAAAAAAAGAATAGAAAACAACTGAAAGAGTTAATAAGACCAAAAGCTGGTTCTTTGAAAAGAGCAACAAAATTGATAAACCACTGGCCAAACTGACAAAAGAAAAACAGGAGAGGAAGCAAATAACCTGTATAAGAAATGAGATGGGTGATAACAGGACAGACCCAAC
>NW_004443980.1:12738088-12778776 GCF_000243295.1 Trichechus manatus latirostris
GAGACTGGAACACTTATACACTGTTGGTGGGAATGTAAAACGGTACAATCACTTTGGAAATCAATTTGGCACTTCCTTAAACAGCTAGAAATAGAAGTACCATATAATCCAGCTATCCCACTCCTTGGAATATATCCTAGAGAAGTAAGTGCCATCACAGGAAGAGATATACGCACACCCATGTTCATTGCAGCACTGTTCACGATAGCAAAAAGATGGAGACAACCTAGGTGCCCATCAGTGGATGAATGGATAAACAAATTATGGTATATCCACACAATGGAATACTACGCAACGATAAAGAGCAACGATGTAGCCTTGAAACATAACATGGAGGAATCTGGAGGGCATTATGCTGAGTGAATTTAGTCAGTCACAGAAGAACAAATATTGTATAAGACCACTATTATAAGAACTCAAGAAAAGGTTTAAACTCAGAAGAAAACATTCTTCGATGGTTACGAGGGTGGGAAGGAAGGGTGAGGGTTATTTACTAACTAGATAGTAGATAAAAATTATCTGAGGTGAAGGGAAGGACAGCACACACTACAGGGGAAGTCAGCACAACTGGACTAAATCAAAGCTAAGAAGTTTCTTGAATACAGTCAAACACTTTGAGGGACAGAGTAGCAGGGTTAGGGGTCTGGGGACCATGCTTTCAGGGGACATCTAAGTCAATTGGCATAACAAAGCTTATTAAGAAAATGTTCTGCATCCTACTTTGGTGAGTGGCAGCTGTGGTCTTAAAAGCTAGCAAGTGGCCATCTAAGATGCATCAATTGGTCCTAACCACCTGGAGTAAAGGAGAATGAAGAACACCATGCACACCGGAAAGTATTAGCCTAAGAGACAGAAAGGACCACATAAACCAGAGACTTCATCAGCCTGAGACCAGAAGAACTAGATGCTGCCCAGCTACCACCAATGACCACCCTGACGAGGAACACAACAGAGAGTCCCTGATGGAGCAGGAGAAAGGTGGGATGCAGAACTCAAGTTCTAGTAAGAATACCAGACTTAATGGTCTGAATGAGCCTGGAGGAACCCCCAGAAAGCATGGCCCCCGGATTCTCTATCAGCTCAGAACTAAAACAATTTCTGAGGCCAACTCTTCAGACAGGGATTGGACTGGACTGTGGGACATAAAGGGATACTTGTGAGGAGTGTGCCTCTTAGCTCAAGTAGATACAGGAGACTAAACGGGCAGCTCCTATCGGGAGGTGAGATGAGAAGGCAGAGAGGGTTAGGAGCTGCTTGAATGGACATTGGGAATCACGGGTGGAAAGCAGGAGTGTGCTGTCACAGTATGGGAAGAGCAATTAGGGTCACATAACAATGTATGTATAAATTTTTGTATTGGAGACTAATTAGAAATGTAAACTTCATTTAAACTACAACAATAAACAAAAAAAAAAAAAAGAAAAAAAAAGCATTTCCTAATTCCCCATGTGGAATGATCACATGTGGCCCTAAGAATAAGTGAAAGGAAATAGGTAGGAGAGGTTTGACAGAGACAGAATCTGAGGTTCAGAGAAGTCTGGTAATTTGCTTAAGGTCTTGCATCGTTTAAAAAAGAGAGAAAATATATGGAACTTTCTTCATTAAAATTCCTAAAACACCAGTGTCATCTCTTTAGAACACAGCTTAGAATCCTTGCCAGAATTAAACATCTGGTTTGAAGCAGAGATTGTTGATGGTACCCAAGAACGAATCCATCTATTACAATTTATAACAGGATACATTTGATTGCTCCATTTATTTTCACAGTGGGTTTAAAACTCAACCTTAGCATTCCATAGCCCAGAAGCACATTTTTTCTTGGATTAAATACATCCTGAAAGGGAACAAAAGCATGATGATCCAAGGCCTTTTGCCTCAGGAAAAGCCTTGCTGACAAAAACATTGAGGACATATAAAACATTGTGTATTTGTTTGGATCTCAGCTTTGTTTTTGTGGTTAGATTGTGCGTGAATCTGCGAGATCAATGAGACAAAGTTGGCTGGACTGTCTTAACCTAATGTGAGCCTGCTGGCATGGAACAAACTGTACTACTTCTCTAGCATTTCATTTGTTCTCCCTACATTGTAGTGATGTCAATTTGTCAAGGCCAAGACGGACTAGGGGCATTTGCTCTTCAAAATACTTTTTTTTTTTCATAATACTGCACCACAAAATCCATCTCACAGATGTGATGTTCCTGTCCTCCAGCCACAAGAACAGGATGACCTTTTCAGGGTCACCTGCATGGGATCAAAATGGGACTATGCCCTGACAAGCAGACACACAGGAAGTGTGCTTGGAAGGAGTTCTGAAAGCACTGTCTAAACAGTAAGGAATTTCTTACATCAATACACAGTTTTTATATCCTTACATTTTCCACATTCTTCTAAAAAAGTGTCAGGTATTAAATTCACCAATGTAGCCTGTGTTTTAGCACACTCTGGGTACATATTTCATAATCCTCCCCTAACAGACCAGCTTATGATTCTTCTGCTACACTGTATAATACCTACTCTATCACAAACCACAAAAAAGTCCAAATTGTAGTTCTGCCTGGACATATCCCTGTGGTCTTAGCCTACTGTTCTGTGAAATGACCCACTTGAAAGCATTTTAAAATATATTTTCAAGGCTTCTCACTATCCTTTGTCTATTTTTCAGCCTTCTGAGCTGTTATTCTGGCACAGTTTAGTAATTTCTCTCTAGTCTTTCTGGACAGAAAACAAACAGCTACTTCTAAAGGTGCTAATAATGATGACTTATTAACCAGAATGTTCTTCAGCTAGAGTAGGGGTTCTCAACCTTGGCTGCAGAGTTTTGTGAGTTTAAATAATAATGGTCACTACATTTATTGAGTATACTATGTTTGATGCTTGAGGTACTGGTGGTTCAGTGGTAGAATTCTCACCTTCCATGCAGGAGACCGGGGTTCTATTCCCAGCCAATGCACCTCATGTGCAGCCACCATAAATACTGAACAGGTTTCAATGGAGCTTGCAGACTAAGACAGACTAGGGAGAAAGTCCTTGTGATCTACTTCCAAAAATCAGCCTATGAAAACCCTACGGATCACAATTTGCAACTGATCATGGGGCTGGTGCAGGGCTGGGCAGTGTTTAGCATGTCGTGCATGGGCTTACCATGAGTCAGGGCTGACTCTACAGCAGTCAACAACAACAACGCTTGAGGCATGGTATTAAACGTGTATATATCTAATGTTGTACATATCTAATCCTCCTTAGAAGTACGGAGACTTCATCTCACATAGTTTGGACATGGTATCGGGGGGACCAGTCCCTGGAGAAGAGCATCATGCTTGGTAAAGTGGAGGGTCAGTGAAAAAGAGGAAGATCCTCAATGAGATGGCTTGACACAGTGGCTGCAACAATGGGCTCAAGCATAGAAACGATTGTGAGGATGGGGCAGGACGGAGCAGTGTTTTCTTCTGCTGTACATAGGGTTGTTATGAATCAGAACTGACTTGGTGGCAGCTAACAACAACACATGTCTAATGAGTACAACAATACTATTCAGTAGGTCTTATGACTATTTTTCCCATTTTATAGTTGAAGAAAACTGAGGTCCTTGAGATGTTCAGGAATTTGCCCAAAGTCACTCAGGTGTAAGTAGTGGAAACGATGTGTAAACACAGGTCTATCTGACAAAGCCTGAATCTTGAGAGGCAAACCTTCAGTAAATAACATAGGAATTACTCATTTTCTTCAGTCTGTAGCTCATCAGCTTCATCATCTTCACCATTATCATCATCTTCCTTTTGTCAGGGATTGCTTTATTGGAATCTCAATGAGAAGCTGCCTGGAGAAGAAACGAGGACCCATATACTTGGTGGGTGATGAGGACTACTCAGAAGAACCTTGAACTCTATGTGTCTGTGAGGAATCCCAACACAAAATCACAATCCAGGAAGCATTCAGAGGCCATGGGAATTCCTAATACGACTCCTTGTCCATGTCAAGTCAAGTCAAACAGAAGAACCCTAGGATTTATCCAAAGAAATGGAAGTCTTGTCAGCTTCCAGACAATATAGGGATGTAACGATGTCACACAATGTCAACAGAGTGCTCAGCACTTTCCCGTTAAGCCAACAGAGTCTCAGCTTCCCTGGAGACTGTATTTCTGTGACAGGCATTTATATGTTCATAGGTAAAACTACAAATATTGCTTTATTTCTATTCTGAAAGGGATTTCAAGATAAAACATACTAAGGATATAACTCTGTAATGTTTTAGCAATTGAAAGTCAAAAGCCGCTGGGTCTGAAGTTAAGAACTCTTTGAGGACAAATTTAAGAATTATTAGAAAACGTATACAATGCTCTTGCATTGACAGCTCAAAAATAATAACTTCCATTTATACTGCATCAAGGTGCAATTTACAAACCACTTTCACATGCGTTATCTCATTTGGCCCTCACAAACCTCTAAAAGTAGATAGGACAGGTGGTGTCATGATGATTAATATTTCCATCTTTTAAATGAAGAAACCAACCCTCTGAGAGTTTCAGTGACTGCCTGAGCTAACAGAACTCTTAAATGGCTCTGCCAGGTCTCAAGTTCAGGTTCTCTGCTTTTGTGACCATGACTTTTTTCCCTCCACACATGTTCACTTGCATACCTGGTGATACTTACAAAGGACTGCAAATGTTCACAAGAGTTGGCTTAGAATTAAAACATCAAAACAATTAAGCAGTTGCCATTGAGTCGGTTTTGACTCATGGAAATCCCACGTGTCAGAATAGAACTGTGCTCCATAGGGTTTTCAATGGCTGGTTTTTCATAAGTAGATGGCCAGGCCTTTCTTCTGAGGTGCTTCTGGGTGCACTTGAACCTCAACCTTTCAGTTATCAGAGTGTGTGTTAAACATTGACACCACCCAGGGGCTCCATCAGAACATTTAGGAGTTGTAGGAGCTCCTTATGAGGGGCATTTGTGGAAAAGGAAGAGTGTTTGAATAAGAGAGGGGCAGTGCTCTGGAGAGTCTCTGCTTGATTCATGGGGAAAGTAACCACAGCTAAAGAAACCCTTCAGGGGATCTCCCTGTCAGTGCCACCAACAGAGTCTTCAGAAGTTCCCCCAGAGTTAGGGAAATTCCTTCATCTCCTCAGCCAGCAGGATCTTGTAACAGCTACAGTAAAACCCAGAGCTGGGTGCTGCTACCTACTCCTCAGATTTCAATTTACAAACAAGAAAACTCAGCTACCTACTAGAGGATAGGAAATGCTATTTAAAGCATTTCTGCATCCTTCATTTCTCAAGCAACAGTATACCTTGTCGTCAGAAAAACAGAGGGAAAAATGTATATCTTTCCATTCTTAATAAATTTTTTTTGTACTACAACATAAAAAAAATCACTACTTTAACACTGTTAAAGAAAAGGCATTTTAGCTTAAATCTAGCACTGTTGATATTCTCTAAATTTTGACGAGTTGTATAAAAGCACTGTTATTGTTGAGATCGTTTGATCATGTAATGATAGAGATGAACATCGGAGTGTTAAGGTGTTTATTAACGTTGATTCTGATAGATTTAGAAACGCTGACATAACAGTTCTGGTTTTGGAAAATAATACATAGCTGCTCATTGACAACATTTTAATAAATGAAAAATATTCCAAATTCTGAATTTTGTCAAAAAATATATCTTGTCATAATCATCTTCCAAACAGTGACAAGCTAGACTTGAACTCAGAAGACCTAAATTCAAATTCTGGTTCTGCCACTAATTTGTTACACAATGCTGGCAAATCATTTGACTTCTCTAAGCTTTTCTTCCCTCATGTCTAAAATGAGAGGCTTAAAAGATCTTAAACATGGCACTAGAATAATATGGTTCAAGGTTTGTCTGCTCCCCACTGTAGCTGCAGGGGCTAACACGGTCAATAGTAAATGGCTACTATTCAATAAGTGTTTCCTGCATGAACTTCAAGCGACTTACAATTGTAGCATTCTGTAATTAAATGGTAGAAAGTGCTGTGGAGTCAGTTATGACTCATAGCAACCCTGTGTACAACAGAACAAAACACTGCCTAATCCTGCGCCATCCTCACAATCATTGCTATATTTGAGCCCATTGTTGCAGCCATTGTGTCAATCCATCTTGTTGAAGGTCTTCGTCTTTTTCACTGACTCTCTACTTTACCAAGTCCTTCTCCAGGGACTGGTCCCTCCTGATAACATGTCCAAAGTACGTAAGCATTCTGGCTGTACTTCTTTCAAGACAGATTTATTCATTCTTCTGGAAGTCCATGGTATATTCAATATTATTCTCTAACACCATAATTCAAAGGCATCAATTCTTTGATCTTCCTTATTCATTGTGCAGCTTTTGCATGCATATGAGGTAACTGAAAGTACTATGGCTTGGGTTAGGCACACTTTAGTCCTCTAAGTGACACCTTTGCTTTTTAACACCTTAAAGAGATCTTTTGCTGCAGATTTGTCCACTGCAATATGTCCTTTGATTTCTTAAACCACGCAGTATCCCCTTGTTCTGTTCAAATGACTGTCTCTTGGTCTATGTGCAGGTTCCTCATAAGCACAATTAAGTGTTCTGGAATTCCCATTCTTCACAATGTTATCCATAATTTGTTATGATCCACACAGTTGAATGCCTTTGCATAGTCAATACAACACAGGTAAACATCTTTCTGGTATTCTCTGCTTTCGACCAACATCCATCTGACATCAGCAGTGATATTCCATGTCCTCTTCTGAATCCAGCTTGAATTTCTGGCAGCCAGCTGATGTACTGCTGCAACTGCTTTTAAATGATCTTCAGCAAAATTTTACTTGCATGTGATATTAATGATATTGTTCAATAATTTCCGCATTCTGTTGAATCACATTTTTTTGGAATGGGCACAAATATGGATCTCTTCCAGATGGTTGGCCAGGTAGCTGTCGTACAAATTTCTTGGCATAGATAAATGAGTGCTTCCAGCCTTGTATTCATTTGTTGAAACATCTCAATTGGTATTCCAGGAGACTTGTATTTCACCAGTGCCTTCAGTGCAGTTTGGACTTCTTCCTTCAGTACCATCAGTTCCTGATCATATGCTACCTCCTGAAATGATTGAATGTCAACCAATTCTTTTTGATATAGTGACTCTGTGTATTCCTTCCATCTTCTTTTGATGCTTCCTGTGCCGTTCAATACTTTACCCATAGGATCCTTCAATATTGCAACTCGAGGCTTAAATTTTTTCTTCAGTTCTTTCAGTTTGAGAAATGCCAAGCATGTTCCTCCCTTTTGGTTTTCTAACTCCAGGTCGTTATAATAACTTTACGTTGTCTACCTGAGCCATCCTTGGAAATCTTCTGTTCAACTCTTTTACTTCTTCATTTCTTCCATTTGCTTTAGCTGCTCTACTTTCAAACCAAGTTTCCGAGTCACTTCTGACATCTATTTTGGTTTTTCTTTCTTTCCTGTCTTTTTAATGATCTTTTTTTCTCTTTATGTACGATGTCCTTGATGTCATCCCACAACTCTTCTGGTCTTCATCACTACTGTTCAATGAGTTAAATCTATTCTTGAGATGGTCTCTAAGTTCACGCAGGATATATTCAAGGTTGCATTTTGGCTCTAGTGGACCTGTTTTAATTTTCTTCAGTTTCAGCTTGAACTTACATATGAGCAGTTGGTGGTCTGTTCCACAGTCAGCTCCTGGCCTTGTTCTGATTGATGATATTGAACGTCTCCATCATCTCTTTCCACAGATGTAGTTGATTTAATTCCTGCGTATTCCATCCGGTGAGGTCCATGTGCGTAGTCGCTGTTTATGTTGTTGAAAAAAGATATTTGCAATGAGGAAGTCATTGGTCTTGCAAAATTCTATGTGATCTCTGATGTCCTGTCTATTACCGAGGCCACATTTTCCAACTACTGATCCTTCTTCTTTGTTTGCAACTTTCGCATTCCAAACACCAGTAATTATCAGTGCATCTTGATTGCATGTTTGATCAATTTCAGACAGCAGAAGTTGGTAAAAATCTTCAATGTTTTCATCTTTCACATTAGTAGCTGGTGTGTAAATTTGAATAATAGTCATATGAACTGGTCTTCCTTGTAGGTGTATGGATAGTATCCTATTACTGACAACATTGTACTTCAGGATAGATCTTGAAATGCTCTTTTTGATGATGAATGCAATGCCATTCTTCTTCGGTTCGTTATTCCTGGCATAGTAGACCATATGATTGTCTGATTCGGAACGGCCAATACCAGTCCATTTTAGCTCAGTAATGCCTAGGATATTGATCTTGATGCGTTCCATTTCATTTTTGATGACTTCCAATTTTCCTAGATTCATACTTCGTACAGTTCCACGTTCTGATTATTAATGGATGTTTGCAGCTGTTTCTTCTCATTTTCAGTTGTGCAATGTCAGCAAATCTATATGTGCACATACTTTAGTCATACTAAAGAAGGGGTAAAACTAAGGCAATTAATTTAAAAATCAGATATTATTCCCTTGGAAGATAACTACATACTTGGACATGTCAGCATTAGAGCAAATTGCTGAAGGCTCTTTTCAATTTCATCTCTTGAAGCTCATGTGGCCAATGAAAATTACTCATTGTAGTCCTGAATAGCCATATGCCCGACAATGTCTCGTTTTACAACATTTTCCTCCACAAATTTTTTGAATCCATAGTCTTTTTCTTTTCACTCAGCTTCCCTCTTCCTCAACCAAAATGTCTTTTGCTCAGATTAAAGTCATTTACCCAAAGGAATGAATAAATGATTACTTCCCGGAGGCAGTTATATTTTAAAAGAAAACCATTTCCTAAATGAATCTCTAATGGACCAAATTTCAGGCAATTTAACAATCTCACTAGAATTCAGGTCTTTCCGGTGTCCCTTACAACATATTCCTAGGTAATTGTCTAGTACAGTAGTGTTTTTCAAACTTTAGAAGCCATGGAAATCTTGCTTCAAACAAAATTAGGCAGCAGCCCAGTGTCCAGAAGTGACAAAGGCTAAAATACTCTTGTTGAAGTGAGGATGGGGATCCAGAACCCTTCCCACTCGTCCTTGCTTCTGTCCCCCAGTCATTGCCTCAGAGGCGTACACCTAGAACAACCTGGTAAGACGCTGGTCCATATTCTCACACAAATACACACACATAAAGTGAGAGAATATGTGATACACAAACCCCCTCTCGAGCATTCTACAGGAATTTATAGATGCCTATAGGGTCACTATGAGTCGGAATTGGCTTAACGGCAATGGTTTATTGCAATAATAAATCACATTCACATTTCTTTTAACACTTTCGAAAATGTAGCACACTGAGAAGTAAACAGAGTAAGCAATTTAGGTTTTGCCTATTATCCTGTATTTCCATTTACTGTCTGAAACTTTGTTGTGTTAATATGTTTAATAAATACGGTTGACTAAGTGTATTCTGAATTAGCATTACTATTACTAGCTCCTTAAGGAGGGCTGGTTTTCCCCTAATTTGGGTTTTCCCTTATTGGAACTTTGTGTTTTAATTAAAAAACCACCAAAGTCATTGTTTTCTACTCTGAAACAGAAGTTCCCGTGGTATTTTCCGACGAGAAAAGATGTTGAAGAAGACAGCCTTCACAAAGACCACACTGGTCCCCTTTTAGCTGAGATCCAGATCTGCGTTTCTTACCCTGTAAGCACATTACCCAGCAGTTCCCACATCAAATGCATTCAACTTTCCCCCAAACTCATCCCTCCTCCTGGCTAATGGTTAATGGTTCTGCCACCTGCTCTGTCACAAAGCTAGAACCTTAAGGTCACCATAAAAATGAAAAAAAAAAAAAGAAGCCAATGACCGTCAAGTCAACTCTGACACAATGGGGTCTCGTAGTGATCCCATATGCTCTATAGGGTTTTTCAATGGCTGATCTTTCAGAAGTAGATTGCCAGGGCTTTCTTGCAAGGCACCTCTGGGTAGACTCAAACCTCCAACCTTTCAGTTACCAGTGAGCCTGTTTGCACCCCCCGGGGGCTCCACATTTGTCATTAATTAACTGTGCTGTAAGCTAGGCATATTACGTGGATCAGGGTTTTTCAACCCCAGCACTACTGATATTTTGGGTGAGATAATTTTTTGTTTTGGGGTCTGCCTTGTACATTGTATGATGTTTAGTAGCTCTAGCAAATAAATGCCAGTAGCAAACCACTGCTCCTCCATCTCTCAACTATGAACCCATAAATGTCTTTAGACATTGCCAAATGTTTGCTGGAGGGCAAAATCAACTCTGGCTGAGAACCACTAAGAACCACTGAGAACAACTGAGAACAACTAACTTCCATTTCATGTTGTGCAGATGAGGAAGCTGGGCCTCCAAGGAATTAAGAAACTCGAAGATGGTCATGTGGCTGCTAAGTGGCAGAGCTAGATTTCAAACCAAGGTCTTTCTGACCACAAAGTAAAAAGCTGTCTACTTTCTCTTTGCTGCCTCTGATGCTCAATTCTCTCTCACACAATTTTGTTTTGTTTGTAATCCAGCCATGTTAATGTTTCATTTGGAATGTCTTGCTTTTGCCCCCTGCTTTCTATTCCTCATGCTATTGACTTCTCATGCTATTAGGTTATAATAACAAGGCTTTTAATTTATCTCCCTGATTTCAGTTTCTTCTTCTTTCAGTTTTCCTTTCACATTGCTGGCAGGGCTAGCTTTCCTCAAACAGGTATTATCCTATAACTGCCCTACTGGAAACCTGTGCTGTTCCCACTGCCTATAGCAGTGGTTCCCAAAGGGTGGTCCTTGGACCAACAACATCACTATCATCTAGGAAATTGCTAGATGCAGATTCTTGGGTCCCACCCCAGATCTACAGAATCCTGCAGGAACTCTGGGTTGGGGCTCAGAAATCTGTGTTTTGACACACCCTTCAGCATAAGGTCACTATGAGTCGGAATCAACTCAACGGCAACTGGATTGGTTTTTTTTTTTGGTTCAGCAAGGTCTGATGCACACTGAAGTTTGAGTTTCTCTGGTCTACCCAATAAAGTTCTAATGCCTCAGAATGTCGTAGAAGCCCTGACTTCCTTTTCTACCATGGCCCTTGACCTTCTCCCCGCCCATCACGCCCCACCCACTTGCCAGCTTTTCACTTTCATTCTTTCATCATCTGTCAAACATCTGTTTGCCTTTCTGTACTAAGTACTGTTAATATAAACAGGACAGTGCCAACTCCTAAGTTGCTCACAGCCATACCATACTACCACACCATATCATTTCAAGCCACAAACCTCTACCATTGTGTCTTCTTCCTGGTGAACTCCTATGTCTTTTGTGGTTCAATCTTAAAGGTCTTTTTCCTCTGTTACTCACCCCCCTGGTCCCTGTTGCTGTCAAGTCAATTCTGACTCATGGTGACCCCATGTGTGTCAGAATTGAACTGCATTCCACAGTGCCTCAGAAGGAAGGCCAGGTAATCAGCTTCCGGAAGGTCAAGAGCATGGAAACCACACGGAATGCAGTTCTCCTCTGTAACACATGAGGTCACCATGAGTTGGAATGGACTTCACAGCAACTTTTTCTTTTTTAAATCTTGTGGGGAAGGCCCCTGGGGGGAGCAAACAGTCTGCCCTCAACTCCTAATTAAAAGGTTGGCGGATGGAATCCACCCAGCAGTGCCTTGGAAAAAAGGCTGTAAGATGGTTGTTGTCAGTTGCTGTCAAGTTAATTCTGACTCATGGTGACCCCATGTGTGCAGAGTAGAACTGCACTCTATAAGGATTTCAGGCTATGACAGTTTGGAAGCAGTTAGCCAGGCCTTATTTCCGAGAAGTCCCTAGCTAGATTTGAACTGTCAACCTTTTCGTTAGTAGTCTAGTGCTTAACCATTTGTGCCACCCAAGGACTCCTTCCATAAGATCACAGTTCTTATGGGGCACAGTTCTACTCTGAAACATAAGGGGTTGCCATGAGTCAGAATTGACTCATGGGCAATGGGTTCCCTTTTTTTTTAATCTTATGGGAGTAGGTCGCCAGGCCTTTCTTCTGCCGCCAGAGGGCTAATCCTGCTTTTCCTTGTGCTTCACTAGCCTTACACATCTGCCTGCCACTTCACTTACTCCACGGTGCCATTAGCATTCGTTTACCAGTCTCCAGGAACACAGGTTACATGAGGGAAGCACCTTCCCTCATCTTTGTATACCCAGCATTGTGACTGGCACTCAGCTGGGTACACATCAGAATCATCTGGCAGCTTTTAAAAATATGGGTGCCAGGACCCACCCACTGACCTACAGAATCAGAATCTCTGCAAATCTGTATTTTAAAAAGCCCCACACCATAGCTGAATCATGCACAATGCCCTGCACAGAAACCAAACCCAACCCCAACCCAAACCTGTTGCTGTTGAGTCAGTTTCGACTTATGGTGACCCCCATGTGTTAGAGAATAGAACTGCTCCATAGAGGTTTCTTGGCTGTAATCTTACAGAAGCAGATTGCCAGGCCTTTTTTTCGTGGTGCTGCTGGGTGAATTCCATCCACCAACCTTTAGATTAGCAGCCGAATGCAAACCATTTGTGCTACCCAGGGGCCTTGCTCTACACAGAGCAGGTATTTAATAAATATTTCTTGAATGTCTGGTCAATTACTTAGCAAGGCTGCCTGGAGAATTATCTATACCTACCTCTCAGCTCCTTCTCCAGCTTTGGGACTTTTCACTTTTGATTTCACTTTCTACTTCCTGTAACTTAAAAGCATCTGCACAACAACCAAACAGCAGTTATTACTGAAAACAAGGGCAATCTTTTGATTCTAATTGTTGACCTCATCTCTGGTGTCTAAGGTTAGTATATTGACTCATTTCTCACTATCTCAGATATACAGCAGTAACCTCAAATTGGGGTGACCTGTTAAACAGTCCCTGAAGTATCCTTCAGAATTCTAGTCACTCTGTGGCTACTGGTCCCCAAAGAGGCCGTGGCTGCTGATCACGGTGATCCGCATTGTCCTTTAAGGTGGTTGTGCGACCTTAAACCCATTCACCTGTAGCCCTCCGACTCTACTCTCAACCCGACGTGCCCGGAGGGCAGGCGCGGCGGGAGCTGTTAAAAGCCGAAAGGTCAAAGGCAAAGGGCTCTTCAGTGGCGAATGAATGGGGAAATCACCCCAGAAAGGGCGCAGTCTACTGCTGGTATCGGGAAAGCGAAACTCAACTGTTAAAACCGCCGCCCCTGCTCTTTGAAATCTCGTCTCGAGACTCGCCGGGCGTCCCAGCCCGCACTCCAGGCGGCGGCGGCCCTGGCCCACCGGCTCTGAGCCATGTACTCTCGCAGCAGGGTGGTGGGCTCCGGCCTGGGCGCCACCCCCGCCTCCCGCCCAGCCTCGGACCCCTCTGCGCGGCGCCAGGAGCTGGGCCCGCCGCCAAGCCAGAGACGAGGTTTGGAGTCGGCCCCCGAGGACCCTCCGCGGGAGAGCTCGGAGCGCGCGGGCCAGGGACTCGTGCGGTAAGTATTTAACAACCTCGTGTGGGGGGCGGGAGCCCGGGCCCCAAACAAACTCACAGGTACCTTCTAGACTGATGGAGCTTAAAGCTGCAGGGACCCAATGACAGGGTTGTTGAGGGAAATGAAGGTTCATTTCCCTAAACAAAAGCATTCATGAATTATCTTCTAACTGAGGTCCTTTGACAAATATCCCAGTCCTCATCCTTTCAAGAAGCAGAAAACCTGAGTCTGTGACTCTCCAGGATTGACAGATAAGGGTGTGTAGAAACCACCTGGCTTTCTTAATAATTTTGTACGTATCTCTAGAACTCATACTCTAATATGACAATAAGTTTTCCCTTACTGTTATATAAAATTAGTGCCCTAAATGGCATTGCCACATCAGCTGCCAGGATAAGGGGCAAAGAAGGAATGCGATCTGGGGTGGTTGCTGTCACCTGTCCTGTAGTTGCCCCCACTCATGATAGCCCCATGCACGACAGAACAGAAGGCTGCCCAATCTTGGGCTGTCCCCATGATCAGTTGCAGATTGGACCATTGTGATCCATAAGATTTTCATTAGCTGATTTTGAGCAGTAGATTGCCAGACCGTTCTTCCTCACATGCTTTAGTCTGGAAGCTCCGCGGAAACCTGTTCATCATCATAGCAACACACAAACCTCCACTGACAGGAAGTGGCTGTGCATGAAGTGTGTTGGCTGGGAATGGAACCCAAGTCACCTACATGGAATACGAGAATTCTGTCCCTAAACCACCAGTGCCCCCGTGTGATCCCGGGTAGGTAGAAGATCTACATGCTACCTCTAGGAGTGAGCTTCCATCCCAGGGATACTCCCAGACCAACTAGCCTCCTAGAGCCAGAGGAGTGGGCCTGTATGGTGTTCCCAGGCCACTTTTCTCTGGTGCTGATATGTGCTACACACAAACAGATATGTGGCATTTATCCTCGGTCTTTGGTGAAAAGGACTACAGTTGGTATCCTGGAGATATTTATTATACAGAGTGCCAGTGATCCTTTCTTTCCTTCCCAATGCAATGAGCTTCTTTAACTTAACACTATAGTTTGTGAAGACATTGAACCAAAACCAAACCTATTGCTGTTGAGTCGATTCTGACTCATAGTGACTCTGTAAGACTACAGCTGCCCCATAGGGTTTCCAAGGAGCGGCTGGTGGATTCGAACTGCCAACCTTTTTTTGGTTCCCAGCTGGCCTCTTAACCACTGCACCACCAGGGCTCCTGTAAAGACATTACTGCTTTTGAAGTGCTGCCTCAATGAATCGCTAACTGTCCAAATGGTTTTATTTTTAGTTTTCCCTTTTTCATAAACTTCTAGCCACATGAAAGGCAAACACTGGTTGGTAAGGAACAGTATATAACCTTATAACCAGCAAACAGTAGATTTTCTTTCATCCCTTAACTTTTGAAAGAATTCCTAAGTACTGGGCTTTTAATATTACTCAGGTAAGTTACTCTTAGATGAGGTGGATGATCTGCATGATTTCAAATAGATGTTGCTGCATTTCTCCCACCCTGGGAATAATAACTATTTTGCAACACTAGAAGTTCATTAATTCAAGTAACCTAGAAATGTATAAGCCGTAGTATTTAATAGTAATGGAGGACATGGACATTTGTTTAGGTTGATGATAAACACCATTTACGTGTCATTTTTTTTTCTATTAAAAAGCATCTACTTAGATATACCCATTTATTTGCCAGCTCATATCATCTCATAAACATTAGCAGTTGCTTCTGTTTTCTTATTTGGTTATAAATTACCTTATCATCTTGCTGGACCAAATGACTCAGAAAGGGGCAGTTTTCTGATTATCCAGGCCTAAAGACCCTGAGGAAACCCTGGTGGTGTAGTGGTTAAGAGCTATGGCTGCTAACCAAAAGGTCAGCAGTTTGAATCCACCAGGCGCTCCTTGGAAACTCTATGGGGCAGTTCTACTCTGTTCTATAGGGTTGCTATGAGTCGGAATCGACTTGACGGTCAACAGGTTTGGTTTTTTTTTTTTTTGAAAGACCCTGAAGACCTCCCTGCTACTGTTTTGTGATTTCTAAGAAGATTTGCAAGTAGACCATTAGAGAGAGTACAGGGGAGAGCTCAGGTATCTTTCCCACAACTCTTCATTTTTTCACGTGAACCAGTTATAGTGAGCAGAGCACTGCGATCCATTCCCTTCTAGGTGTTAACTTCTAAGATCCTGTTGGGACCACTCTGAATTCTTCTTACATCTCCGCTAGTCCCTTAGATCTACTGTTTATTCTCACTTGTCTCCTTTAATGGAAGTGAGCAACCACAGAGAATGGTTAAATGGCAAGTAGCATCTCTATCGAACCCATTTAAGTAAAGTCAGAGGAAGGTTTTATTTATTTGTTTATTTGGAGAGAAATTAGAAGGCTATTCTGATGGAAATTTAAGAAAAAAGGAAGAATAACGTTAAGGGCTTTAATAGTGAAGCTTAGTGTTCCGTTTCAATTTGCACTTATTTGTTGAACATAAGGTCACCAGGAATCGAACTCGAGGGCAACTATCTATGTTTATTGCCCGACTACTGTGCTAAGTCACCCTCAAGTCAGGAGTTTGTCCCTTGTAAAAACACACTGATGTAAAACACCTACTTATCTATAAATAAGATACACTAGTAAAAATCTATGGCAGTCTGTTAAACTTTCTGAAGACCTCTCATAAACCCTCAAGCAAGGCTGAGTTGTTGACTATATTTGGAGGTAAATAATTCCAAATACAGTAAAACCTGTGAAAGCCAGAACCTGTGTAAGGCGGAAGCCTGTCAGAAAAGGAAAACTCTAATATTTTCCATTAATAGAGAGCGATAGAAAAGTGATTAGACTGCACCCCGTCAGAGGCAGAAAACGTGCGAGACCTGGAAAAACAAGGCGGTCCTGTCGAGTTCCGGCTCTCACAGGTTTCACTGTGTTTACTCATATTGGCTTTCCTGATTGTTATTACTTGGCGATTTTATCTTGTCCCTAAATAGTGTAGACTATGTACACAGATTTAAAAAGAAAAAAGTTTACACAAAATTCTAATCCAAAGTAATCTTTTATTCCCCGTTTCAATGTATTGCTTGATTATAAACACCTTACAGTAACTTATATCACATCTACTTAAATACCAGACTAAAGCAGAGATTTTTCTGGAAGAGATTTTCACCTAGCTTTACCCAGTTCTTGACAACAGGCTTTTGTCTGTGGTATTAGTAATATGTTGTTGTTGTTAGGTGTCGTCTAGTTGGTTCTGACTCATAGTGACCCTGTGTACAACAGAACGAAACACTGCCCAGTCCTGCGCCATCCTCACAGTCATTGCTGTGTCTGAGCCTATTGTTGCAGCCACTCTGCCAGTCCATCTCATTGAGGGTTTTCCTCTTTTCCACTGATCCTCTACTACTCATGAGGTCCTTCTCCAGGGACTTATCTATTCCTCCTGATAACATGTCCAAAGTATATGAGATGTAGTTTCACCATCCTTGCTTTTAAGAAGCATTCTGGCTATACCTCTTCCAAGACAGATTTGTTCATTCCTTTGACAGTCCATGGTATATTCAATATTCTTCACCAACACCATAATTCAAAGGCATCAATTCTTCTTTGGTCTCCTTTATTCAGTGTCCAGCTTTCACATGCATATGAGGTGATTGAAAACACCATAGGGCTTACTTTATTCAGACACTTGTCTGTAACCATACCTGGAAGTGGTCTTCAGCTTGGAGTTGTTTGAAAGGAATAAAAAGATATTCTGAAAATGAACCCATGTTGTGGAATTTTACTATGAAGTTAACTTTAACATAATTACATACAGATTCGGTTTACCTTAACATATTTGTAAGCTACTTTATCTTGCACAGAGTCCTTGGATGGTACAAATGGTTTTACATGCTCGGCTACTAACAGGTTGGTTTGAATCCACTCAGAGGTGCCTTGGAAGAAAGGCCCAGTGATCTACTTCCAAAAGATCAGCCATTGAAAACCCTGTGGTGCACAGTTCTACTATGACACACATGGGGTCACCATGAGTCGGTGTCTGCTCCATGACAGCTGGTTATATTGTGCACTGGAGAGGCTTAAAGATGAGCAATAGCAGCACACACTTACGTATTCTTTACTGTGTGAAAGAGCACCACATATATTAACTTTTTCAATCCTCTCAACAACGCTGTAATAAGAGAAGATCTCTAGCTCGGGATACTTAATTAAAAATGTGGGAACAAATAACTATTCAATGCAAAAGATGCTGTTCTGGAGCTTATTGTCTAATCGTCGGGGCAGGCATTAATCAGATAATTACACGAATAACTCTTTATAAGTACTATAAAAGAAATCCAGGGCCTGAGCTAGTCTTGGGAGCAGGAAAAGTTTTCCTGGGAGGTGATGTTTGAGCTGTGATCTACAGGGTCCTTTGGAGTTTTAATGGCCTCTGTGGCAGCTAGGGAAGCTTGCTGTTCAGATCTCCTTCAAAAGAACCTACTACAGGGAGCTCAGTTCACTGCTAGTGCCAGCAACTGCCCGTTGGATCCACTCCACCCTTTGCTTTGAGAGCAGGCTTACTCTACACGCTCCCAAGCCAATGTCTGAGTGGGGCAGGGTGCTGGTGCACTCCCCAGCCAATGTCTGAGCGGGGCAGGGTGCTGGTGCACTCCCCAGCCAATGTCTGAGCGGGGCAGGGTGCTGGTGCACTCCCCAGCCAATGTCTGAGCGGGGCAGGGTGCTGGTGCACTCCCCAGCCAATGTCTGAGCGGGGCAGGGTGCTGGTGCATTCCCCAGCCAATGTCTGAGCGGGGCAGGCTGCTCATGCCAGCCCATCCCCGGCCCATGTGGAACCCCTCCATTGGGCAACTTTTGCTTGAAGATTCCCTGCTGGCCTGTGCAAGATTTTCCCAGAACTGTATAGAAGCCTGATTGTTATTCATTAGGGAGCTATTTAACTCAATCTTCAGGCTAGGCTCATAAGCTTTCAGAAAGTTTGTAAAACAACAGTTTAAGTCCTAACAACAATGATATGGCTCAGTGAGCTGGGTAGGTATCTCAGTGATTACCAGATTCTAATACCCAACAAATCAGTAGAGCTCTGCCTGTTTGACTTATTTTTAAAATCAGAAATGTTCTGAAGCAATGCAGTATTGTGGTAGAGTAAGGTAAATTAGCTGTGACCTGGAATAGTTAAACTGGGTACTCCTGAGAGACTGAAACCCAAAGAACTATGAGTGGCTCATATGTGAAAGGAGTCCTGGTGGTGCAGTGGTTAAGCGCTCAGCTGCCAACCAAAAAGTCAGTGGTTTGAACCCACCAACCGCTTTGTGGGAGAAAGATGGCAGTCTGCTTCTGTAAAGATTTACGGCCTTGGAAGTCCTACAGGGCAGTTCTACTCAGTCCTATAGTGTCACTATGAGTCAAAATCAACTTGACAGCAACGGGTTTAGATTTGGATCATATGTTTCCAACTCTTAACCATGTGCTAGACCTTGCGGTAAGCATGTCACATGTATTATTGCATTTCCTCCTCCTAATAAACATTTGCACATTTTATACATGAGGAAACTGAGTCTTAAGAGATTAAATGATTTTCCAAGGTCTTGTGGGTTTTTTCAGTCAAAGAATCAAGTGTCAAACCTGAGACTACCTGCCACCATCTGCAGTTTAACATGATATGGAGCTGGAAGAAGGAGTGATAGTGTAGCTAGCTAATTTCCTATTGATTGTCATATTTTCACATCAAGAAAATAGAAATGATATAGGCTAAATTGAGTAGTGGAGCCCTGGTGGCGAAACAGTTAAGCTCTTGGCTGCTAACCAGAAGGTGGGTGGTTCTAACCCACCCAGAAGCTCCGCAGCAGGAAGTCCTGGCAATCTGCTCCTGTGAGGATTACAGCCAAGAAAACCCTACGGAGCAGTTCTACTCTGTCACATGAGTTGGAATCGACTTGATGACGCCAAAAAACAGCAACAAAGAGGGGTGATACAGAAAGAGTAATGCAACATTTATTTAGTTTTAAAAGATTAGGATGCAAAAGTAATTTGCAAGAATAAAACTTCTGTGGGGATCCACTTTGCCCTGTTGCGTTTTGCAAATTGCAGAGGCTTGGTGGGCTTGTATTAGAGCAATTCTCTCACTGTCACTGTTTCTGAGCAACCTCAACAATTTATTACCTTCCAGTGATTTCCAGATTTCGGACCATAGCCTCTAGCGAGCAGTTCGTTTGCCATCATGACAGAGTACATGTATGTGTATATACGAGGGTATGTATATCTGAAACAGAAGTTTCACAAAACAATACTCTTATTATGTGTGATGCACTGTGACATTTTCTGTTCTTGTTCATTAAAAATAAACCCGCCAAGCTGATTTCATAACCCACTAATGGGTTACCACCTACAGCTTGAAAAGCACAATTCTATGCATGACAGAAGACATTGTTGCAGCGGATGGAAAGAAAAGACACTTCAGTTTGATTAGATCACATTTGCCTTCATGTTTATGCAGGGCGGTAGAAATTATGGTCATGTTTGGAATGAATTTCCAACTCTTCAGAACTAGATTCAGCTCCTCCGTATGGCATGCATTTGTAGTTGGCCAAGTTTTGGGGAGCAATCATTTTTGTTCAAATACAATATCATCAGAAATGAGTGGGCATTTTTCAAGAAGTCTTTTATAGCTGAAACAGTGAAACAATAAATCAACAGGATGATGAAAGCTTGAAAACACTTAATACCTATAATGATCAGTAGAAGCATAGCAGAAATGAGGAAAAAAGAAACTTAGTTCAATTACACAGTAAGGTTGCTTACTTCAAAGTCAGTGGAGTGCCGTAAGGTTATACGTATTGTTAGGTTAATTGCATCTATTCAGAATGTATTTGAATCTGAAACAAAAGCTCAACATAAGAAAAACAATCGAAGGGAGAAGACTATCAGCCAGTGTTGGTTCCTTTGTTCTGTAATGTCAGTAATTTTCTTTTCCAAATATGAACACTTCAAAGGCAACCCATTAAAGTCTTGTAGTAAAACTGAAGACATTTACTGTCATTAAAACTCAGTGTCTAGCCTTGTACCGGGTATAGTGTTTTGCTAGGGTGCTAGAGAGTGTGGAGATCCTGTGCCACCTAATCTTGAAATAAATCTGAGCTTTGCTTTAATAAATCTTTATTTTAAGTATTTCCCCATTTTATTAAAAATCTTTGGAATATTTTTCCCTGCTTATAAAAAGTAAAGTCATACCTGCTTGTTATAAAAGCTCAACCATTACAAAAATAGTATAGAGAGTGAAAACCCTCTGCAATTCCAACCCTTTGAAATAACCATGTTAAACAGTTTAGTATAAAGAGGTCTTTATTTTTAAAGTAAGTTGCGCTTTTTGGCTTTTCATGCCAAGTAGAAAATCTTAGAGCCATTTTGCCCTTTGATTTCTACTGCCGGTAGAAGTTATAGGCAGGAGAAGAGAGATTCTATTTCTAATCTTTATTTTAAAATGTAATTGATCTCATATTATTTAGTTGGACAAGGAAACAACCTTTGTTGTCACAGTGGGATCCTAGCTAACATCTTCTATGTAGTACTTCTCCCCCAAAATGTTTAAACTAAATCTAATTATGAGGAAATAATGAGAAAAATCCAGACCATGAGATATTCTATAAGACCATTTACCTGGACTCTTCCAAATTGTCTGTCATGAAAGGAGGAAAAAAGTCAAGGTAACTGTCCTAGATTACAGGAGTCAGAAGAGACATCTCAGACAACAGGACTGTGTAGTCCATGACTGGATCCTGGATAAGGTAGAGGTGGGAAGAATCCATAAAAAAAATGGAAGCAATCATGAATATTTGACAATATTGCATCAATATTAAACTTCTTAGGTGTGACAATTTTACGTTTAAGAAGGAGAATGTCTTTGTTCTTAGGTGATATATGTTAAAGTATTTTGGGATAATATGTAACGTCTGTGGGATAATGAGGAGCCCTGGTGGTGCAGAGGTTAAGCGCTCAGCTGCAAACCGAAAGGCCAGCAGTTTGAAGCCACCAGCTGTTTCCTTGGGAGAAAGACGTGGCAGTCTGCTTCCTTAAAGATTACAGCTTTGGAAACTCTGCAGGGCAGGTCTACTCCATCTTATAGGGTCGCTATGATTCAGAGTTAACTTGATGGCAATGGATTTTTTTTTTTTTTAAGCGTGTGACCTTTGTAGCTAACTTTAATGTGGTTCAGAAAAAAAAAAAAAAAGGGGAGGAGAGAAAGCAAATGTGGCAAAGTAGTAACAACTAGTGGATATAAGTAAATGGCATGGGTCTCCATTGTACTAATATTTTAATCTTTCTAGTAGGCTTGAAATTTTTCAAGATAAAAAGTTATGGAAAAAGTAATTTTAGGTAATATCCTAAAGCTTGTTGTATCTCCCCTCCCCTTGTTCCTTTTATCTTTTGGAAACTTGGAGAATTTAAAAGAAGGTTTGTCATGCAGATACATCCATAAAAGATATATTATACTTCAATAAATAAGAAGCAAAATAAGGAATCCTGGGCTTAGAACTGTGCTACCATTTACAGGGGAAGAATGTTTACTAGCCTTTGTTGTTGTTAGGTGCCGTCAAGTCAGTTCCGACTCATAATGACCCTAGGTATAACAGAATGAAACACTGCCATCCTTACAACTGTTACTGTGTTTGAGCCCGTTGTCGCAGCCACTGTGTCAATCCATCTCGTTGAGGGTCTTCCTCTTTTTCACTGACCCTCTACTTTATCAAGGGTGATGTTCTTCTCCAGGGACTACTCCCTCCTGATAACGTGTCCAAAGTACATGAGACAGAGTATTGCCATCCTCGCTTCTAAGGAGCATTCTGGCTGTACTTCTTCCAAGACAAATTTGTTTGGTTTTCTTGCAGTCCATGGTATATTCAGTATTTCAAAGGCATCAAGTCTTCTGTGGTCTTCCTTATTCACGCATATGAGGCGATTGAAAACACCATGGCTTGGGTCAGGCGCACCTTAGTCCTTAAAGCGACATCTTCGCTTTTTAACATTTTAAAGAGGTCTTTTGCAGCAGATTTGCCCAATGCATTGCATCGTTTGATGTCTTGACTGCTGCTTCCATGGGCATTGATTGTGGATCCAAGTAAAATGAAATCCTTGACAACTTCAGTCTTTTCTCCGTTTAGCATGATGTTGCTTATTGGTCCAGTTGTGAGGATTTTTGTTTTCTTTATTTTGAGGTGTAATTCATACTGAAGGCTATAGTCTTTGATCTTCATTATTAGTCTTTGATGAGATATTATTTATCAATACCACCTTGTTTCATGCAATGGTTCTAATTACTCCTAGGGCACACAGGGACTCATGAATCAGAGTATGTATAGATGTTAGAGGGAAGGCCAGAACCAGAAATTTAAAAAGACGATTAGGAAAACTAAATTTTATATGCATATTTGTGGAAGAAGATGCAGCAAAGGGATTCAGTCACAGCATGAAAATGGAGAAGTACTAGTGATTCAGCACTCGATTCCATTACATATAATAAAATATGGGTCTGCTGAGTCTCTATGAGTTGGAATCAACTTGATGGCAACAGGTTTTTTTATATTATATAAAGGTGCCCTGGTGGTGCAGTGGTTAAGCACTGCTAACCAAAAGGTTGGTGATTTGAACCCACCAGCCGCTCTGTGGGAAAAAGTTGTGGCAGTCTGCTTTTATAAAGATTACAGTCTTGGAAATCCTATGGGACAGTTCTACTCTGTTCTATGGATTGAACTATGAGTTGGAATCCGCTTGACAGCAGTGGGTTTTTTTTGTTTGTTTGTTATTACATATATAATATATGGAGCCCTGGTGGTGCAGTGGTGAAGAGCTCAGGCTGCTAACCAAAAGGTTGGCAGTTCAAATCTACCAGCCACTCCTTGGAAACCATGTGGGGCAGTTCTGCTCTGTTCTATAGGGTTGTTATGAGTCAGAATCAACTCGACGGCAGCAAGTTTGTGTTCTGGTTATGTATTATATGTATATTATAATTACATATAATAAAATAGATGCTCTAAATAGGTACCTTCAGCACAGACAGCTTTGTTTATCTCATATAAAATAAGTCTAAAGTTAGGTAGTCTAGGGCTGATATAGTACAAATAATAGGCAGTCGTAATAGAACATTTGTCATTTCCTGGCGTTGTTCTAAGCACATTATATCCATACTCTCTGAGGTACATGGTTGTTATCCCCATTTTATAGAAAAAAAAAGCCAGAAAAACGAAGTAACTTGCTCAAAGTTGTACAGTTAGGAAGTAACAGGTTGCCACTGATGTGGTGGTTTTATACTCACTGCGCATCAGCCTGCTTCTGTCTTTCTGCTCCGCCATTCCTGAGGCATGTCTATGGTATTCAAGTTGCCTCATTGACCAATATGGCTGCTTGAACTCCAGCTACCAATTAATCCTTCCATGAAGGGGGAAAGCAACAGAAACCTCTTTTTATCTGTCTGCCTGCCAGTCTCAATTTGAATGAACTTTCCTAGAAGTCCCTTTCAGTGGCTTACACTTACTTCTCAGTTTCTGAACTTAATCACATGGTCACACCTAGCTGTAGCTTTTAAAAAAATTTTTTTTTATTGTTGTATTTTAAGTGAAAGTTTATAATTCAAGTTAGTCTCTCATACAAAAATTTACACATACATTGTTATGTGACCCTAATTAATCTCCCCGTACTGTGACAGCACACCCTCCTTTCTACCTCTGATTTCTGGTGTCTGTTCAACCAGCTCTTGTCCCTCTCTGCCTTCTTATCTCACCTTTGGACAGGAGCTGCCCACTTAGTCTCATGTATCTACTTGAGCTAAGAAGCACACTCTTCATGAGCGTCATTTTATGTCCCACAGTCCAGTCCAATCTTTGTCTGAAGAGTTGGCCTTGGGAATGGTTTTAGTTCCGGGTTGACAGAGAGTCCAGGGACCGTGCTCTCTGGGGTTCCTCCAGTCTCAGTCAGACCATTAAGTCTGGTCTTTTTACTAGAATTTGAGTTCTGCACCCCACCTTTCTCCTCCTCCATGAGGAACTCTCTGTTGTGTTCCCTGTCAGGGCGGTCATTGGTGGTAGCCGTGCACCAACTAGTTCTTCTGGTCTCAGGGTGATGAAGTCTCTGGTTTATGTGGGCCTTTCTGTCTCTTGGGCTAATACTTTCCTGGCGTCCATGGTGTTCTTCATTTTCCTTTACTCCAGGTGGGTTGGGACCAATTGATGCATCTTAGATGGCCACTCACTGGCTTTTAAGACCCCAGCCACCACTCACCAAAGTAGGATGCAGAACATTTTCTTAATAAACTTTATTATGCCAGTTGACCTAGATGTCCCCTGAAAGCATGGTCCCCAGACCCCTACCCCTGCTACTCTGTCCCTCGAAGTGTTTAATTGTATTCAGTAAATTTCTTAGCTTTGGTTTAGTCCAGTTGTGCTGACTTCCCCTGTAGTTACACTTCTCAGTTTCCCAAACTTAATCACATGGTCGCACCTAGCTATAGAGACAGTTGAGGACTATAGTCTTTTAATTGTGTACATCGTCAACCCTAATAATATACGAGTTCTATTAGTAAGGAGGAGGTGAGAATGAATGTTGAATAGGACCAACATCTTTTCTAGTTTAAGAATGGAGGAGAATCAAGCATGAAAACGGAAATTAATAATACGATCAAGCTGTCTCTAGTATTTTGGAAATGCCAAAAGGATTATCTATGGAAGAAAAATGTAAGTCTAGTTCACATTCCTGTTCACAGTACTGATTTTAGATCACTGTTCAAGTGTTCTTCTGGAAGCTGCTCTGTGCAAAGCTTTATGCTTTGTTCATACTGCAGGGTTGTTTATCATAGTGAACAGCTGAAACAACTAGAACGGTTAAGCGAATGGTTTTATTCTGACACATACATGTTGTGAAATACTGTGGAGCCAGTTAGCATTACGCATGCTACTTGTTTAATTAAATTGGAAAAACAACTTATAAGTGAAAGTGGGATAGAAAATGATTGCAACTGTGTAGGTCATTGATTCATTTTGAGCCAATGTTTGTATATTGTTTATTTTTTAAGCAAAAAAACAAAAACAAAAATAAAATGACATCTCTCAGGACCACCTCCCATGGTTGTGCAGCTTGATAATTGCGCCGACTTTCCCAGCTGTGTTGGTGGTTGGTTGGGGGCTGAAATGTATATCAAGCCATATGCCCTAGGATGAGGTTACCTCCACCTGTAATAACAGGCACTCTTTTCTGATTTGCACGAATTTACCATATCTCCCTGAACTATGGTGATGCTGGTGTGTGTGTGTGTGTGTGTGTTACCTTTTTCTAGTTTCTACAAAGCTAGCAAATCTACAGGAGCTCTGATAACCTCTTGTTTGTTTATTTATCTTTTCCGTCTGAGTGTCTACTCAGTACTCTAGTAGGAGCTATGCATTAAACAGATTAGAGAACTAAGTAGCTTCACATCATTTCTTGTCAGAATAATGTTGTGGCTGTGCAGGTTCCGAGACCACAGAGAATGCAGGAGGCCTCCTACACCTGAGATGTGGCGTCCTGGGCTGGGCCTGGTCTGCTGGGCTTAGGTCAAGGATAGTTACTCAGCCTGATCTTGTCGTTTTCTGCTTTTGTTGTTTTATGTTTTTTCTTGAGAGTTTGGTTGTTTAAAAAAGAACTTTTGGGGAAACCTGAGTACCTCAGAAGTTTTGATCCCATACTCTCTAAAAATAGTAAGCATCAGATCCTTCTATTGGAAATCATATAATAAAAACCAGTATGGAAAGAAAATAAAGCTCTGTCTAGTTCCTTTGATTAACCAGAATCCTTCTTCCCTTCAGTTTATATACATGCAGGGTAAGATTTTCTTGAACTATGAAAACCTCAAACCAAGTTTTTGTAGGCCAGTAGACTTCATGTGAGGAGTCCTGGTGGCACAAATGGTTAAGTATTCTGGCTGCTAACCAAGAGGCTGGAGGTTTGAATCCACCCTCTGCAGGAGAAAGGCCTGGTGATCTGCTACTGTAAAGATTATACCCAAGAAGATCTTATGAGGCAATTCTGCTCCACTGTCACATGGGGTCACTATGAGTCAGAATCGACTTGATGGCACCCGACAAGAACAGACTTCAGGTGGCATACTATTACGCTTGGAACTGTACGATAATAACCTAATCTTGTACACCTTTCTGAATTTTTGCTGTTGACTGCATTCCTTTTTTCAGTCAAATCAGTGTTGTTCCCAGTTAGAACTTCAAATTACATCTGGTGTAGTTTGTACACACCAGGGGATATATTTACGTGATACTTTAGCCAGCCAAGATATTTCTCATGACTTCAACATAACATTTTCCATAGAGTGCTTATTGATGAGAAGTTATGAAAATTGTGCAAGAACGTAAATAAGAGAAGTGGTCGCGCATCTCGAGAGACACCTCACCAAAAAAAGATTTCTTAAATGTCTTTTTCATTTATAGATGTTTGTCTTTTATGGGGCAGAAAAATATTCTTCTCCTTGTCTTGGGCTGTTCTTTTGTATATTCTTGCTTAGCGTAGATCACTTATGTAGGCTGGTGGAAGGTGAAAATAATCTTACAAATTGAGATAGCTCATTAAATTTCAATAAGGTAATTAAGGAAACTCATTTCCAAAGATACACATTTATTTCAGTAGCTTGAATGTTGCTTAATCGGAAAATGACCGGAATACTAAATATAGGTTGCTTGGGCTTGTCTAGATCAGCAGCTTTGAGAGTCAAGGCTGTTGAAAGGAATGGTATGGGGTTAAAACAGCAGAGGTCCTCGCTGTGGGTTGAAACTAATTGGCTGAAAACATGAATAAGTTATACTTGCTATTTATGCCAAGAAAAACCTAAGAGAGAAAGGGCGAATATTTGTTATCTACAAAGGCATGATACTCTGCCACATGATACTGGAAAATAAAAAGCAACTTTTTGGACTTAAGCTCTTCTTCCCACAACATTTAAGAGAAATAGAAGCTCAATTACTTGGAAATGTTTCCTTCTGGATATTATAAAATGTTCTAGATCTGGCATTTTTAGCCAATAAAATGTTTCTAAGAATGCTATGGAGACATTTTGTAATGTAAAATGTTTATTTCTGGGACCACTG
Source organism: Trichechus manatus latirostris (assembly GCF_000243295.1). Taxonomy (NCBI): domain Eukaryota; kingdom Metazoa; phylum Chordata; class Mammalia; order Sirenia; family Trichechidae; genus Trichechus; species Trichechus manatus. The sequence goes on from NW_004443980.1 coordinate 12,765,687, forward strand.
CCCTTGAGCCTAGGGGTTATGTTAAAATGCTTTCTATTAAAAGCCTCTAATTTTCAAGGCTAGGTAGTTTTTTCTCTCTTTTCATGTGTGTCTCTGTATTGTATCTGGGTATCCGTAGACGAGACACATTGGCCAAATATTGACTAAGTCCTATTCCTAAGACTAAAGATTCAGGTATAATGTCAGACTTCAATTTGATGAGATTCGACATTGTAGAATAAATTTTTGGAAAGAAAGATTTGGAAAATATTATAAATAAATTTTTGGAAAGAATAAAATATTTGGAAAGAAACCCCATTGAGTTTTTTTTCCAAGTATTTTCCAAAATTTCCATAAGACCAGAACTGTGCTTCATAGGGTTTTTAATGGCTGATTTTTTCAGAAGTAGATTGCCAGGCCTTTCTTCTGAGGTGCCTCTGGGTAGACTTGAACTTCCAACCGTTCGGTTAGCAGCCGAGCACATTAACTGCTTGCAAAAACCAGGGTCTCGGCTAAACTATAAGCTCCATTAAAGTGGTCTATATCCATTTTTTGGTCTCTCCTTCACTCTCCATAGACTCTAACACAACAAGTCCATAACAGGTGCTTAATTAAATAGGTTGCATTGCTTGGAAGTCCATCAAGAAGTTGAAGTTAATCATAATTTATGCCTTTTACACTGAGTTGAAAAGTTAGCTGTGGACAACTCGCTGGTCTAAGTGAAAATCCTGAGTTTGAGTCTCAGCACTGCTGCTTAATTTATACTTCGTGATCTTGGGCATGTGATACAAGTTCTGTGCCTTTATCAGTAATTAATGGTTAACGTGCTTGGCTGCTAACTGAAAGGTCGGAGGTTCGAGTTCACCCAGCGGTGCCTCGGAAGAAAGCACTGGTGATCTGCTTCTGAAAAGTCAGCCACTGAAAATCGTGTGGAGCACAATTTTAATCTGATACAGGTGGGGTGGCCATGAGTCAGAGTGGACTCAATGGCAACTGGTTACTTTGTTAAGTTCTCTTTTTGCCCAAATATTCTAAGACAGCTTGATCTATAGTAGTGGTTCTTAAAGTGTGGTCCCCAGATTAAGAATATCAGCATCCCCAGAAAACTTGTTAAAAATGCAAGTTATCAGGTCCCTCTCCAGACCTACTGAATCACAGGTGATTCCAAACAATAACAACAAAAAAAACCATTGCTGTTGAGCCCATTCCGATTCATTGTGATCTTATAGTACAGACTAGAACCACTCCATAGGGTTTCCAAGGAGCGGCAGGTGGATTTGAACTGCCGACCTTTTGGTTAGCAGCCGTAGCACACCATAGCTCTTAACCACAGTGCCACCAGGGCCCCCAGTAATTCTGGTGCACACTAAAGTTTGAGAACTTCTCATCGGCGGTATGGCCAAATCCCTGTATGGTGAGAAGCTCTGTACAACAACGTTAGAAGACAATGAAGTTTGTGCAGCATTTCATGGGTTGGCGTTTAAGTTCAGTATCTAGTGTTTTGTCTTTTGAGCTCTGCAGAATGGCTCACCGTTGCATCATGTCCAGGTTTGCAGGTGCTGCTGTTAGAATTGCCGTTCCCAAGCTCCTGTTAAGTGCTGGCAGTTGAGGAGTGAAAAGTCTTTCTTAGGGTGAACAAAGAATATGTAATGGACAAGGGATTAATTTTCAGCAGCAGCCTCCTAATTTTGTATTCGTCACGTTGTATGCATCCTAGGCTACACATGCCACGTCTGCTGATCTACATTAGGTAATTGGACATCCAGCAGCCCCATTTGCATGCAAAGGTGGTTGTACACCTCACATTTACAAGTCTAAAATTAAAGCCCAGTTTGAAGCTGGCTGAAGACGCACTGCTAGGAAAATAATGAAATAAGGAGGAAATGGTTTCTGTTAATCAGCACTTTTGGCCTCTACCGTTCAGTCTTTGCTAATTTGGTCTTTGAAATTGTACATTCTGCATTGAAGAGAGACTTCTAAGGGCATCTGATTTTTTTCCAAAAAACCTACATTTGAAAACTGATTGTGTTTATCCACAGCGTTTCCCTAAAACTGTACCCACATGCATGCTGTATTCTGTTGCTGAGCTATATATTTGCTCTTCTATTCATGCGACTTGTGGGGCCACATGGATCATCTCAGAGAAGAATCAGCCCCCACCGCAGACTAATAGACTAGTTTCATTCAATTCAGCCCATATTTATCAAGCAACTACTTCGTGCCAGGCACTGTGCCAGGTGCAGGGCATGCAAAGATCAATCAAGCACAGTTCCTGCCCTCACAAGTCCACGGTATTTTAACTGCTTCCCAGAACCTTATTAGGGTAGACTGTTTTGGTTTAAAGGAAGCCTTCTTTATATAGCATTCCCTGATTCCCCAGTTTGAGCTCCTGTTAATGTTCAACTGTGTCCCCAGGCAAATGAGTGGCCCAGTGGACCCATGATTAGAAAAGTCAAACCCTAAGGGCACAAGCCAACACCCATCTGTCAGTTATCGTACTGTGGTGACTTACATGTTGCTATGATGCTGGAAACTATGCCACCAGTATTTCAGATACCAGCAGAGTCACCCATGGTGGAGAGGTTTCAGTGGAGATTCCAGACTAAGACAGACTAGGAAGAAAGATCTGGCAATCTGCTTCCAAAAATTAACCATTGAAAACCTTATGGATCACAAAAGATCATTGTCTGACTCGCTTGCTTTGGACACATCATCAGGAGGGATCAATCGCGGGAGGAGGACATCCTATTTGGTGAAGTAGAGGGCCAGCGAGGGTGAGCAAGACCCTTGGTGAGATGGATTGACTATTGGTGAGCATGAGGATGGTGGAGGACTAGGCAGTGTTTTCTTCTCTTGTATATGGGGTAGCCATGAGTTGGAGTTGACTTGATGATAGCTGTCTATCTAAGGGCACAAGACTGTGGCCAGCTGGCTACTCAGAGGGTGTTCAAGAGGAGGTGGCTGTATTGCAGATGGCCTGCACTCCCAGAGTTAATGGGAGTAAAGGATACATGAGTGTTTCCTCTACTCTGGAAGTGATGTAGGTCACATGCATGAGAGTGCCAGTCTAAAGCCATCTTAAAGGGACTTGCACATGAGGGCCAGCAAGAGGCTCAGTGGAGTCCTACAAAGACAGTCTACCAAGAGCCAACGTGAAGCAGTCACTTGTCACTCTTCTTTGATTGCTTTATATTTCTGTACTTGGCAATATGCGTTTGTTTTATGTTGACAATTACATCATAAGCTCCTGGAGGACAGATGCATGGTTGGGTCTTACTCTTCTTATCTTCCATGGTACCTATTTGATGGTGGTGATGATAAGGCGAGTATATTAGAAGGAAGAATACCTGATGGTTTATATGAATTAGTAGAGTCCCTGGGTGGTGCAAATGGTTAATGTGCTTGGCTGCTAACTGAAAGGTTGGAGGTTCAAGTTCACCCAGAGACACCTCAAAAGAAAGGCCTGGTGATCAACTTCCAAAAAACCAGCCACTGAAAACCTTATGAAACACAGTTCTGCTCTCACACACATAGGGTTGCCATGAGTCAGAATCGAAACCAGTCAAATAGGCTTGTTTGGCTATATGAATTAGTATTTTCTCACGAAATAAGCATTTTCTTCTCTTCATTCTAGCACAGGCGCATACACCTTGATAACACCAAATGAAAATCGAAGAAGCCAGTTACGAAGGAGTACGTATATTTATTCATTTACCATTCAGAATGTTCCGCATCTTCTTAAGGAGTACAGTTTGTTTTGGTGTGAAATATTTTTAGTTTCTCATTTGTATAGACTCACCAGATCTTACCACGGTTTTTTTTTTTTTCCCCTTTTAACTTTAGTAGCATTATTTACACCTTTAAAAATTATTATGTTGTTAATACTTCTATATTTGTTTCTCTACATTACTAACAGGAGCCCTGGTGGCACAGTGGTTAAGCACTTGGCTGCTAACCGAAGGTCAGCAGTTTGAACCCCCCAGCTGCTCTGTGGGAGAAAGATGTGGCAGTCTGCTTCCGTAAAGATTTACAGCCTTGGAAACCCTATGGGGCAGTTCTACCCTGGCACATGGGATTGCTATGAGTTGGAATCAACTTGACGGCATCTAACAACAACAACACATTACTAACAGAACTCAGCTTAAATAATTTCACGCCTGTTTCTGAAATACCTATCTTGTCCCTATAAAGTTGGGCTGACTGCTGATATTTTTCATGGGACCATGAATACTTTTGAAGCAGACTAGTTCTATACTAAATAGATCGTGAAATAATTTGTCCCTTCCTTGATCTACCCTATCCCTCCTCTATGGAATTATGTAGCCTCTGTGCTCCCATAATTTTCTAAGAGTCTATCCTCAGCTGTTTTTATTTGCATACTTCAATTTCCTTCTCTAGATTATAAGCTCCATGAGGGCAGGGACCATGTCTTTCCGTTTTTGTGCCTCTTGTACTTAGTGGGTGTATAACCAAAACCCCATTGCTGTCAAGTTGATTCTGACTCATAGTGACCCTACAGGACAGAGTAGAACTGCCGCAGAGGGTTTTCAAGGAGCGGCTGCTGGATTCGAACCGTGGACCTTTTGGTTAGCAGCTGTAGTGCTTAACCACTGTACCACCAGGGCTCCAGTAGGTGTATACTGTGTTTAATTAAAGTTGTGCAGTAGATATAAATGCTGCCATTTAAAGGCATAGCATGATATTTTAGAGCTGGAAGGAGAACTAAAGCTCTTTAATTCACAAAGAAATTGTGAGGATTGTTAAGTCGGACACCCAGCTGTGGGGCTAGTACTGATTCTATGCTCTCCTTCTTTATGAGGTTGTTGGTGGGAAATTTAATGTTGTCATTCATGATGGACATTGGGGCACAACAGAAAAGAGTCCGCACCAGACAGGTGGTCCCCACTTTAGGGGTTACAGTTGGCTCAGTACAGGACCCCAAAGGTTCTGGCATCTTAGAAGCTTTCGATTTAAATATTTTACAGAAATTCAAGGCTCGGTGTTGTCAGTTTGGACTTGGAGATGTTTCAGAAATAAAAACCATAATTTAAAAATGTTATAAATGGACAGTTTTGACCAGGCAGTCAGTTCTAATGTGAAGATTAGGGCATGCAGGGGAAGAACAGAACAGTAACTCTCTGGTGCCCCCTGCTGTCCCTCAGAGTGAATATTTGCAGAATGTGCATTGCTTTGCAGGGGAGCAGGCTCTGCCGAGGGTCTCAAAATGCTCCCAGCACAGACCCTTCATGCCTCGTAGTTTCAGTCAGCTTGGGAGAACATTTAAAGCAAAGTCAAATCAGCATCAGAATTTTGTAGGGATACATGTTTAACCTGTATGTGAAAACTTCTTATTGACACATTGATATTTTAGTTTCGTACAATTTTTCTATAGGAAACCTTCCAAATTAATTTGGTTTGAAGAATACCAAAATAGGAGGAAAACTAAACTTTGATTTAACATGGTCGACTGCTAACTGAAAGATTGGAAGTTTGAGTCCACCAAGAGGCACCTTGGAAAACAGGCCTGGTGCTCTCCTTTTGAAAAATCAGCCACTGGAAATGCTATGGAGTACAATTCTCTGACACACATGGGGTTTCTGTGAGTTAGAGTTGACTTGAGGGCAACTGGTTTGGTTTGGTTTTCGTTTGGTTTTTCAAATTTGAAGCCTCTGCAGACTTGTGGGGTGAAAGGGACACAGGGGCGGGCCAGGGGACCCTGGGAGGTTAGGACTGAATGGCGGTCTTTCTGGCCTAGGTGTCATGCCTAATTATGCCCATGTGTAGTTAATTGGCCTTTAATGGTTGTCTCTTTCTTACGCTCCGAAGGAACCAGTTTCCTTTTCAACTTCTAATAACTGATGATTTGATATTTCTCATTCTGGTCTAGTTGCTGAGAAAGAGTTGGAAGACCTGGAGAAATGGAAGGAGCAGAACAGAGCTAAACCAGTTAACCTGGTGCCAAGACAGCTAGGTAAGCAAGCAAACCAGTTCCCTGAATGGGAGGGCAGGGCCACCCCTGGATCCTGTTAGCACCTTGCACGTGGCTGTCTTTGAATGCGCATTATAGGTTGTTTAGTCACTGTGCTGCTTGGGATAGAACGCATTTAAAGCTGACAGTGTGCAGGTATATTGTTGCTTCTGATTTTCTGCAAGTAGCAAGCATATGATGCCACAGTTATCTGGGAATAAAGTGATGGCTTAATCGCCAAATAATTGAGAGCCCCTGAGATGCTCAACTCAGAAGGAAGCTTACCTGGGGCGCTGTGTATGCCCTGTTAGAGCGCTCTTCAGGATGGGAGTAAAAATGATCACACACATATTAATCATGGCAGTGAAAGGCTAATGTGAAAAAAATAGGAATGGAGAGGCCATTCCAAACCTGCAGTGAGGGTGAGCGGGGGACCCAGTGGTGGGTATAAAGGAAAAAGTCACCTGTGTTTTTGTTTTTAAAGATGGAGACCTTTGGGCCTCTGGAGCGCGTGCTGCTGGGGTGATGAATGATCCAGACTGCCTCTGCGGGGTGTTTGAATCATTCAGAGCGGACGCTACCGAGTGGGAATCAGTCATGTCATGTCTTCCTTTTCTGTCTTAGCAGCTGAGGGCTTCAAGGGCTGGACACATGGTCCACAGATGTAGTTAACACAAATGGGTCTAGAGGCAGGGGCCACCTACTATCACGGTAGTTTCAGAGAAGCACCTCTTTTTCCCCCAGAATATAATTTTAAAATAAGCTAATTTGGAAATCACCTCATGAGTGAAGAGTAAGAGTGCTATGACAGCCATCCCACCTCATCTCACTGGAGGAGGGAACCTGAAGTGTCATTTTTATGCCGAACAAGCTGACAATCGGGAAATAGAGTTTTTCTTTCCCAACTGGTCTCTTCATACTGGCTACGTGGCTCTTCACCCTGCTCTTTGGGTGAAGTTAGAGCAGAATCCCCCGATCTGTTTTGGTTTTTCTCAAATAGTAAAGTGGACCAGCGAATTCTAGGCTGAAACCGTCTCATTTCAGTAATTAATGCTAGGTTCTGGTTAAATCTCCATTACTAACAGAATCGTAAAGCTTCTCCCTTGCTCTAGCCCAGGCCCTTTTCAGTAGGAAGCTAGCAAGAGGAAGGGGTGTGGCTAGATTTTTCTCTGTTGATTCCTCCGCCCACAGGGCCAAAGGGCAAAGGGGAAGTGGGAGAGGCAAGGATCTGTAGTGCACTGGCCCTAGTTCTTCATGCCTTGGAGCATGCTTACTGCTCACTCTCTCTCAGGGTTCTTTGAATTCTTCAGATTTCCCACTTACCCATCTCTGACCTGCATTTCCCTATAGAGATGATACCTTTTCTTCAGGCAGCTTTTTCTTTTCTTTAAAAAAAAAATCTTTTAATTTTCATTCAATGAATACTTATTGAGCACTTCCAGCAAGACAGAGTCCTTGCCCTCATGGAGCTTAAAACCAGTTGCTGTCAAGTTGACTCTGACTCATGGCGACCTCATGTGTGTCAGAGGAGAACTGTGCTCCACAGGGTTTTCAGTGGCTGATTTTTCGGAAGTAGATTACCAGCCCTTTCTTCCGAGGTGCCTCTGGGTGGACTTGAACCTCTCGGACATGTTAACCATTTGTACCACCCAGGTATTCCTTCGTGGAGCTTACATTCTAATAATAACTATCACTCTTATTTACTAAGCCAAGCACTTTACGTACACTTCCTCATTTAAACTGTTGCCAGCCCTATGGGTGCCAGCCCTATGGTTATTAGTTTCATCCACCTTATAAACGGGGATACTGGGACTCAGATGATTAGCTTGTCCTGCTGCCAGTTCTTGATGTCACCATTGGTTCTCGGTAGATTGTCTTTGTAGGGCTCCATTGTTCTTCTAGGTAGCCCTTACGAGCAAGTCCCTTTAAGATGGCTTTAGATTGGCATTCTCTTCTGTGTGACTTACCCTAGAATATAAAAAACACTCATGCATTTTTTATTTCCATAAACTGTGGGAGTGCAGGCCATCTGCATGACGGTACCTCCTCCTGATCACCCATCTGAGTAGCCAACTGGCTAGCAAACCAAACCAAACCCATTGCCAAAGAGTTTATTCCGACTCATAGCAATCCTATAGGACAGAATAGAACTGCCCCATATGGTTTCCAAGGAGCACCTGGTGGATTCGAGCTGCCGACCTTTTGGTTAGCAGCCTTAGCTCTTAACCACTACGCCACCAGCGTTTCCCAACTGGCCACAGTCTCACGCTTTTACGTTTTGACTTGTCCAGGCATGGGTAACACTGAGTCCCTTGTTCTCCTGGGGACACAGGTTGTGCTCTCCAAGTACTTTTCATTAAACCTCTCTTGCTTGTATTGAAGTGAAGATCTGCTTTCTACACACACACACACACACACACACACACACACACAAACGTTGGAATTCACAGAGACATCCTCATCATCCTCATATTTCTGCCTCGCTTTGAGCTGTCCAGAATCTCTGGGTGGTGCAAATAGCTAATGCACTCAGCTGTTAACTGAAAGTTCGAGGTTCGAGGTTCGAGTCCACTCAGAGGCACCTCAGAAGAAAGGCCTGGCTTTCTTTTACTTCTGAAAAATCAGGCATTTTGAAAACCCTATGGAGTACATTTCTACTCTGGCACACATGGGGTTGCCATGAGCTGGAGTCAACTCAATGGCAACTAGGTTTTGACCTAGCTAATTCTTTGTATAGGCTGAAGGTGGCTTGTTAGTTAAGGTTGACTAAACTAGATCTCAGTTACCTCTTTCGTAGATCCTGCTTAGGGAACCAAAACTCTCATTTTGGAATTTGGAGCTGTTGGCATCTGTTGTCTGGGGGCCTCAGTCATAATAAGACGGGAGTCTCATTGCAACTTGCTGTTATAGGAAGTATCTAGGAATGGTCAAGCATGTAGGTGAGAAAAGGTGCTAGGGAGTAATAAAGAAAATTCTAGAATGTATTAAACTTTGAGATGAGTTGCAACAAAACCTGCAAATTTTTAGACATCTGGCTTTCTCCATTTCTTCTAATATCAACTCCTCCCTACTCCTCAATCCCTTAAACTCTTAGAAAGATTCTAAGAGATACTGAAAGTGACTGTAACATTTGATAAAAGCTTCCATAATCCTCACTGCTTCTCTCCCATTCCCCCACCTCCCTGCAACAGAGACTACAGGGCCCCAACCAGACAGGCCTTATATATGTTTTGGAAATCAAAGGAAAGTCCCTGTGGTATCTTTACCAGTTCAATTATAAAAACTACAGTGAATGCAAATTATTTTAATGCATCTTCTGTGAGAGTGAATCTTTCAGATAACTGACACTTTTAGTGACCCAAGCACCAGAGGATTATTTTAAAGGAATCTTTCTAATATGCACACCAAGCTTGCAGAAACACTGAGAAAAATCCCTGAGCAATAATTCTTAGATGATTGTCAAGCTGTGAGGATTTCTGCCCTCAAATTATTTTAGGTTCCAAAGCAAGCAAGCAAATCATCTAACATCCATATTTTTGTCTCGACTACCTAAAGAAAGAACGATAAATAGCATGGATTTATAGTGAATTACTAACTAGACAGTTTTCATTGTACTCTTAAAATGCTAGGTTATAAAGACTATACACTTGTTCAGTGGCAAGACTCCTGAGGGTATCCTGAGTCTTGCTGCTTGAACATACATAGGGCAGGAGAGTTAAAGAAGAAAAGCAATGTAAGCATCATTGATCATCTTCTTTATTAAGTTAAGGAATGGTCATATATATTCAAGCAGGAGGAATGTTCTAGAATTTGGAAGACTGGTACTATTATCGTTTAGCATGGCCCTTCCGGTATGATTTCAATGTAAGTGAAAACTCTAATACCTGCCTGATTGAGAAACCTTGGTAGGATTGTCCTCTTCAGTTAGGAACTTGGCCTTGTCTTTCAATCAACTTCTTCTCTTTTAAGTAATTATATTTTTGAATGTCTTATTAAGAAAACTGGTTATGTTTTTATTTCCAGGGTATAAAAGTGTTAAAGAAACTCGTTGTAGGCTGATCCTGTATTAATTAGTCTCTGATGGCTGACATTTCAGCTTAATACTCAAGCTTCACCTTCCTGCCTGTTTTTCTCCTCTAGGTGGAAGCCAATCAGAAGCTGAAGTCAGGCAGAAACAACAGCTCCAACTGATGCAATCTAAATACCAGCAAAAGGTCAGAATCTAACTCTTCAAGTTTAATTTTGGCAAGGAATCTGAGTACCAGCACTTTCAAGGAACTGAAATAATACAGTTACTTTACCCCAAGCATAAAACCTTTAAACCAGCTGCAAAAAGAAACTCTCGAAATCAAAGAAATCAGGAAGGGAGAAGTGGATAAGACTACCTAGAATTCTCATTCACACTCGCAGGACCCTCGAGTAAGGGAATGCATTTTTGTTTTTGTTCCTAGTTTAACTGTCTACTGTGTTTTGAATGTTTTGGTTCCAAGAATGTGGATTTGTTTACCCCCATGCCAGTTATGGAGGTATTAAAAAAAAATGATTTAAGACGCTCAGTGATTTTTACAATGAACACTATGAGTTTTATAATCAGGAAGATTTATCCAACCTCCTCTCTCCCAGCTGAGAAAGAGACAGAGGCAGAGAGAACGGGAGACAGAGGAAGAGAGAGAGGGACAAAGAGAGAGAGACACACTCTGAGGAAGAAAAGCAAAGAGAGAAATTTCATGGGCAAGAAATGTGTGTAGCCTGGCCATTCTCTGTGATCTAAATGGCTTGAAGTAACAACCTATAATCATGGCGAGGTATAGCACCAACAATACTGTAATTTGCCTTTCATCGTAATTTTGTGTTCCAGAGGTTCAGACTGAAAAATGGTAACTGGTTTTTGTCCTCTGTAATCTCAATGCAATTTAGCTAAAAAGAGAAGAATCTGTGAGAATCAAGAAGGAGGCTGAGGAAGCTGCAATCCGAAAAATGAAGGCAATTCAGAGAGAGAAGGTAAGATGATAGAAAGGATGATCAGCTAACATCTACTGGGCGCTTACCATGTGCCAGGTTCTTCTCTAGGCATTGTCCATATACCAACTCATTTACCCCTCACAATAAAAACAAAACAGAACAGTTGTTGTTGAGTCGATTCTAACTCATGGCGACCCCATGTGTGCCAGAGTAGAACTGTGTTCCATAGGGTTTTCAATGACAGATTTTTCAAGATGCCAGGCCTTTCTTCTGAGGCACCTCTGGCTGACTCAAATCTCCAGCCTTTCAGTTAGCAGCTGAAGGCGTTATTTGTTTGCACCGTCTAGGGACTCCACCCTCACAGTAACTCTATGGAATATATACTGTCATTACTCAGTTTTATAAGTGAGGAAATGGACACAGAAAGGGTAGATCACTACTCCAAGGGTAACCAACCAGTAAGCAGAAGGACTTGGATTTGAACCTCGGCCGACTGGTCCGAGCTGGGGCTCTTAGTCACCACACTGTCTTCTCTCTCGGGTGAGTGATCAAGGTAGTAACGGTTTTGGCCAGAAAGCAGAGCCCTGAGTAACAATGGCAATCAGTGATACACCGCCATACTTGTACCCTAACATTCCAGGATGAGTGTGGCATAGGCAGACCTGCTTCCTTTACTGATAAAAGAACATGCATTTGCATTTCAGTATTGGTGACATCATCTATCCTAAACCTCTAAGTGATGTTTTTAGTTTTGATACACTTTCTGGGGCTTGGGAAAAAATGTTTTAAAGATGCTCATCTGACAGAGAAGAATAAAGAATGTAGTGTTGTATCTGCACTCCTACTCCTGTTTTACACAAAGTCCTAAGCCGTGGTAGGTTTTAGGTATTGGAGGCTTGGGGACAGGAGTTGACTCATGATACTCATGATGCTGCAGCTATAAGTGAAGGAAACACAATTTCTTTTTTTCAATTGTATTTTAGATGAAGGTTTACAGAGCAAATTAGTTTTTCATTCAACAATACACGCATTGTTTTGTGACATTGGTTGTGAGCCCTATGACATGTCAGCACTCTCCCCTTCTCGACCTTCCCCATTACCAGCTTTCCTGTCCCCTCCTGCCTTCTCGTCCTTGCCCCTGGGCTGGTGTGCCAATTTAGTCTTGTTTTGTTTTATTGGCCTGTCTAATCTTTGGCTGAAGGGTGAACTTCAGGAGTGACTTCAGTACTGAGTTAAAAAGGTGTCCAGGGACCATACTCTCGGGTTTCTCTAGTCTCTGTCAGACCAGTAAATCTGGTCTTTTTTTGTGGGTTAGAATTCTGTTCTACATTTTTCTCCAGTTCTGTCCGAGACCCTCTGTTGTGATCCCTGTCAGAGCAGTCAGTGATAGTAGCTGGATACCATCTAGTTGTGCTAGACTCAGTCTGGTGGAGGCTGTGGTGGTTGTGGTCCTTTGGAAACAATTTCTTTTTTTTTTAAATTGTGCTTTAAGTGAAAGTTTACAATTCAAGTTAGTTTCTCATATAAAAATTTATATACACATTGTTATGTGACCCTAGTTGCTCTCCCTATACTGTGACAGCACACTCCTCCTTTTCACCCCGGATTTCCCATGTCCATTCAACCAGTTCCTGACTCTCTCTGCCTTCTCATCTCGCCTCTGGGCAGGAGCTGCCCATTTAGTCTCATGTATCTACTTGAGCTAAGAAGCACACTCTTTACGAATAACATTTTCTGTCCTATAGTCCAGTCTAATCTTTGTCTGAAGAGTTGGTCTTGGGAATGGTTTTAGTTTTGGGCTAATAGAGAGTCTGGGGGCCATGTATTCTGGGGTCCCTCCAGTCTCAGTCAAACCATTAAGTCTGGTCTTTTTACTAGAATTTAAGTTCTGCACCCCACCTTTCTCCTGCTCCATAAGGGACTGTCTATTGTGTTCCCTGTCAGGGCAGTCATTAGTGGTAGCCGGGCACCATCTACTTCTTCTGGTCTCAGGCTGATGGAGTCTCTAGTTTATGAGGCCCTTTATGTCTCTTGGGCTAATATTTTCCTTGTGTCTTTGGTGTTCTTCATTCTCCTTTACTCCAGGTGGGTTGGGACCAATTGATGCATCTTAGATGGCTGCTCGTTAGCTTTTAAGACCCCAGACGCCACTCACCAAAGTGCGATGCAGAACATTTTCTT
>NW_004443980.1:12782710-12824082 GCF_000243295.1 Trichechus manatus latirostris
TGGCTGTGGGCTTTTTTTGCTGTTCACTTTCTATTTCTTTGAGTTCTGTAGTTAATGTTTTGATTTTGTCTCTTTCTTCTTTTTTGATGTGTGCGTCTATTGCTATAAATTGTCCTCTGAGGACTGCCTTTGCAGTGTCCCGAAAGTTTTGGTATGATGTGTTTTCATTCTTGTCTGATTCTAGGAATTTTTTCATTCCATCTCTGATTTCTTCTATTACCCAATGAAGTGTAAGCAGGGTATTATTCAGTTTCCATGTAATTGATTTTTTTTTTCCTTGCTCTTCCTGTTGTTAATTTCTACCTTGATGGCATTGTGGTCAGAGAATATACTTTGTATTACCTCAGTGTTTTGGAGCTTGTTGAGGATTGCTCTGTGGCCTAAGATGTGGTCTATTTTGGAGAACGTTCCATGTGCATTGGAAAAGAATATGTACTTTGCAGCTGTTGGGTGGAGTGTTCTATATATGTCTGTGAGGTCAAGTTGGTTGATTGTGCTCTTTAGGTCTTCTGTATCTTTGCTGAATTTCTTTCTAGATGTTCTGTCCTTTACCGAGAGTGGTGTGTTGAAGTCTCCTACTATTATTGTGGAACTGTCAGTTTCTCTTTTCAGTGCTGTTACAGTTTGTTTTATGTGTTTTGGAGCCCTGTCATTGGGTGCGTAGATGTTTATTATGGTTATGTCTTCATGATGAATCGTACCCTTAATTATTATATATTGTACATCTTTGTCTTTTATGGTGGATTTTGTTTTAAAGTCTGTTTTATCTGAGATTAGTATTGCCACACCTGCTCTTTTTTGGTAGCTCTTTGCTTGATATATTTTTTTCCATCCTTTGATTTTTAACAGATTTACGTCTTTGTTTCTAAGGTTTGTCCCTTGTAGACAGCATATTGATGGATCCTGTTTTTTTTTTGTCCATTCTTTCACTGTCCATCTCTTTATGGGTGCATTTAGGACATTTACATTCAGTGTAATTATTAATAGATGTGAGTTTATTGCCGTCATTTTGTAGTGCTTTTTTTGTGGTGCTGACATTTTCTTTGTTCCTCTTACTCTCTTGTGTTGAATTCCTTTTGTTTGTGGATTTTTTTTTCATTTCTTTTGTTTTTGTAGGTTTTGTTTTTACTGTGACTTTATGTTTTTTTTCTTTATTTTCATGAGTAGGTTTGTTAACTTTCTTTGTGGTTACCTTGAAATTTACCCTTATCTTCCTAGGTTTGAACCAGTTTATTATTACTTGGTATCACCTTGGCTTCTTCTCCGTTAGAAGGTTCTATACCTACACCATTTATTCCCTCTTTTATTGTTCTGATGCTGTTGTCATTTACAGATTAACATCTCTGGTGCCCTGTTGTAATTCTTTTGGTTTCGGCTAGTCCTTGAGAGTTCATTTCCTAGGTTGGTGTCTGGCTAGTAGAATCCTGTGCCCTAGATTCAGCCTGTTATCTGATGTTGTTTGTTCTCAGATTGAAGGACTCCCTTTAATAATTCTTACAAGTTTGGTTTGGTTTTTATATAGTCCCTTAATTTCTGTTTATCTGGAAATGACCTAATTTCACCATCATATCTGAATGAGAGTTTTGCAGGATATATCATTCTTGGCTGGCAATTTTTTTTCTTCCAAAGTTTTATATATGTCATCCTATTGCCTTCTTCCCTGTATCATTTGCGCCCAATAATCCGAGCTTAGTCTTATTGTTTCTCCTCTGTATGTGACTTTTTGTTTTTCTCGAGCTGCTCTCAGGATTATTTGTTTGTCTTTGGTTTTAGCAAGTGTGATTATGATATGCCTTGGTGATTTTCTTTTGGGGTCTATCCTATATGGGGTTCGTTGAGCTTCTTGGATGGTCAGCTTTTCATCTTTTATGATATTGAGGAAGTTTTCTGTCAGCAATTCTTCAGTGATCCTCTCTGTGTTTTCTGTTTTCTCCCCCTGTTCTGGAACTCTGATCACTTGCAGATTTTTGCTTTTGATTGTATCCCACATAATTCTCAGGGTTTCTTCATTTTTCTTCATTTTTTTTTCTGATTTTTCCTCAGAGTTGTAGCCAAGTGTTTGTCTTCAATTTTGCTAATCCTGTCTTCCGTCGTTTCAAACCTGCTCCTCAGCCCTTCTATGACACTGTCCATTTCTGAAATCTTGTTGTTTATCTTTTGGATTTATAATTGTTGTTTTTGTATGATTTCTAGTTGTGAATTTAGTTTTGCATTTTGGTCTTGCATTATTTTCTTGAATTCTTCCTTTTTTTTTTTTGTATTTTCCATAAATTTATTTTTTCCTCATTTTTGTCTGCTATTTGCTTCAACTCTTAGATAATTCTGAATATTAGAGATTTGAATTCTCTATCAGGTAGTTCTAGTGCCTTTTCTTCTACTGGAAAGTCATCTGGTGTTTTATTTTGGATGCCCACTAGAACCATCCTGTCCTGTTTTTGTATATGTTTTGATATTGTCTGCTGTCTTCGGGGCATTCAGTTATTATTTTCCTCATTTATTGATTGTGGATTTGTTTGTTTTGTTCTGCTTTTTTGTTTTATTTGGTTATGTCTGAGCAGGAATCCTGTGCATTCTTTTTTGTTTGCTCCTCCGTGGGCGTGATACTTTTCACCCCCTTCTCCAGTGTGCAGGGTCAGTCACTCAGGTACTGTATAGCAGGGCAGGTCCAGCTCTAGGGGAGTTGCTGGGATGGGTTGTTTGTGGCACGTACTAGGGCCAACAGGGCGGGTCAGGAATCAGTGCAGGGCAGGTTCCGGTAGGCCGTGGCTGTGCTGCTTGGGAGTGTGATGTTCAGCGCACAGTGCAGGTAGGCAGGAAGGAGGGGGGAGATTGTGATGTGTGGAGCTAAGATGGTTATGGGAAAGAGGAGAGAAGAACAGGAGCCAAAACCATACAGACAAACAAACAAACAAACAAAAAAGAATGCTAAGGGAGCTGCTGGAGTGGATAGATGAGAGACTGAGAAATGGAGAAAAACAAAAAGAAAAAAGAAGAAGAAACAGGGTAAAATTAAAAAAACGAAGAAATAAAAATTATAGGAAAAAAGAAAAGCCCCCAGGGATACCACCAATATGGCTGCTAGGACTGGGGAAGTTGCTCCCAGGCCGTGAAGTACAGTCTGGCTAGAAAGGGTAGAAGTGTCACACAGCACCAGGTATTCAGGAGACAGGAAGAGAAGGTAAGTATAGAGAGACCAGAAACTGGAAATGAAGAAAGACAAAAAGGAAAAAAGAGAGAAAAAAACAAAAGAAAGAAACAAAACAAACAAAAAACAAGAAAAAAGAAATGCCCCCAGTGACGTCACGGTGCATCTGAGCAGAGTAAGGGAGTAGCTCCCAAGCCATGCCGTACTGCCCAGCTAGAAGGGGCTCCCAAGCCAAGAAAACAAACAAACAAAGAAATCAAAACAGAACAAACAAAAAAAGCCCTGGGGGTCCCACCAGTGTGGCAGCATGGGCCGGGAAGCAGTTTCACAGTGGAATGGTGTTTCACAGCCTTTCAGAAAGAAGAAAAGACGGCACAAGGAGCCAGGTAATTGAGAGAAAGGACGGGGAGGTGGTGAGAGGTAAGGAAGAAATCTAAAGAAGTGGCAAAAACAGTACCAGCAGCCAACAAATAGTACTCAGGGAGCTGACCAGTGTGGGTGGTTGGAATCCAAGCAACACTGGGCTGAAACCAGTGCTTCCTGGCCCAGAGACTGTCGCTGCAGGAAGCAGAGGAGGCCAAGTGCAGGTGAAGAAGGGGGGGGGGATATATCGCTGGTTACCGGTTGTTCTGTCTCCTTCTGGAAACTCGGTGAAGCTGCTTTCTCGTACCCCCTGTTTGCATATCTCCAATAGAAGTCCAAGATGGTGGATCTGTGCTACGGTAGCTGATAGGGGGCCTCTGCATGTATCTCTCTTCGCTCTCTGTTCTCGGTCAGTTTCTTATTCCATTCGGTGCTGAGTTCTTTGTCTTTTCTCTTGATGCTTAGGGTTTCAGGATTGACTTGTGTCTCTGTTTGACTTAGTTTTTTGGATCTTTGCTGTGGAGGGACGGCATGGTGCTTCTGTCTATAGCAGCATGTTGCCCAGAAGTCCTTGCAGAATATTTTCTTAATAAACTTTGTTATGCCAGTTGACCTAGATGTCCCCTGAAAGCATGGTCCCCAGACCCCCACCCCTGCTACTCTGTCCCTTGAAGTGTTTGGTTATATTCAGGACACTTCTTAGATTTTGGTGGAAACACAATTTCTATTCCTCCTGTTTCCCTTCCTTCCTTCCCCCTTCCCTCCTCCCCTTCTTTTCTCCTTTTTTTCCTTCCTTCCTTCCCTTTTTCTTTTAAATATTTTGTGTTAGTCAAAATGTAAACCTGGTTACCAAGCAACAGATGTTTTCACCTGTTACAGTTAATGAATCCCAAAGCTAATGACTTATGGAATGAATAAAGGTATATGAGTCTTCCTCTTCCCCGAGGAGCTCTCTGACTGGGAGAGCAGACTGTTAAGTCTTACTTGGAAGATGTCCCGTTGTGCTCTGTGACTTGGGACAGGCCCCCACCCCTCTCTGAGTTTTTCCTGTGAAATAATTCTGTAAGCACCCCTGTCTCTTCTCCCAAGGCCATGACCATCTCTGTTGCTTTAGAGATGTAGGCTCTAGGGGTGGAGGGAGACTGGACTTGCACAAGAGGAACTGTGAAAGATAGTCTGTAATAAAACGCTAGAGGTTAAAAAAGGAGTATAGGAGCTTTGTTTACATAATGTGATTAAGCACTCTGTTTCCAGCTGATCAGCTATTACACCTTTAGTTGAAAAGCTTTTATTACAAAAACTTAAAAAAAATTTTTTTTTTGGTCTTTCTCTTCTTTTTCTGCTTCTCTATTCCCCATTCTTCTTTTCGTCATCCAAGTCTCTCTCCTCCCCTCTCCCCCACTATTTTATCCTTCAAAAGAAGTTTCACACATTGGCCTTGTGATTGTAGAAGAGGTGTTCCCTTCACAGAGCAGAATCTTTCTGCATTTCAGATGGGACAAAGGCAGTCCTCAGATCATCACTAGGGACTGAATTCAGAGGCTCGCACACCCTGAAGAATTATTTAGTTGCAATTTCTTATCCTAAAAGTCATTATTAGTTGTCATTTAATACCCACAATTGGCTTGCTTGTGGGTCATTTATAGCTCATTTCTTCATGGGTACTATCCAGTTAGTGGCTGAAATACTGTCATTAACATTGAGTAAAAGCAGATTTTTTTTTCCCTTTCCAGGTTATACCATAACACTAGACAATGAACACAGAAATCTTGATTAGATTGGTTTCTCTAATGTGATGACTGTAATGATTGTTATTACAAATATGCCCACAAGTGAGAGATGGGGGTGAGAGAGCGGATGTGTTAAACCAGTTGCCGTCAAGTTGACTCTGACTCATAGCAACCCCATGTGTGTCAGAGTATAACTGTGCTCCATAGAGTTTTCAATGGCTGATTTTTCAGAAGTAGATTGCCAGACCTTTCTTCTGAGGCACCTGTGGGTGGACTTGAACCTCCAACCTTTTGGTTAGCAGGTGAACACTTAATTGGCACCACCTGGAACTCCAGTTGATACGTTGTTGTTGTTGTCATCGAGTTGATTCTGAGTCATGACGACCCCAAATGTGCAGAGTAGAACTGCTCCATAAGGTTTTCAAGGCTGTGGCCTTTTGCAAGCAGATTGCTAGGCCTGTGTTCTGAGGCACCTCTGGGTGGGTTCGAACTGCTAACCTTTCAGTTAATAGCTGAGTGCTTAACCGTTTGCATCACCGAGGGACTTCTAGTTGAGCTGTAGACCCTTGCTATTCAAATGGTCCTTGAACTGTCCACATGGGCATCATCTGGAAGTGTGCTGGAAATGAAGACTCATGGACTTTACACCAGACCTTCTGAGTTCAGAATCTGCATTTTAACTGGGTCCCCGGGGGATTCTTGTGCGTATAAAAGTTTGAGGAGCTCTAATTTACACTACTTCACAAGAGAAGCAACAGCGCACCTTGGCCCGTCAGCAGACTTGATTTTCTCTGCTGACTGGTCTGCACTACTACCATGACCTAGCCCTTCTGTGGGATAGACATCCATGCCTTTCTCACTAAATGTAAGCCTGTTTAGTAGCTGATGTCAGATAAAAGAAAAATGGACATTAAGGCATCTAGAAGTGGCACACTTCACTTTTCCAGTGTAAAAATGGCCAAAGCAAGTGCTAATGGCTGTGCTTATGGAGCATTTATTTTTTAAAATGCACGACAAGCACACACATGGACACCAGCCTGCAAAACACCGCCCTCCTCCCTGGCAAATGGCTGCTGCCCAGGAACTCTCAGCCAAGTCGAATCCGAGCAGCCTGTGCCGCCCCGAGAGCACAGCTTGGCCTCTGTGTAGCCCAGGTCTTGATCCATCCTGCCCTCCACTTTTCACTCTCCAAGAAGGGCTCACCAGAGTGGTCACTGAATCTCAATCTGATTAGTCACCATTGGTGCATATGACACTGAGTACAGTATATCCTGAGAGGAGAGGGAACTGGATTTCCTGCCAGCATTTGCAGATGTTCTTTGAATCCTTAATATGCAGGAGGGAGGCCAGCTTTTTAGCATCTGATTGTCAGTGGGGCCCAGGAGAGCTAATCCTATGGACAAAAGGGGAAGTTTGGAGAGGGCACAGGGATGCTTCAGTCAAACTTGAAACGCTATACTAGAGTATGTTGGTGGTATATGCACTTCTAGTGGTGTGCTAGATCCTCCTTGTGCTGGCTTGTGAGAGTGGATTGTTCAGTTTTCAGGATTTTTGTGAGCTAGTTGCCTTCATGTTGGTAGCTTGAAATCAGTCTTGGTGCAAGTATTTACACCATGGAAATTGGCAACTTATACAAACCAACATCCCCTCCTCCTCATGCCAGAGCTGGTTGTTAAATGTTTACAAAGCACACCACTGCTTAGCCCTAAATGAAAGAGGTACCCCTCCCCCCTGTTCTCACTGCCCACATTCCAAAGCCAGGCCTCAGAGGGCTGAGGAGAGCCAAGCTTTTGTGAAGTATCTGGCATATTGTGTGTCTAACATTTATTGATTTAAAAATAGATTATAACCCATGTGGCAGGCAGAATAATGCCTCTTCTCCAAAGATGTCAACATCCTAATCCGCAGAATCTGTGAATATGTTATGTTACATGGCAGAAGGGAATTAAATTTGCAGATGGAAATAGGTTGCTAATCAACTGATCTTAAAATAGAGACATTAGCCTGCATTACCCAGGTGGGCCCAATGTAATCACAAGGGTTCTTAAAAGTGGAAAAGGCGAGGATTGCAACCAATATCACAAAACAATTTGTGTATAAATTTTTCAATGAGAAACTATTTGCCCTGTAAACTTTCACCTAAAACACAATTAAAAAGAAAACAAGCGGAAAAGGAAAGAAGAGAGACAACCAGAGAGATGATAGGACTCAACCTGCCATTACTGGTTGTGAAGATGGAGGAAAGGGCCACGAGCGAAGAAATGTGGGAGACCTCTAGAAGCTGAAAAGGCAAGGCAACGTCCGCTCCTCTAGAGCCTCCAGAAGGAATACAGCTGTGTCAACACCTTGATTTTAGCCCAGTGAAACCCATTTTGACTTCCGACCTCCAGAACTATAAGATATTTGTGTTGTTGTAGGCCACTAAGTTTGTGGTACAGGCAGTCCCTGGTTTATGAATGAGAGCCGTTCCCAACTATGTCTTTAAGTTCAATTTGTAGGTAAGTTGGAACAGGTGGATTCGGTTCTTATTTAGCCTTACTTTAGTGCAAGAAAAGGCTCGGAGGCTTTTCAGTGATGTAAGAGCTACACGTGCAGCTAGTGTAGGTGACTGTGAGGAAGAATTTGTTGCAAAGAAAGGGCAAATTTACATAACATTGAAGGACAAGTATGAGTTGGTTGTAAGTCAGATGTTCGTAACCCGGGACTGCCTGTAGTTTGTTACAGCAACAATAGGGAACTAATACAACCAATGTGATGTTAAAATGGTGTATTAATTTCTTCTCCTAGAAAGCTATAAAGCTGAGAAAATGTCTCTAAAATATTAGTGCATCAGAGTAAAAGTGGTTTAAAAAAAAGACAGCACATTAGGTGCGAGTACTTTGGTTAGCGCTGAATCTGGCAGCGTAAGTAGATATGCTTTCATAAATCCTCACAGCAAGCCTTTCACCTGAATTTAGTGCTATGGGAGCAGACCTTCACCATACTTACTGCACCCCCCCCGCCCCGCCAATCACATTGATGAATTAAGTAATAGTTTGTTTTTCTGGGCTTTTGTAACACCCACAAACTTTGAAAAGCTTCCATTTCATGTCAAAGACCCTTCCTACCCAATATAGGGTATCTTATTCTGTCTTCAATCTGCTTACATTTGGAATAATATTATGCAGTGGGTTAAGCACTTGGCTGCTAACTGAAAGGTTGGCGGTTTGAACCCACAAGCTGTTCCATGGGAGAAAGATGTGGCAGTCTGCTTTTGTAAAGATTAAAGGTTACAGCCTTGGAAACCCTATGGGGCAATTTTTCTCTATCATCTAGGGTCCGTATGGGGCAAAATTGACTAGATGGCAATGAGTATTTTTGGACATAGTTTATAAATGCTTTCATTTGATTTTATCAACCCCTTGGGGTATTATAACCTCCATTTTTTTCTGATGGGGAATAGACTCAGAAAGGGCAGGAAACCAGCCAGAGATTGATCACAGGGTGATGAGTGGCATCTAAAGCCTTCATGGTTGCCAAAGTCATTTGGAGCACAGGAACTCATGGTGTTTTATGCAAACACTGAGAAACATCATTATTTTGAATGCTATAAAGTGGACTAGAGACTAATCAGTAGAAAATAAGGTATGTATATTAAATGCATATTAGTAAGGACTCACACTTGTTTCTTATTTCTAAGAGACAAGTAGTAGTAACAGTTAAAGGTTTAAGAACAATTTTAGGGTAAAACTCAACATTGAGAAAATTATTTCAATCGTCTTTTATAAACTGGGATAAGATGTCCATTTCTGAAAACTTTCAAGGAACACCAGTGTTTCCCAGAAATATAGTTCCTACATCATGCATTTCTTTGTGGATGAAATGGTGTGCATATTAAGCCTCCAGTTGTTGAAACCTAGTAGAGTTCCGTCAAAAAATAGTGTTGGGACATCAACACTATATCTGAAATGCAGAGGCAGTACCAGAAGGGTAGGCAGTTAGTTTCTCTGTGCTTTACTTTCCTTATCTGTAAAATGGGTGTGATAATAATAATAATAATTACCTCCTGGGACTGGTAGGATTAACGGATACAATATGTGCAAGACACTTAGTGCAATGCCTAAGCACTCTACAAGGATGTCCTAACCTACTTATAAATGCGAAGAAGTGCTTTAACACTATCTCGTTTGACTTGGTTTTATCAACCTCTTGTGAGGAAGGCAGAGAGAAGATTATTGTTATTTTCCGTACAAATTTGATGGGTTCATTTATTTCATTTACACTAATGCCGCACAAATGAGATTGCTGCAGAAAAACACGTATGACTCTTTTGCCACACCAGGGTTCAGGGCTTCCATCTCAGCTGAGCCTTGACAATAGCAGGCAATTTTCCTTGGCATTGCAGAACCGTCTCTACTGACCAATATCTTGCATGACTTCGTATGCCCTTTAGCTTATCCTTTCATTTTGAGCAGATAACCTCATCTCCATGTCACAGGAAATAAAAATCATCAGGCCTCAAGTACTTTTATTTTTCCACTTCCTTACTCTTCCTTTGCTGCTTCTACGCCATCCCATCTCAGGAGGAATAAGATGGTGCCTTTCGTTGTTTCTATGCTGAATCCTTCCACTTGTGCTTCCGCTGTGTCTTCCTAGCTCCTCAGGAACCATGCTGCTCCATCAGTTCAGCCCTCTTTTCTCCTGTTGCTCTCTTGCTTTTTTTCTCTCTCAGGATATAATGATACTCAAGTCTCTCATTACTCTGATTTGCTTTCAACTCCTCCATCCCTTACATGGTGGCTCGACTTATTGAAAGATTTCTCTATCACCTTGTTTCCCAAATGCCAGTCTGTGGACTGAGTGTATAGAAATCATCTGAACCCAAGAATCTCTCTCTTAAAAATGTTCCCTGGGTGATATTGAGCTCAGTGGGCTTAGCAACTTAACTTTCTTTGATTCCGTATGTTTATTTCTTCCTTAGTGGCCTGATTTTGGCTTCTGTTCCTATAAGATCACCAATGGTGTTCTCAATTGAAAAACTTACTGGAGCCATTTCAATCTCTAGCTTATTTAAACACTTTACAGTATTTTAGAAGGTTAGGTGGCTTAAGCAGTTTGTGATCGGCTGCTAACCTGAAGGTTGTCGGTTCAAACCCATCCAGTATCTCTACAGAAGAAAGGTCCGTCAAACTGCTTCATAAAGATTACAGCCAAGAAAACCCTATGGACCACAGTTCTGCTCGGTAATGCATGGGGTCACCATGAGTTGGCATTGACTCGAAGGCAACTGTTTTATAGTATTTTAACTATTAAATAGCCCTTCAAAGTCTTAACTGCCATTCCACCCCGCTGGATCTCCTCTGGCTCTTTTTCCTCTGCTTGTTTTCCCACTGCTGATGATCCCCCAGACCCATCCTTTGGTCTCCTCTAGTATCTCTCTGCTCATGCTATCCTCTCCTTAGGTGCTTTCACCCACATTTAAGGCTTTAGTTCCCACTTGTGCTGCTGATTTCTGAAATCCATGTCTCCAGCCCAGACCACATTTCTGAATCCCAGAGCCTTATATTTAACTGCATGCTTGATATTTCTCCCTAGATGTCACATAATTATACCCCAAATCCAACAGGTTCAAAAGTGAACTCATATTCATTCTGGTACCCTTAAATGGTACTCATTCTGCTCTCTGTCCCCCTTTCTTATTCCTCCACATCCATGTAGTCATCCCTCCTATTATTTCTGCCCCAGCATTTTTCTAGTGTCTGTCCTTTCCTCTCCGTCCCTGGTGTCTTAGTTTGGACTCTTGGATGATTGTGAGAACCTCCCCGTTGGTTCTTTTACATTTGTGGTCCCGCCCTTTCTCCAGCTCTTCCTGCATGTTGCTCTCAGAGTGAAGTGCTTACTTACCTGCTCAAAATAGCATAATGGCTCCTCATTGCCTTTTATGAAGTCCAAACTCCTTAACTTAGCATGTAAGTTCAGTTATAGTTGGCCCTTTCTACTATTTCAACCTTTTCTTCCACCAATCTCTCTGCAAACACCTTTCAGTTTATCCATGAGCATCTTGGGGTTCCCAGAACTGGCATATTCTCCTGTGCCTTCATGCTTTGAAAACACACCAAGTCCTGGGAATGCCACTAGTCCATCATTGCTTTCGTGCAAATTAGAAACTGATTCTTCCACCAGGCAGACAGCTCCATGGGCACGCGACTGGTGATAAATGGTGCCTTCGTGAGAAATAGAAAAGACACCTCCTCTGAGCCGAAGTAGCCCCATGTCAGGGTGCATGGTTTGGTGAGCTGGCTCTGTTTCAGCCTTTCCTCTCCTCTCTGCTGGGCTCCCCTGGGCAGTAAACAACCGGCACAATGGAGTGCAGTAGCCCTGTCCCCACCACATCCTTCTCCTCCTGGAAAAGCCTTGCTTGTTTTTAAAGACTGGTCTCTGTCTATAATTTCTACTTCTAATTAGATTCATGATTTGTATCCTTTTATGTGATCATCGACCCCTTAGGGAATCTAAAGAAAGCTGTGGGCCCTTTCTCCATAAAAGTGAGCATATTTCCAACATGCACCTTATCCATGAACCTGAGGATAAAAACCACATTCCGAGTGTTACTCAACTTCTTGGCTCCAGGGACCCAGCATTGGGTCTACCACTTAGTAGGCACTGAATAAGTGAAGTGGAACTCTTGAATATTTCCCATTCACACACTTCTGTGCTTCTTCTGTGTATTCACATCACATTATTTGTAAACCTCTATCCCCTAACATGGACTGATAAAAACATGATAAA
This sequence comes from Trichechus manatus latirostris, assembly GCF_000243295.1. Lineage (NCBI taxonomy): Eukaryota > Metazoa > Chordata > Mammalia > Sirenia > Trichechidae > Trichechus > Trichechus manatus. The sequence goes on from NW_004443980.1 coordinate 12,794,717, forward strand.
TGGAGAAGAAATTGAAGTTGTCCGTGATTTCATTCTACTTGGATTAACAATCAACATCCATGGAAGCAGGATTCAAGAAATCAGATGATGTATTGCATTGGGAAAATTTGCTGCAAAAGACTTCTTTAGAGTTTTCAAAAGCAAAGATGTCACTTTGATGACTAAAGTGCATTTGACCCATACCTTGGTCTTTTCAGTCGCCTTATATGCATGCAGAAGTTGGATTGTTAAAAAGGAAGACAGAAGAAAAATTTATATATTCAAACATGGTGTTGGTGAAGCATATTGAATATACTGTGGATTGCCAAAAGAACAAACAAGTCAGTCTTATAAGAAATACAACCAGAATGTTCCTCAGAAGCGAGGATGGTGAGACATTGACTCTCTTAAACTTTGGACATGTCATCAGGAAAGAACAGTCGCTAGAAAAGCACATCAAGTTTGGTAAAGTAGAGGGTCAGTGAAAACGAGGGAAATCTTCAATGAGGTGAATTGACAACAATAGCTGCAACAGTGGACTCAAACATACCAATGATCATGAAGATGGCACAGGGTCTGCCAACATTTTGTTCAATTGTACATGGGTTCTCCATGAGTCAGAGCCAATGTAATGGCAACTAAAACAAGAACAACAATCCCCTAACATATTTAACACACCATACTGTCATATTACTTTCTTGATTGTCTCCCCAGCTAGACTCTGAGTTTCTCCAGGGTAGGCATTGCTGTGTTCATATCTGTATTCCCAGTATCCACCGTATAATGGGCATTTGATAATGCTTGTTGAATAAATGAGATTCAGGAGTATTGAATGATTTGCTTAAGATCAGTCAGTCAGCGATGGTGGAGCTGGAATGGATTCCATATTTTCTTTCTCTAGATCTCATATTCTTAGAGATTTAACATTCTGCATTTGTATACAGTTGTAAGAATGTTTGAGTGACTGCTTAAGTCACTGTTAAATGGAAAGAAACAGTCTGATTAAATACTAAATCTGGAACCAACCTTGGTAGGTATTGAATAAAATTTCTCAAATCATCTAATATTTTGGAAAATACTTCTCTCCAGACTTCTGCTGAAGAGTAGGCAGACCTTTTTAGGATGTAATTTAGCTGCTGTGTAACTGTTTTGTGAAGTTGAAGTTGTGTACTTCGATAATCTATTAGTGATGAGATTAAAAGCATTTAACTTCTCAAATTCTGACCTTGCTAAAGGAACCCAGCCTTTGTCTATTGATGCTTGTATGTTTTGTCACTCTTCTGGAAGTAATGTTCCTAATCCTGGTTTAATCAATACCTAGTACTTTCTTGCCATCTTTTACCTTTTTCTTTTTTTTTTTTTTTGCTGGGCTCAGGGTGTATAGAGTGTGGGAAGCTTATCACAGTTGATCACTTTTGGGCTCATGAGTCAGGATTTTTACTAGATTGGAATTATGTTTATTCTGTTCCACAATTCTCTATTCGTTTGTTTCGTAGAATTCTGTTCCATTACTAATCTAGTTGCTTTGCATTGTAATTGATTCCGCTAATTTCTTTGGCCAATTTTTTTTTTCCTGAAACTGAAATCATAATCCATTTTGCCTTTCAAAGTGGAGAGTAGTAAATTGTTCTACAAATGAAGACTTTCATGGAAATGAACAATATGAACAGCCCCCCCCCCCAAAAAAAAGAAAAAAAGATGGAACCAAACTTATGCCAGGGTTTGAAAGTGATGATTTCCATTATTTCCTTTCCATGGGTTTTCCTGCTGGGCAGATCCAGGCTTTTTGTTAAAGCAAACCCAGCTGTCTCCCTGGGAGTCATTTATAATTTCATATCTCTTCTGTGTTATGGAACTTTCTTCAACTCTCCATTAAATTTGTTGTCTAGGAATTTTGCTTGTTTTTCATAGGCAAGTTCAAGAAAAGAACAGTTGTATCATGGTGGGCAAAAAGCAAGTGTTCCTGGATTCTTTAAGATGGATTAAAATATGCCAGAGCCATGGTGACAGTCATATCAGCTATGAAGTCCTTGTCTCTGTGCTCTCCTAATAAGTAATTTAAAAAAAATGAACTCTTTCCTATTCAAGTGGATGCCTCTCTCGCTCTCTCTTTTTTTTTTTTTTATGACATCAATTCTCAACAGCTTTAAGTATCTGAATCTAAGTCAGAAGGGAGTTTGGTTGGCTTATTGAAAAGCTTTTCCTGAATGCTTTGGTGGGAAGTGGTGTGTATATAAGTTTTTTAATGAACTGCATAACCACTTATTATAATTTTAATTTAACATACTTGGTATGGAAATCTCATGTTTCCATGTGAACATTTTGGAAACACTGCTTAAAATGTAAATGTTCCTACTGTTTGAACTAAAGAATAAAAGTATGAAATACTGATTCTTTGATTATACCCATCAGGTTGAGTGAGGGGAGCTATGGAGATAATTTGGGGCTCCTAGATTCCATTCTAGTGCTCATAGGCTCTGAAAGGAATACCATCTTGGAAGTCCTTGTAGGGTTCCATATTAGACTATGGAAGTCACAGGACTACAGAATTTGGATGCTGGGTAACTTTAACATCATGATTCTGCTTAAAGCTTCTCTAATATATTATATTTTGATCTTTGTGCTTTCAGAGCAATAAACTAGAGGAGAAAAAGAGACTTCAGGAAAACCTCAGAAGAGACGCATTTAGAGAACATCAGCAATAGTAAGTTTAAGTTTTCAGATCCTCATGTCTTTATACATGTATTGTTCATCCTGCTTTTATATTCTAGGTGATGGTAACTTTTCAAAACAGCATATGGTATTGGATTATTGGCTGTTGTATTAATTATGTATTTGAACTCTGTCATTATCTAAGGAAGGTTCTGAGGTTGGAGACATCTGTACTCACCCAAGTATTCTTTAGTAGTCAGTAAATTAGAGACTGTACTGCTAAATTTGAAGAATTCTCCATTATAAATGACTAGGAAGGCTTGATTATTTGGTGATCCCAGGTACTTCAGATTAGTTATGATGACTTCCAAAATACCAATATAAGAAAACCAGTCCAAGTAGAGTCTAAACTAACAAGGGATTTATTTCCTGGATTGAGGACTATTAAATAATTGCCATACTTTTCTAGACTGAGAATTGAGAAATCATTAGCTGTTACTGGCAGAATTCCCAGTTGGTGGTCATACACCATGGTAGTTTTCCCAGTGTGACTTGTGAATAGCATCAGCTAATATGGAGAGAACAACTGTTGTTGTTAGCTGCTGTTGAGTCTGCCCCCACCTCACGGCAACCCCATGGACAGTGCAACGAAATGCTGCCTGGTCCTGTGGTATCCCCACGATCAGTTGAGAATCAGATCATTGTGATCCTAAAGGTTTTCAATGGCTAATTTTTGGTAGCAGATCACCAGGCCTTTCTTCCTAATCCATCTTAGTCTGGAAACTCCACTGAAACCTGTTCATCACCATAGCAACACACAAGCCTCCATTGACAGATGAGTGGTGTCTGCATATGAGGTGCATTGGCTGGGAATTGAACCAGGGTCTTCTGCATGGAAGGCAAGAATTCTGCCACTGAACCATCAGTGTTTCATATAGAGCAACTACTATGTGCTTTATAATGAAGATAATCAGCTCTGCTATTATATAGGCTTTAAGGATAAGCTTGTGTGCTAGGTTACCTGCCCACTGCTTAAAAGAGTAGATAAAAACCAAAGAGCCTGGCTCCTGGATTAATTCCAAATCTAGTGGCATTAGAACTGGACAGATGTGGGTTCACAGTCCCAGCTCCATTTCCCAGCTTTGACCTTGGACAAACTACTAAACCTCTTTAAGCTGCAGTTTTCTCATTTTAAAAACAGGGCTAAAGATATCTATTCCATAGTTCATTTGTAAAGATTAAATGGAATAACTTATGTAAATGGCATAAAAGTCCCTGAACATTATAGGGATTTGAAATGATACTTCTCACAGAGGGCCTTGTTGAATGTGATCATACAACTTTTATTTTGTAGAGACTATGCACAAGCTTTTCTGATGCAGAACTAGTAATTGGCTTCCTGTTTCATATGGACTGTTTTCTGGCTGCCTCCTCTTCTCTTTTCCCTTTATTGCCCCTCATTTACACAATTTAAGATCACTCTTCATTTGGGGTGAGCGTATGTGACACCCTAGAGTGTATTCCTCCTCCAAGAAAAGCCTCCTCTGGTGTTTTCATACCACTGAAATTATCCTGCCTCTATCACAACACAGCTTCTTCTTGCTTTATGACTCAGAGGCAGGAAGGGAAAAAGAAGTTTATGAGTCCTTTACTTTGCCACTGAGCACTCTAGGTAATCTGGCCTGAGCTAACCAGCCCAGAAAACAGGTGGAAGATGGCATAGGATAGGGTGGAAATGCTAGCAAGTGATGTTATTCCCCTTAAATTGGTATTACTATACTCTCATTTTAGCCACAGAATCCATAGCCTGTCTCTCTTCAGTCTTGTTCTAAGGCAGGCGTAGGGATAAGGGGGTTGGCGAGAAACTAAAAACCAGGAGAAACTGACTGCCTTCAAGAGAGAGACGGCAGGAGGGAGGCAGTAGATTAATGTATTATTACCTCCTTCTTCGTGAGTAGCCACCACATGTCTGTCAGTTTGCCATACAGTGATGGCTTGCATGTTGGGATGATGCTGGTAGCTATGCCACTGGTATTTCAAATACCAGTAGGGGCACCCGTTGTGGGTAGGTTTCAGCAGAGCGTCCAGACTAAGACAGACTAGTAAGAAAGGCCTGGTGATGTACTTCCGAAAGTACTTTCATAAGCCAATGAAAACCTTATAAATCACAACAGAACTTTGTCCAGCTTGCTTGCTTTGGACATATTATCAGGAGGGATCTGTCGCTAGAGGAGTAGAGATCCAGCAAGGATATGGGAGACCCTTGGTGTGATGGATTGGCACAATAGCCACTATTATGGACTTGAACGTGTCGCTGATTGTGGGGATGATGCAGGACCAGGAGAGTTTTTGTTCTTTTGGACATAAGGTCATCATGAGTTGAGGTCGACTTCAGGGGCAGCTAACAACAACAATCCTTGGTAGAGAATGGATGAGAGCAGGGCTTTGAACCAGTCTGAACTGGTTCAGTCATGGCTGATGAAGCAAAACTGGAACAGACCCGATTTTTACAATTTGGGTGCTCTGGAAAGGTAACTGGAACAGGAAAAATTACAGATTGAAGCCCTGGAATGGGAGACTCAGAAGAGATGTAGTGAGTCCTTTCAGGAGCCAGATGCGTGAGACTGGATTATTGGCAGGACTGTGAACGACACACATTCTCAGCAGCACTGTCAGCCTTTGTCTTTGAGCTGGGCACTACTGTTTCCAACTCTGCTCAAAATCTGAGGGGCAAGAGATTTGGTTGCTATGCAACTCATATGCTCTTCTTGTTTTCTAAGAGGGAGACTGAGTTTCTAACAGGGCTTGGACCCATAATTTTTCCCATTTCGGATATCATTCTGCTTTACCCAAATTTTTAAAAATTTGGGTCTGTTCCAGTTTCTCTTTCTTGGCCATGACTGAAATGGGGAGAACCAGTTCAAAGCCCTGGATGAGAGTTTATTTCTAGGTCCAGCTAAAGGAGTTGAGGGAGGTAAGAGAATGGGATAAGGGCATTAGTAGCCTGGAATCACAAATAAGAATAAATGTATTTATGCTGTGGTATGCTAGTTTTATATTGGACAAGGAAAGACCTACTTACCAGTGAGGGGTATTAGGTACCAGACTGAGAAATTGTACAAGTCCATTCTCTGCAGAATTTTAAAAACTCTGATGAGGATGAGAGATGCTTAGGGTTTTAAAGGACCTTGAAGCTTGTGTCTCCGATCTCCTTTCTCTCCTAATCTTCCAGCTTCTTGAGTTTGTATTTCACTAAATGCTAGAGATTGGTGATCTTTTGTTTTCTGTAAAGAGAAAAAGGGTCTACCTCCAGCTACCATACACATTATCAGTGGAATTGAATTCAATTAAATGCACATTTCACTCTTGCTTTTCGTCTCCTTATCATAAAGGTCCCAGTTAACCTGGAAAAAAAGAAGGTGGTTAAAAATGAGAGGTGTCTCAAATTGATTTTTAAAGCCTATTGAGGAATACAAGAAGAGGTATATGTGTGAGTTCTTTTTTAAGTATTTTGTTTTGAATTACTTTTGAAATTAAAAGTGCAGTAGCTCATGAAATGAATAGCCATTGTAGAGCTAGGAGTGTGAAAGGGACTTCTAGAAAAGATGGATCCTTTGAGTAAGAAGTCTTTATCATACCTTCTTAGAATCCGTTTATAGTGGAAAAATTGTCTAGGAGAACTATTAGAATTTTAATAGTGCAGATTTTACCAGACTAAACAGGCTGCTCCTGAAAAAAAAAAAAAAAGAAAAGGAAGAATAAAGAAAAAAGTAGATTTCCCTGAAACCATCAAAACTAAGGCACACAGAATAGAAACACAAATAGGAAATTCTTTCAGACTAGTCAGTGCCCATGTCCTTGGTGGTGTTCAACGTGCTGTGATGTGTGGTTTAAATAGCAGGGCAGAGTAGTATTTTTTTTCTGCTGAGAAGGGCAACCATGAGCTTGAATAGACTATAAATCCAAGTTGCTGGAGACAAAGCTCAGATAGTAACCTGGGTCACCACTGTGTACAGCTTAATGTGCTCTTTGTTAATACCTTGTTCCTGACTCCGTTCCTTTGCTTCTGATTATTTTTACTGTTGTCAATTATTTAGCTAACAGGCAGAAAACTAGGCTTTTATTGACATCCAAAGGGACTCTCCTGAGTGTAATAATGAAGGCAGTTTATTGAATGCCTGTGAGGTTGCTTTCTAATTGTACGCATTAATCTGCCCATGCAAGCTGGCTGAAAACACACAAGCAGATTGCACATGCAGATGGAGCACCAGGATGGTTTTTATGAAAAGACCTCTGGAATGTACTTCAGCAGTACTGTCTTTTCCTTAAAAGTGGAATGACTGTGACTCTTTCCATTGGAGGCTGAGAGCAGACCAGGTTAATGGAGCATTAAGTCTGCCACTCTGGATGGGAACGAACTCTAATTTGACAATTTAGAATTTGTTTTAGGATTCTTGAGCATGAAAGTGGAGACTAGAAATGGGCATTTAACCTCAGCATTGTTTTCCCCATGATTTTTAGTCTCTGTCATTATTTACTACTTACAAAAATTCAAATGTGACACTTTTCGGAATGGCCTTTTCTATGAGTCAGTGTTACTGGTTGATGTGAAGATTTGAAATAACAATGAATAAACCTTTGATTTTTCATACCAGATAAAAGAAGTGGTGAGTTAGGTGATTTAATAAAACATGGGATGAAATAAATCTTGGCATTTTTAAGTTTAAATGGTAACTGATTTCGTGGGCTACAGTCATCTTTATAATTGTGCGTTCTTGTCAGACAAATGTTGTGAAGGGTTTGGATTTTCAGCCTATTTAACCAGCGATGGGGGTTAGGGTAGGACGAAAGCAGCAGGGTAGTTGAGATGCGTTTTGTGTGTGGGTGTTAGGAAAAATAGTACTCTTTTAAGGATTTGCTGCAGAAACAAGAATATACTATATATTCAACTTTTAAAATCTTAATTCATATCTATTGTCAAAAACTTAAATGGTTGGAGAAACATCAAAAATTAGCATAACAGAATATATTTATTGTGAGTAGATATGATTTGAATCTGGCAGCATCAACCCAAAGGTATCGATCGGGAAGGCACTTGGAAGAGGGGACGGTGAAAGCAGGTTATATTGGTCATTGTTATGTTAGTTTCTCAGAAGATAACATCAAAGCTCCAGCAAGATTTCAGGGTGCCTTAGTTACATAAACAGAATCACCAAGGGTACGCCATGCTTCCTAAAACACAACCTCTAGTCAGACCCTAGAGTTCCTGCTTCTTGAAGCTGGCTGCACATAGATAATTTTCCAAAAGAACCCAATGCCTAAGGCCATACGGTCTCCACTAAGCTGCTTACTGAGCTATTGTTTGACCTGAAGGTGACTCCAGGGAACCAGTTACTTCAAGGTTCAAAAGGACACCTAAGGGTGGATGGCCTGGGTGAGCCACCGCAATTCCATGAACCCAGAAATCTGGATTCCAGGAGAACCAAAACAATTTTGTCACTAATAACCGTTTTGCATAATACCAAAAGAACCCACAAAAATCCGTTGTTGTTGAGTCGATTCCAACTCATAGCGACCGTTTATTTATTTATTTAAAATACAAAGTGCTTGACTTTTAAACCAAATAAGCAAAGTAATAAGAAATTGCTGTATTAATGAGAAAGGAGCTCTGGTGGTGCGGTGGTTAAAGCAATTGACTGATAGCCGAGAGGTCGGTGGTTTGAAACCACAAGTGCTCCTTGGGAGAAAGATGTGGCAGTTTGCTTCCATAGAGATTTACAACCTCAGAAACACTTTGGGGTCGTTGCTATGAGTCGAAATTGACTTGATGGCAGTGGCTGGATATTAATGAGAACCTGTGGAGTGTCAAGCACAGTATTAGACACACTATATACATTTCTTCCCTTTAATTTTTAGATCATCTATGACCAGTAACCAACCAGTTGCCATCCTCAAGTCTGCTCGGACTCATTGCGACCCAGATGGGTCAGAGTAGAACTGTGCTCCATAGGGTTTTCAGTGGCTGATTTTTCAGAAATAGGCCTTTCTTCTGAGGTGCCTCTGGGTAAACTTGAACCTCCTAAACTTTTGGTTATCAGCCGTGTGTGTTAACCATTTGTACCACCCAAGGACTCCATAATAGGGATATATTATCCCCATCTTACAGGAGGAGGCTTAGGTAATTAAAATTGACCGAAGTAGTAGAGGCAGTAAACGATGCAGCCAACTCTAGGGCTTATGATTCGGGGAGGTTAGAGAAAATAGATAATTTAGGGACATGATGTCCTTTGGAGGTCAGGGAAGTGGGGGTGGTGATATGGGGTCCCTGTGGAGAGGGCTACTGGAGGGAGTGGGACAGCTCAGAGAGAAAGACTTGGGCAAAGTTGAGTTCTGTTTCTTCCTACCAAGATCTAAATTTTGCCTAGAATAGGCAAAAGAAAAAGTGAGGAAATATGGCTGCTTTCTCTTCTTTGTCATGTATGAATGGCATTCTCTTCCCAGCCCTATACTCAGGTTAGTACCATTATATTCAGCTCACCATAGGGTAGATGGGCTTTTGTAACCTTTTCTGGCGGTACTGTACTCCTGTGTAGAGTTTTCCGCTTTGTTTGTAAAGGGAAAAGGGACTGGATTCTTAAAACCACAGCTGGAAAAGCTCTTGGAACCAATTGTATTGGAAAACAGGTACTTCTTATTCCTAAACCACCAAGTATCGCTTCTGGCTCAGCCTGTTGATTGTAACGTTGGGAATTTTCCTTCATTTCTGCCATCTGAACCATGCATACTTTTTACTTCCATTTGAATAATAGTGTGATTAGTTCGTATGAGGCACATCTTCATCTTTTTTAGTCTCCTAGCTGAGAATCTAGGCAGGTCTGCTGACTATGCACACTTAAACGCCCCAAGTTTGCCTTCTAATACGCTCACAAAACTTCTAATGCCCTTCATGGGAGCTTCCGAAAGATACTTAAGGGCTAAACTGATCCCTTACCCATATGGTAGGCTTAAATCCAACCCCATATTTTATAATCCAGGTAAGGTGAATCGAAAGTCATCCTATTTATAACTTTCTGTCTTATGCTAATGAACTGAACTTAGAGATACAAAAGTACCAGTATCGTCAGAAGGAGACTAAACAGCTGATTAGAAATCTGCTCAGAGAGAATCCCTGCCCGTTGAATGTTAAATCATGTTAATGGTTAAGACTGAATCACAATTTCTGCACACTATCAATTCTTCCTGCAGATGCCGTAGTGTATGTTAGCTGATTTTCATTCCTACTGCTGACACTGTGGGCATTTGTCATATGCCACTTGTATGGTCTGTCTTCTGTGTTTCTTCGACTCCCAGGACTACTGCAAGGACTTCATTACTGTCTTTGCCACCGTTCTCTTCTTCTCGATTGTCTTACATGCCTTTGTCAGATTTAGTTTTCTAAAACACATTCTTTAGCCCTATCATTCCCCTACTCTAAATGCCTCAATTATTTGCAGTTGCTTATAAAGTGAATTCCAATCTCTTTTTCCACTCCATGGGGGAACTGTGGGCTGCCTCAGTAAGATGATGGTGTTGCTGTTGTTAGCTACCGTTGAGTAGGTTCCAACTCATGGCAACCCCATGTACAGCAGAATGAAACATTACCCAGTCCTGCACCATCTTCACATTTGCTGGTATCTTAGAGTCCATTGTCAGTGACAACTGTATGTTTCAAGTGCCTTCCAACCTAGGGGGTCTCATCTTCCAGCACTGTGTCAGACAATATTTGGTTGTGATCCACAGGGTTTTTGTTGGCTAATTTTCAGAAGTAGATCACCAGGCCTTTTTTCCTAGTCTGTCTTAGTCTGGAAGGTCCACTGAAACCTGTATGCCATGGATGATCTTGCTGGTATTTGAAGTACCAGTGACAGTTTCCATCATCATAACAACATGCAAACCACCATAGTATGACAAACTGTTAGATGTTAGAAAAGACTTATTTTAGGATTTGGGCCTGTGTTAGGCAACTGAGGGGAGGCTTTTAGGAAGCAGGGCTTTGCTCTGGATTGGATGTTACCAGGAAGCAAAGGTCATTTTATGGTTGGTTATCTAGAGCGAGGCTAAAGCTGTAACTGGAATTGGTAAAGAAGCGGAAGTCACTCATATTAGCCAGAATTGGGGGATGTTTAGTCATTTTTGTGGTTTGGACAAAGTTTGTGTCTTTGTCTCAGTTCAGATATGTTATGGAGTAGTCTTATTTTTGTCTTGATCCATCAGATTGACATTGATGTTGATATTATATGAAACTGTTTACTCTCAACAGGAAAACAGCAAGGCCTAGCTCCCAGTGCCAGCCCAGCTCCCGGATGTCAGGGGCAGCTTGATTTTCTCAGTATGTAATTGACCACTGATAAAAGATAAACATTGACAAATGCCTGATATATGAAATAGTTTCACTTCATATCACATCACTGGAGTCTAGTACAGTCAGTTACTCTCTTCTGGTGCTTGTGCATTGTTACGTATGGTTCGTACTCTGTTTATGCCATGTATTAGGGCTCCTAGTGTTGTCCCTTTTTTTTCTTCCATAATCTTTATCATTTTCGATTTTATATTTAGGTCTTTGGTCCATTTTGAGTTAGTTTTTATGCATGGTGTGAGGTATGGGTCTTGTTTCAGTTTTTTGCAGATGAGATCCCCTATAGATCTTAAAAGAGCATAATGCGCAAGGCAGACGTTTTTTACTAGTTAAGCTAAACTATTAATTGGTTTTAAGATGACTTCAGGGGATATTTTTGTTTTAAGGTTTAAAGATTATCTCAGGGCAATAGTTTCTGGAGTTCATCCAGTCTTCATGGCTTCAGGAAATCTGGAGTCCTTGAGAATTTGGAATTCTATTCTATATTTTCCCCCTTTTGATCAGGATTCTTCTGTGGAATCTTCAGTCAAAATATTCAGTAATGGTAGCCAGGCACCATCCATTTCTTCTGGTCTCACGGCAAAGGAGGCAGTTGTTCATGGAAGCAGTTAACTACACATTCCATATCCTCCTCCTATTCCTGAGTCTTGTTCCTCTGTTGTTCCAGGTGAATAGAGACCAATTGTTGTGTCTTGGATGGCCACTTGCAAGCTTTTAAGACCCCAGGCGCTACATATTGAACTAGGAGGTAGAACAGATGCATTAAACGTATTGTTAGGCCAGTTAACTGGGATGTCCCATGCAACCATGACCCAAAACTTCCATACCAAGAAACCAAATCCCATGAGGTTTTTGGTTGTACATAAGCATCCTCAGCAGCTACTCTTTTTTTTTTTTTTTTGGTTGTAAATATTTCACACAACTTTTGCAAATTCAGCTTTGTACAGGTGTACAGCTTATGGGCAGCATTTAAAATTATCAGCTGTGCAACCCTCTCTTAATTCATGTGATATTTCCATCACCATTAACCCCCTTTTCCCCATCCCTTCTGCCCCTGGTAACTACTAATAAACTTTGTTCTCTATACATTTGCCTTTTCTTGTCTTTTAATGTAAGTGAGGTCATAAAAGGACATGACTTATTTGTCCTTTTGTGGTTGACTTATCTCACTCAGCATAATGTCTTCCAGCACATCTGTATTTGTAGCATGTATCAAGACTTCATTTCTCCTACTGGCTGAATAGTATTCCATTGTATATATGTACCACATTTTATTTATCCATTCATCTGTTAATGGACATTTAGGTTGCTTCCACCTTTTAGCTGTTGTGCATTGTGCTGAATTGAACATTGGTGTACAAGTCTCTGAGTCTGCTTTCAAGTCTTTTGGGTATATACCTAGGAGTGGAATTGCTGCATCATAAGGTACGTCTATTTTTAGTTTTCTGAGGAACTGCCATCTTTTTTCCACATGACTATACCATTTTGCATTCCCACCAACAATGGGTAAGGGTTCCAATTTCACCACATCCTTGCCAACATTTGTTATTTTCTGTTTTTTTTTTTTCATCTAAGAGCCATCCTAGTGGGAGTGAAAAGGTATCACACTGCGGTTTTAATTTGAATCTCTCTGATGGCTATTGATGCTGAGCACCTTTTCATGTGTTTGGTGGCCATTTGAATGTCCTCTTTGATGAAATATATATTAAGTGCTTTGTCCATTTTATGATTGGGTTATCTGTCTTTTTGTTGTTAAATTGTCAAAGTTTTATATCTATTTTGTTTATTAGATTCTGTCACATAAATAGTTCCCAAAGATATTCTCCTATTCATAGCTTGTCTTTTTACTTTTTTGGTAAAGTCTTTCAATGAACAAGTTTTTAATTTTTATAAGGTCCCATTTATTTATTTTGTCTTTTGCTGTTTGTGCTTTTATTATTATATTAGATAATCCATTGTTAAAGGCTAGGCCTGACAGCATTGCCCTGGCTTTTTCTTCTAAGAATTTGATTGTTTTAGTTTGCACATTTAGGTCCTTAATCCATTTTGAATTTGTTTTTGTGTATGGTATGAGGCATGGATCCTTTTTCATTTTCCTGCATGTGGAAATCCAATTTTCCCAGCACCATTTATTGAAGACTCTTCTTCCCCCATCAAATGCACTTAGCACCCTTGTCAAAAATCAGTTAACCATAGATGTGTAGGTTTATTTCTGGACTCTCAATTTTTTCCATTGGTCTATGTGTCTATTATTATACCAGTACCAGTCTGTTTTGATTATTGCAGCTGTATAATATGTTTTAGAATCAGGAAGTGGGAGTCCTCCTACTTTGTTTTTCTCTTTTAACATTGTTTTAGCTATCTGAGGCCTCCTACCATTCCATATAAAGTTGAGGATCAGTTTTTCTTTTTGGGTAAAGAAGGCTTTTGGAATTTTGATTGGGATTGCATTGAATCTATAGATCGCTTTAGGTAGTATTGACATCTTAACAATATTAAGTCTTCCAATCTGTGAACATGGAACATCTTTGCATTTATTTACATCTTCTTTAATCTCTTTCAGCAGTGTTTTATAGCTGTCATTGTATAAGCCCTTTATGTCCCTGATTAGATTTATTTTTAGGAATTTTATTCTGTTAGAAGCTATTGTAAATGGAATTGTTTCCCTAAAATTTCCCTTTCAGATTTTTCATTGCTAGTGTATAGAAACACAACTGACTTTTGTTGTTGTTGTTGATCTTGTACTCTGAAACTTTGCTAAATTCCTCTATTAGCTCTAGAAGTTTTCTTGTAGACTCTTTGTGATTTTCTATATGTATAGAAAAATAGATAATTGTACTTCTTTTCCAATCTGGATACCTTTTATTTATTTATTTTTCTTTCTTATTGTTCTGGCTATGACTTCTAATACAATACTGAGTAGAAGTGGTGAGAGTGGGCACCCTTGTCTTGTTCCTGATTTCAAGGGGAAAGCTTTGAGTCTTTCTCCATAAGTATAATGTTGGCTGTTGGCTTTTCATATATGCCCTGAATCATATTGAGGAATTTCACTTCTATTCCAATTCTTTAGGGTTTTCATCAAGAAAGGGTGTTAGATTTTTATGGTATGCTTTTTCTGCATCCATAAAGATGATCATTTGGTTCTTTTCCTTTCTTCTATTGATGTGGTATATTACATTAATTGATTTTCTAATCTTGAACCATCCCTGCACTCCTGGAATAAATCCTACTTGGTCATTGTGTATGGCTCTTTTAGTAATTGCTGTTGGATTCTGTTCACTACTGTTTTGTTGAAGATTTCTGCATCTATAGTCATAAGAAACATTGATCTGTAGTTTTCTTGTGTAGTCTTTGTCTGGTTTTGGTACCAGGATTATGTTTGCTTCATAAAATGAATTAGAGAGTAGTCCTTCCTTCTCTATCTTTTGGAAGAGTTCAAACAGTATTGGTGTCAGTTCTCTAAATATTTGGTAGAATTCCCCGGTGAAGCCATCTGGTCCAGGACTTTTTTTATGCGGGGGGAGCAGGGCGGGGGGACGTGGTTCATCACTGATTCTATCTCTTCATTTGTTATGGGTCTGTTGAGACTTTTCTATTTCCTCTTGAGTCAGTTTGGGTAGGTTGTGTGCTTCTCTTAACCATTTGTTTCATCTAGGTTATGCAGTTTGTTGCCATACAGTTGTTCATAATATTCTCTCATAATTCTCTTTATTTCTGTCAGGTCAGTTGTAATGTTCCCTCTTTCATTTTTTATTTTGGTTATTTGCATCTTTTCTGTTCTTTTCTTTGTAGGTCTAGCTAAAGATCTGTCAATTTTATTGATCTTTTTCAAAGAACCAACTTCTACTTTTATTGATTCTCTCTTTTGTCTTTCTTTTTTCAATTTTACTTATTTCTGCTCTGAGATTTGTTATTTCCTTTCTTCTGTAGGTTTTGGCTTACTTTGTTCTTCTCTTTCTAGTTTCTGGAGTTGTTGAGTTAGGCTGTTAATTTGAGATCATTTTTCTTTTTTATGTAGGCATTTATTGCTATAAATGTCCCTCTGAATACTACCTTCCCTGCATCTCATAAGTTTTGGTATGTTGTGCTTTCATTTTCATTTGACTCCCTAAGAAATTTTGTGATTTCTTCCTTGGCACCTTGGTAGTTTAATAGTATGATGTTTAATTTCCATATGTTTGTCTATTTTCCAGGGTTTTTTTTTCTTTTCTGTTACTGATTTCTAGTTTCACTCCTTGGTAGTCAGAGAAAATATTTTGTATGATTTCAGTCTTTACAAATTTACCAGGACTTGCTTTGTGACTTAAAATGTGGTCTATCCGGGAGAAAGATCCATGTGCACTGGAGTAGAATGTATATTGTGCTGTTTTTGGGTGGAGTGTTCTATATTTTTGATACATGAGATTCACAAAGAAGGCCCTGAGGCCCCAAAAGTACTCCCAGTAAACATAAACTACCTGGGGGGAAAAAGGTATGTATGTGTCTCCCATACTGGGGATGAGCTACCTGAACAGCCAAGTATATCACTTCTATGTAAGTTCTGAGGTCTTTACTGCAAAAAATTACCAGAAAATGAATTCTGGTAATAATAATTCATTATTCAGACAAATAACGAATCTAAGAAAGAGAAAGATATAATAGTTATGAGCAAAATATTATATTTACAGTCAAATATATGAGTAATTTGTTTTCATTTCTTTGTTTTCCACTAAAAATCGACAGCTTGAGCTTCTGTTAAGGGTGATCAAAATTCTTAGAAACAAATAGTGGTGATGGTTGCATAACACAATGAATGTAATTAATGTCACTGAATTGTACATGTAAAAAAGGTTGAAATGACCACTGTTTTGTTAGATATGTATATTTACCACATTAAGAAAAATCAACATCAAACTAAAATCATGGAGGATTTTATCACTGGAAGAACCACAGGAAAGAGAACTGGATATGAATTACAAGTATTTTCTTTCTTTGTTAAATGAGTGAATGCTTATAAATTGTAAATATTGATAGAAAAATAAATAATTATATGTGCTTACTGTATACTTAATTATGTATGTTATTATATGTACAAGGAGGATGTATAACAAAAATGTTAGGAGAAAAAATAGAACACATGAACATTTGATCATTACAACAAAAGGCAGAAAAGGGGCAGAATTGTTATAAGAATATGATAATTAGAAAATGAAATATAAGTCCAACATGTCAGAAATTACAAAAAAGGTAGGGAGGTTAAATTCCCTTATTAATATAAAAGCTCTTGGATGCATAAAAATTGAAAATCTAACTATATGCTATTTACAATCTACATCTATAAAACAAAAATTATAAATAAAAGCATGCAAAAATATATCCGTAAATGCTAACAAAAAGAAGGAAGGTATACCAACATTAATATCAGACAAAATTGAATCAAGATGAAAAGCATTCAACAGGATAAAGAAGGATATTTTATGCAGATAAAATACACAATCCAAAATCAAAAGAATCATAAATATTTACCAACATAACTTCTTTGAAATATATAAAACAAAACTAAACAAATTATTAAAGTCTCTACTGCAGTGCTGGAGGTGCTCATTCGTCTATTCCAAGAAATTTTGATGACAGCTTCCTGGCCAACCAAATGGAATAGATCCATATTTGTGCCCATTCCAAAGAAAGGTAATCCAACAGACTGCAGAAATTATCGATCGATATCTTTAATCTTACATGCAAATAAAATTTTGCTGAAGATAATTCAAAAACTGTTGCAGCAGCACATCAACAGGGAACTGCCAGAAATTCAAGCTAGATTCAGAAGAGGATGTAAAATGAGGAATATTATTACTGATGTCAGATGGATCTTGGCTGAAAGCAGAGAATATCAGAAAGATGTTTACCTGTGTTTTATTGTCTATGCAAATGCATTCGACTGTGTGGATCATAACAAATTATGGATAACATTTCGAAGAATGGGAATTCCAGGACACTTAATTGTGCTCATGCAGAACCTGTACATAGACCAAGCGACAGAATAAGGGGATATTATGTGGTTTAAAGTCAGGAAAGGTGTGCATGAGGATTTTATCCTTCTACCATACCTATTCAATCTGTATGCTGAGCAAATAATCCGAGAAACTGGACTATGTGAAGAACATGGCATCAGGACTGGAGGAAGACTCATTAACAATTTGCAATATGCAGATAATACAACTTTGCTTGCTGAAAGTGAAGAGGACTTGAAGCATTTAACGATGATCAAAGACTACGACCTCAATATGGATTGCACCTCAATATAAGAAAACAAAAATCCTTACCACTGGACCAATAAGCAACATCATGATAAATGGAGGAAAGTTTGAAGTTGTCAAATATTTTATTTTTCTTGGATCTGCAATCAATACCCATGAAACCAGCAGTCAAAAAAATCAAACAAAGTATTGCATTGGGCAAATACGCTACAAAAGACCTCTTTATGGTGTTAAAGAGCAAAGATGTCACTTTGAGGACTAAGGTGCACCTGACCCAAAACCAAAAAAACCCAAAAAACAAAAAACCCTTGCCATCGATTAGATTCCAACTCAGTTCGACCCTGTAGGGCAGAGTAGAACTGCCCTATAGGGTTTCCAAGGAGTGGCTGGTGGATTTGAACTGCCAACCTTTTGGTTGGCAGCCGAGCTCTTAATCACTGTGCCACCAGGGCTCTGCACCTGACCCAAGCCATGGTATTTTCAGTTGCCTCATATGCATTCGAAAGCTGGACAATGAATGAGGAGGACTGAAGAAAAATTGATGCCTTTGTATTATGGTGTTGGCAAAGAATATTGAATATACCATGGACTGCCAGAAAAACAAACAAATCTGTCTTGGAAGAAGTATAGCCAGAGTGCTCCTTAGAAGCGAGGATGGCATAACTTCATCTCACGTACTTTGGACATGTTATCAGGAGGAACCAGTCCCTGGAGAAGGACATCATGCTTGGTAAAGTAGAGGGTCAGTGAAAGAGAAGACCCTCAAGGAGATGGATTGGCACAGTGGCTGCAACAATGGGCTCAAACATATCAATAATTGTGAGGATGGAGCAGGACCGAGCAGTGTTTCGCTCTATTGTACATAGTGTCACTAAGAGTTGAACCAACTTGACAGCATCTAACAACTACAACAACTATAGATTGTGGATTTGTCCAATTTTCCTTTTATTTAACTGATTCTTCATGAAAATTAATGGATCAAGTGAACCAAAGAAATAGCGAAGGAATAAAGGATTTGAATAACAATGACTAAATGGATTATATAGGCATAATTATACAATGTTGCTCCCAGTATATAAAAATACATATTCTTTACATATGTTAATTTAACTACGACAAAATTGACCATAATCAAGGCCTCAAAGACTTTCAATAAATTCCACAAAAACAAAAATCCAAGAAGCCATAGTCCCTGACAAAATGCAATAAAATTAGAAATTAACAGCAATAAGGGATTTTAAAAAGTGTATCCATTTAAAAATGTTTTAAAAAATTACCTTTCTAAATGACTATTTGGACAAAATTGAAATCAAAACTGAAATTATAAATTACTTTGGAATAAAAACATTAAAAAATGAAACCCTCTCATGTTAAAATCTGTGGGATGTGGCTACAAAAATTATTTAGAAAATGTAGAGGCTTAAAAGCACTTAGTACAAATGGGAGTAAAAGAACTAAGTATTTTACTATGCAAGCTGGAATTATAATAGTAAATAAACACAAATAATAGAAGAAAGGAATAAAGAAAAAAATCAAATAATAATTAAGTAGAAAAGAAAAATTTATCTATAGATTAAATCAAACACTAGTTTTTTGAAAATTTCAATAAAATAAACAAGCTTTTGACTTGTCTGAGTAAGGAAAAAGGAAGATACGACTCCAAGAATAAGAAAGGAAATATAACCAAAAGTCTGGAGGGGGAAAAATACTATGCCCAACTTCTTATTGTTAAATTAGAAATTCTAGGTGAAGAAACAAAAGTTATTTCTTAAGAATATGTATGCTACTAGATTTGAAACATGAATAGGATAAAAACATATATGTGTATATATATAAAACGTATATATACACACATACGTTATATATATTTATGTACATATAAAATGTAAAATCAATAGGACATATTGATGTTGGGGATGTAGAAGTAAGAAGAATAAAGACGACTCCCAGTTTTCTGACTTGATGTATAGTGGCAGTAGGTGAGAGATATAAATTTAGAAATTATTAGCATGTAAATATAATGCCGTGGAAATGGATAAAAGCACTTCAAGGATAAATTGTGGATTTGAAAAATGGACCCAGGATCAAGCACAGAGGAGCTCTAGTGTTTAGAGTTTAAGGAGATGTGATGTCATGGAAATCAAAAGAGGTGTATCCAAATGGAGAGATTGCTGAAAGGTCGGATAAGAAGAGGACCAGTGGATATGGGTATAAAAAAGTCATTTGTGATCTTGACAGGAATGATTTGGGAAATAATGGTGGGGATGGAGACTGATTGGAATGGACTCAAGAGCACATGGAGATATGGAAATAGAGGTGGCATTTATCAACAACTCTTGAGTGGTTTGAAAAGGGGAGCAGTGAAATGGGGAAGTAACTGGATGAGCTTGCAGAATCAAGGGAGAGTTTTCTTAAGTTGAACATGTCTTTATTGATAGAAATAATCCAGCAGAGGAGGGAGAGACTGATGATGTAGGAGAGAAGGGGGATGACAGAAGAAATGACATCCTTGACAAGATGTGTGGATGGGTTCCAGAGCATATATAATCAATAGGTTAGCCATTGATTAAAAACAATGTTTTCCCTGTTTTATATCTGTCTGGAACCCTGGTGGCATGGTTGTTAAGAGCTCAACTGCTAACCAAAAGGTCAGCAGTTCAAATCCACCAGCTGCTCCTTGGAAACCCTATGGGGCAGTTCTTCTCTGTCCTACAGGGTCGCTATGAGTTGGAATTGACAGCAACAGGCTTTTTGGATTGATCTATCTACCTACCTATCTATCTGTGTGTGGGTTTTTTTTTTTTTTTAAGGAGGATTGGTACAGAGACAGGGAGAGTTGAAGATTTGATGTTTGGTGTCTGTAAGATGATTTAGCTCTTCTCAATGAGGTATGATTGTTAGCTGAGAGTGAGCTGTGGGGTGGAACAGATAAGATGTTGAGAAGAAGAATTCATGAGTGAAATGGAGTAGAATTACTGGATGATGCTAGAGTTGATGAATGTCATGGGAAGACTGTCTACACCCCTACTACAACCTCTTTATACCTCCCACCCAAAACACCTATTATTTATTTTTCCCAAGTTTGATTCACCTGCTCTGGTGCAGACTCAGAAAAGGCAGATGGTTGACTTTATCTGGGTTTGGGGTTTTCCCATGCAAATATGGAGGGCGAGACAGGAGGAAAAGAGTTGAGGGCACCTATAAAGGAAAAATTTTAATAATGCACTGTGGAATTTTTTTTTCACCTGTTTCTTTTTTTTATCTTTATTGTTGTAATTAAATGAAGTTTACATTTCAAGTTAGTCTCCCATACAGAATTTTTTTTTTTTAACATACATTGTTATGAGACCCCAACCGCTTACCCCATTCTGCGACAGCACACTCCTCCCCTCCACCCCTGATTCCCCATGAACATTCAACCAACTCCTAACTCTCTCTGCCTTCCCCTCTCACCTCTGGACAGAAGCCACCCCTTTGGTCTCTTATATCTACTTGTCTAAGAGGCACATCCTTCACAAGTATCACTTTGTGTCCCACAGTCCAGTCCAACCCCTGTCTGAAGGGTTGGCCTCGGAAATTGTTTTAGTTCTGGGGTGATGGAGAGACCAGGGGCCATGCTTTCCAGGGCACCTCCAGTCTCAGTCAGACCATTAAGTCTGGTCTTCTTTCTAGAATTTGAGTTCTGCATCAGGGACCCTCTGTTGTGTTCCCTGTCAGGATGTTCATTGGTGGTAGCCAGGCGCCATCTAGTTCTTCTGGTCTCAGGCTGATGAAGTCTCTGGTTTATGTGGCCCATTCTGTCTCTTGGGCCAATACTTTCCTTGTGTCTTTGGTGTTCTTTGTTCTCCTTTACTCCAAGTGGTTGAGACCAGTTGATGCATCTTAGATGGCTGCTTGCAAGCTTTTAAGACCCCAGCTGCCACTCACCAAAGTAGGATGCAGAACATTTTCTTAATAAGGTTTGTTATGCCAGTTGACATAGATGTCCCCTGAAAGCATGGTCCCCAGACCCCGCATCCCTGCTACTCTGTCTCTCAAAGTATTTGATTGTATTGAGAAAACTTCTTCGCTTTGGTTTAGTCCAGTTGTGCTGGCTTCCCCTGTAGTGTGTGCTGTCCTTCCCTTCACCTAAGATCATTCTTATCTACTATCTAGTTAGTGAATAACCCTCACACTCCCTCCCCACCCCCGTAACCATCAAAGAATGTTTTCTTCTGTGTTTAAACCTTTTCTTGAGTTCTTATAATAGTGGTCTTATACAGTATTTGTCCTTCTGTGACTGACTAAATTCACTCAGCATGCACTGTGGAATTTAAGCGGTATAAGAAGTAAAGATAGGCAGGAGCTGACGGTGAAAAAGTTCTGAAGAGACTGGAAAATAGTCGTAATGGGAGTAGTCTTAGTTTCTTAGTACTGCTGTAATAGAAATGCCACAAATGGGTGGCTTTAAAGAACAATTTATTTTCTTAGAATTTAGGAGGCTAGAAGTTCAAATTTGGCATGTGTCACTAGGAGGAGGTCCTTTTCTTGTCTTTTCAGTTTCTAGTAGTGGGCAATCCTTGGAGTTCCTGAGCTTGTAGATTCATCTGCTTCAGTTGTCATTAGATAGAGTCTGTCTTCCCCCATATGTGCTTGCTTGTCTCTGTGTCTATTCTATTCTTTATATCACTCAGCAGTAATTAGTTTTAGGATATATCCTACACTGATATGGTCTTATTAAGATAACAAAGAAAACCCCATCCCCACATATTTTGGGTGATACAATTCAATCCATAACTGTTTGAGCAAAGAACATGAAATCATAGAAAGTTGAGTCCAAGAGTAGGAAATTGTTTTTTGATATTTTGGAGAGAGGACATTTGTCAATGACAACAATATCTAAGGTATGTCTCTAGGAGGTGGCTGAGGCCAAGTGGAAGGGAGCTAGTGGAGCTGAGGAAGTCAAGAAATTGAGAGCTTGTAGTGGGGTATAGAACGTCTGTGTTGATGACAGTGGTCAAGAGAGAGAGGAAGTCTGAAGCCTTAAACAGAACAGAGATGGTTGACCAGAGAGAGATTGGAGGATGACAGTGGCAAAGAGGGAAAGAAGATGGCTTATTCTGATGTCATGCACACTACGCGAACAGGTATTTTCACAACAGAGAAGGGGTGTTAGTAAAGGTCTGGAAAGCAACATAAGGAGCAGAGAGGATGCCTGCTCCACCCGCAAGGCACTGAGAAATGTGGAACATGAGGGAAGAAAAAAGCTTCACTTAGGGGGCTCAGTAGAAAGCGCTGTCTTCAGGGGACTGTCAGGTTTCAGGTAATGCAGAGAGGTGAGGGAGATTTTCTTTTTTAAAAACTTTTCATTTTGAATTTATTTTTAATTTAGAAAGCGTTTACAAAAAGAGAGTGTTCTGGTAAACGTTTCACCTAATTTTCTATAATGTTAATATCCTGCATAACCACTGTATAATTAGCAAAACCAGGAAATTAACATTGGTACAATACTATTTACTAATCTACAGACTTTATTCAGATTTCACCAGTTTTTCACTAATGTCCTTTCTTCTGTTCTGCCGTCTAATCCAGGATCACCTAATGCACTTGATGGTCATGACTCTTTAGTCTCCTCCCATCTGTGATAGTACTACATTTTTTCTTTTTCTTCCATGGCCTTGACACATCCAATGAGGTGTCAGTTAGTATGTTGAATGTCCCCTAGTTTGGATTTGTCTGATGTTTACTCATGATTAGATTGAGGTTATCATTTTCAACAAGAATACTCCGGAAGTGATATTGTGCCCTTCTCAGTGCATCACATTAGAGAGTACACGATGTTGATATGTCTTATTACTGGGAATGTTAACCTTGATCTTTTGGCTAAAGTGGTCCCCACTGCTGAAGTTATTGTTTCTCCTTTTGTAATTAAGAAATATCTCAGGGGAGATGCTTTGAGACTATGCTAATATCCTGTTTATCCTCAAATCTTTGCCCATGGATTTGAACATCCATAGGTGGATCTTGCCTGCAACAATTCTTACCTTGGTGTTTACCTAGTGATTTTGTATTTGAGGGAGACTTTCTGACAAGAGGCTAAAGATGTAGAGTTGTTGTCTTGTCACAGATCAAGAGTTTGTTTCCACTGTGGAAGGGCTTGGCACAGCAGATGGAGATGTGGGGGCTAAAGAGTGGTGGAGGTACAGGGTAGTATGGGCTTAAGAGATTGAGTGATAATGGATGATGGGTGAGGCTGGGATACTTGGAGGTGACAGATGGAAATGTGTGAGGCAGGGTGGGATTACTACGGTGGGTCTGAATTATAACTTTCATAGATTGATTTTTGGTGAAAATGTAAATTGGTATAGAGCAGCTTGGCACTATCAAGCATGGTTTAAGCATATATATCTATTTATAAGTAAATATCCTAGAAAATAATTCTACTTCTAGATATGTATCCTAGAAAAATACTCATGTACACAAAGCTGTGTATACCACAGTGTTCACTGGAAACAATCTAAATATTCTTCGGTAGGAATGGTTAAATGTGTTATATTCATACTTGTTATATTCATATTATAGAGTGCTCTCCTGATGCCCAAAGGTATAAGATAGGTATATATGTACTAATATGGAAAAATCTTAAGGAAATGAAAAAAGGAATTTGAAGAACAAAACATAGTACCCACGTAAAAACAAGCAGACAACAACAACAAAAAACTCTAGTCATTAGGATAGGGAAGGCTATCTTCAAATACACCCCAAATTTTCAGTGACTTAAAGAACAAGTTAAAATCTTTCTCATAGAATGATCCGGCGCGGGTGTTTGAGTCAGCAGGCTGGTTCTTCTCCACAGGCATTAACAGACTCAGGAAAATGGTGATTCTATGATCTTTAGCAAATGACTCTCAAGCTCATTTTAAGTACTGCCATAAGACAGAAGGAGGAGGGAGCATTAAGAATCATGTGGCAGGTTATTGATGCCTGCCACTTCAAACCTGGCCCACAGTTTGGCTCACATTCCCTTGGGTAGAGCTCAGATTTATGGCCATACCTAATTGCAAGGGAAGCTGGGAAATGTAGTCTAGCTATGTGTTCAGTAAAGAGAGAAACAGGTTTTAGAGAACAGCTAGAAGTTTCTGCCTTACTCGAGTTACCCTCCTCCGCAATCCAAATTAAACAAACCAGTTGCTGTCAAGTTGACGCAGACTCATGACGACCCCATGTGTGTCAGAGTAGAACTGTGCTTCTTAGGATTTTCAGGGGCTGATTTTTTTGAACCTAGGGTGGACTGGAACCTCCAACCTTTCCGTTTGCAGCAAGTGTGTTGACTGTTTGTGCTTTCCAGGCACTCCAATCCAATATAACCACTATTCATTTTATGTTGTCCTAAATAGGCCTTTGTGAATTAATAGAAACAGTGTAGAAGGATATAGGAGACATACTTGATAATTCATGGTATTTTCCTCTTGGAAGAGAGTAAGGTTTGAGAGGAGTATGAAGCAGGACCTTCACTTTTTATTCTTTACACTCTTCTGTTTTTATTTTCTGACTCATAACTGTGTTCATGTATTGCTTTGTAATTAAAAATTAAAGCATTAAAGACTAGTTAAAATGAGGAGAAAGAAATGTTCATATTCGTGCTTTTTTTCATACCTCTCGTTCTTGTGATACCTGCTATGGGACTTGCATTTTTATCCCAGGACATTTTCTCTCTCTCTGTTACTAACATTGGCTCTTCCAATGCTTATAGGCGTATAATGCCTTTTGTTCACACCCACTTATATATGAAGCTGGCTCAGGCAAAGTAAATACCTCTTAGGTTTTCCTATAACCCATATTGCTAAGCACATCGCAGAAACTCTAGAAATACTTATTGCTTGAATGAATGCATGTGGGAATGTTAGAATGATTACCTACTCACCTTCTGAACTCCATGATGGTAAAATTCAGGTTTGTGAAGCTATTGCATAGTATAGGTAGAATGTATTGTTAGTACTTATACAGATGGTTTCTAAGACACACAAAGGTTTTGTTTCCACAAGTGCTGTATAACATGAATTATTCATAAGTTAGAACTATGTGGACCTAAGATAATTATGCATATTAAATATGCCTCTGTAATATTGTAGTAGTTCTCAAGATCGATCACCAGGGGTGCTTTTAAGAAACACAGATTCCTGGGTCCTACTCCAGACACGCTGGATTAGCAAGTCTAAGACTTGAGTCCAGTAATTTCTTACAGGTATGACAGGTGATTTTCATGTAGCTAGTCCCACACAAGTCTACCTACTGGCATTTGGAAACTATTGTTCTATGGACCCCAGAATGGCATCTGCCAAGCCTGTCCCTAGTATATACCACCAGAGTGTGTACTTTCTCTCTTTGTACTTGAGAAATATTTCAAGTGTACTGAAAATACGTATCAACCACCAAAGTTCCACTGTTAAGATTTTGCTTAAACCCATTGCCACAAATCGATTCCCACTCATGGCGACCTCATATGTTACAGAGGAGAACTGCTCCACAGGGTTTTCTTGGCTGTAATCTTTATGGAAGCAGATCGCCAGGCCTTTCTTCCGTGGAGCTGCTGAGTGTATTCGAACTTCCAACCTTGAGTTAGCAACCTATCACAAACCATTTGCACTACCCAGGCACCTTAAGATTTTGCTGGCATTTGGTTCATTTTTTTAAAAAGAAATTAAATATTACAGAGACAGCTAAAGTGCTACCGTTCCACCCCCTCCGTGCTTCTTCCCTCTTTCCCTAGTAGCAGCCAAGTCCTAATATGCAACATTCATCAATGCTCTCCGGCCAAAGACCACCAGGAACGTACTTGTAGATGAGCAAGTTGAGTTTATTCCTCATTGCAGCTAAGGAGAACATACACCATAGGGTATCATGAGGTACCTCAGTAAGAGAGTGTTGGAAAGATCCTATCATTGATTGGATTTGGGTTTGGGTTGGGTAATTTTGAGAAGGGTCTAAGAAAGTGAGGTATTGCTCTGGATTGGGTACTGTCAGAATGCGGGGGCACTTCTGAGATTAGGGGTCTCAACAAATCCTGTCTATGGGGGGACAGATGAGTGCTGTAATTGGTAAAGAAGTAGTCATTCATTTAGTGGGAGAGGGGGATGCTTGGTAATTTGTGAGTCGCATGGTGGCCTTGTGTGAAGTGGATATTCTGTGAGACTGTTTATGTCCAACAGGAGAACAACATGGCTTAGCTGTAAGCCTCAGATCAGTTTATAAAAACATTGAGGCCTAGGTATGGGCTTCAGATCAGTGCCTGGATCTCTGAGGCTGCTTTTCTTCTTTATCACCATGCATGTTTTCTCATTTTACTGCATACATAGGAATTCACAAAAAGTACATACTATTGCTTAGTATCTTTTAGATATTTATATCATTGTACCACACTTTTTCCTCTTTATTTTAGATTTCTTTTTTTTATTATTGTAAAAATAAAGGTAACACATTTGCCAATTCAGCATCTTCCATGTGTACAATTCAGTGACCCCAATTACATCGGTTATGTTGTGCAACCATCACCGGTGTCCATTGCCAAACTTGTCATCACCATACACAGCAACTCAGTGTTTCTTAAACAGTGATTTCCCCTTTCCCCCTCCCTCCCACCCCTGGTAACCATCATTAAACTGATCTCTATCCATTTACCAGTTCTAGGTATTTTCATATAAATGAGATCATATAATATTTGTATTTTTTGTACCATACTTTTTACAGCTCACCCATTGCCATCGAGTCGATTCTGAGGTTTGGTTTGGTTTTACAACTTGTTCCCCCACCTCCGGCCCCAACCGGCTATTGTTCTTGAGATTTAACCATGTTGATTCATAATGCAGATCTAATTCATTCCCCTCTTCCCTTCCTCCCTCTGTCTTCCTTATATCTTTCTCTGACTCTTGCCAATGGTGCTGGATTGAATATCCTTGTTCAGGTCCTTGGGCACCTACGCAAGAATTTCCCTAGGGTAGACACCTAGACATTCTGCACGTATTCCGCTCTACCAGGTACTGTCAAATTGCCACCTAAAGTCATAAGACCAATTCGCCTTCCCATAAACCATTTATAAGAGGTCGGTTTTGCCAGACACCCTCCCTCGCATACATCAAGGTTATCATACTTACTATTATTATGTTTTTTGCCATTCTTGCTGTGAAATGTGTGAAGCGGTATCTTGCTCTAATTTTCATGTCCCTCATTAGTAGTGAGATTGAACACCTTTTCATATGGATATTGCTCATGAGAGGCAGTCAGCTCAGCGTAGTGGCTGGAGTGTGGACTCTGGGGCTGCCTGGGGCTCAGTCCTGGTTTTGACCCTTACTAGATGTGTGACCTTGAACAAGTTGCTTCTATAAATTGTAGTTGATAATAGTACCCTCACAAGATCATTGCGAAGTTAGTATACGTAAAGTGCTTACAACAGAACCTGGCACATAATAAGCACTATACACATCCTAGCTATTATTACGGTTGCCGTTGTTCTTTTTATTATTGTTGTTAATTGGATTCCTTCCTCTGGGAAGTATATGTTTCTGCAGTTTGCCCGTTTTTCTATTGGGTTGGTTGTTTCTCTAATTGATTTGTTAGAGTTCTTTATATACTCTTCACGTAATCCTTTTATTTATTTCTACTGTTAACATGTAACTGTCTTCTGGGTTGTCTTTTCATCTTATTTATAAGATGCTTTTCATATATTAACACAAACATTTACATAGTTAAAAATTATAAATGAATTAATACACTTTAGTGTTAGGTATAAATGTAGACGGCAGTACAAATATACCTTCTTTCTCCTGTTATCCAATGTACATAAACAGCTGTTTCTCAACCCCCTCTTCAATACTAGAGCCTAACCTTGCTTCTTTTTTCTTTTTTATGAACATAAAGGACATATAGTTAAGAGCAGCACAAACCTCAGTGAGCAGAAACAAAATTAGCTGGTCAGAATCTGGTGGCCTTTGGGCCACGTTTGACCTGCAGAGGTATCTGTTTGGCCTGCACGGAGCTGGCCCACAGTGTGTCCAAGCAAGAAGGAGTTGCTAAGCTATTTCACATTAAAGATGTTTCGCATTTTGGCTATACCTGTGAAGACCGGGACATATGGCCATGCTCACCGGTATCTCTGCGGTCAGCAAAGGCCTGGAGCTGGGTGGCAGCAACAGATCCTTCACTGGTTCATCAGCACCCCTATGACTCTCTCTGGTCTCCCCACATTTACCTGGGTGGCATTTGCCACTTATCCCTGGCTCTGAGCTCCTGTTTCTCTCACTCTGCCCAATTTCACTCAGCTAGAAGCAGATGAGAGGAGGTAAACCTACCTGGACACTCCCAGCAAGACAGGAAGTACCAAGGAAAGGTTTGTAACTGCGATTTTTCAGTGAGGGTACCGCCTGCCCCCATTATGCCCATTTAGCTTTAAAATTGGTAGTTATTATGGATTGAATTATGTTCCCCAAAAATATGTATTGTAAATCCTAACCTCTGTGCCTGTGGTTATAATCCCATTTGGGAATGGGTTGTCTTTGTTATGTTAATGAGGCAGGATTAGTATAGGGTGTATATTGAATCAATCTCTTTTGAGATATAAAAAGAGATTAAACAAGCAAAGCAGAAAGAGAGATGGGGGAAGAGAGATGCCAAGCCACATGAATATTTGCCAGGAGCAGAAGCTCAAAGAGACAAGGACCTTATCCCAGAGCCAAAAGAGAGAGAAAGCCTTCCCCTAGAGCCGGCGTCCTGGATTCGAACTTCTAGCCTCCTAAACTGTGAGAAAATAAATCTCTGTTAAAGCCACCCACTTGTGGTATTTCTGTTACAGCAGCACTAGATGACTAAGACAGTGGTTTATTAGAATAGTTCTCATGTGTCTTGCCATGGTTGAAAAGTAGAGGCTGTAGCTGCCCAGGCAGAGGAGCATGCTCAGCACCTTGTAGTCCTAGTGTGATGGGTGCCACGTGACTAGCTCTCAAGCTCCTATGATTCTAAGGTTTTTGTTTGTTTGTTAATTTTTTTTTTATTGTACTTCAGGTGAAGGCTTACAGAACAAATAGTTTCTCATGAAACAGTAGTACACATATTGTTTTATGACATTGGTTAAC
>NW_004443980.1:12826079-12906226 GCF_000243295.1 Trichechus manatus latirostris
GGGGAACAGAAAGAGAAGGAAGATATAGAGAGACGAGAAACTGAGTAATGAAGAAAGACAAAAAGGGAAAAAGAGGGAAAAGAAAACAAAACAAATTAAAAAAAAAAAAAGAACAAGAAAAGCCCCCAAAAAAACAGAAAGAAAAAAAAAAAAAACAATGAAAAAAGAAATGCCTTCAAGGATCCCTCTGCACGTCTGTGCAAGCTGAGGGGGTAGTCTCCTTTCCACGCAGCACCGCCTGGCCAGAAAGGGCTCCCAACTCAAGAAAAGGAAAAGAAAACAAACAAACAATTCAAAACAAACAAATGAACAAAAGCCCCGGGTTCCCACCAGCATGGCAGCCCAGACCGGGAAGCAGTTCCACACTCGTCGGAGCTACACAGCCCCTTAGGAAGTAGCAAAGATGGCGCACAGAGCCAGATATTTGAGTGAAAGGAGGGAGAGGTGGTGAGAGGTAAGGAAGAAATCAAAAGAAGCGGAAAAAAGCAACACCAGCAGCCAACAAATGGCACTCAGAGAGCTGGCCCGTTCGGGTGTGTGGAATCCAGGCAGCCAGTGTTTCTCAGAGAACAGACTGTGGCCGCAGGAAGCAGAGGAGGCCGAGTCGGCATGAAGAAGGGTGGGCGGGTGGGAAAGCGTATATCGCAAATTCCCGGTTGCTTTGTCTCCTGCTGGAAGCTCCGTGAAGCTGCTTCCTCGTACCCCCTGTTTGCTGGTCTCCGATAGGAGTCCAAGATGGCGGATCCACGCTGTGTTAGCTGGTAGGGGACCTCTGCATGAATCTCTCCTCTCTGTCTGTTCTCTGTCAGTTTTCTCACTCGATTTGGTGCTTGGCTGAGTTCTTTATCTCTTCATTTGATGTTTTAGGGTTTCAGGATTGTTGTTTTCTCTGTTCAGCTTAGTTTTTTGGATCTTTGCTGTGGAGGGACGGCATGGTGCTTCTGCCTAGAGCACCATTTTGCCAGAAGTCGAATTTTTTTTTTTTAACTTTTGCAAAAATTTTACAAAAATTTAACTTTTGCAGTTCTGGGCTATTCAAATGAACCAAGAGATACACGCTTTACCATCTGTGACCTTGCCCATATTTTTGTTCTTTCAAAAGAGTCACTTTTTTTTAATTGATAATCTCCATGAACAGATATTTTTATAAAAAACATCCTATTTCAGTATAATACACCATCTCCCTTTCCTTCCTGACTTCTCACAATGCAGTTTTTCCTCCAAACCCCCACCCCTCCTCAAACTAGACAAGATTCTAGTGGTACTGGGATACCAAACAAACCCACTGCCGATGAGTTGATTCCGACTCACAGTGACCCTATAGGACAGAGTAGAACTGCCACATAGGGTTTCCAAGGCTGTAAATCTTTACAGAATCAGACTGCCACGTTTCTCCCATGGAGTGGCTGGAGGCTTTGAACTGCCGATTTATTGGTTAGCATCCGAGTGCTTTAACCACTGCACCACCAAGGCTCCTTGTATTGGGACAGGTTAGTACTAATTTTTATAGTCTTCGGCCCAACAGGAAGACAATTCAAACATGAATAGGCTCTCCCCCTCTCCCAGCTCTCCCCCAACACCCAAGGTTTTGAAATGGTTAAGAATCCTAACTTAATCCTTGAGAATTATTTCTCATTGTTTCTTCTCTATTCTTATCTACTTTTAGAATTGATCACCTAGTTTGAGAAGTGATTCTCTTGTAGATATCTCTTTATGTTGTATTATTTCGAGTAGGCTAATTGCTGCAATAAGTAGACCCCAAAATATATAATAGCTTTAGCACTGTATAATCCGCTCCCCTCCTTACTCATATCAGTCACTGCCCTGGTGATACAGTGGTTAAGAATTCAGCTACTAACCAAAAGGTTGGCAGTTTGAATCCACCAGATGCCCCTTGGAAACCCTAGGGACAGTTTACTCTGTCCTATAGGGTCACTGTAAGTCTGAATTGACTGGACGGCAACGAGTTTGTTTTTTTGTGTTTTTTTTTTTTTTACTCACGTAAGTCATAGGTAAACAGGTTTGAGAGGAGACTCTCTTCTACTCAGCTATTCAGAGATCAAACATGATGAAGGCTCAGCCACCTTCAGTACATGACTTCCAAGGTTTCCCTGGGACCTGTCTCCATTCCAGCCAACCAGAAGGAGAAACCGCTATGGAAGTGTATGCATGGAAAGTTTATAATAAATTAGTCCTGGAAGGGTGCACATCACTTCCTCTCACATTCCATTGGTTAAGACTCAATCACATGACCACCCCTAGCTGCAGGGGAAGCTGGGAAATGTAGTCAAGCTGTATGTCCAGGAAGAAGAGGAGAACATAAACGTTTGATGAACATTTATCAATTTCTGCCACAATTGTGTTATGTTGAGGTGAGGTTATCCTGAAGAGATCTTTTTGGATAAGCCATAGGAATGACCCTAAGATCAATCAGGAAGGACCCTTAGGATCATAAGCTGAACATGAGTAAACTACATCAGTCTAAGTTATTGGTAGTCCATCATCGGTTCTACAGAGAATAAAGGAAAGAGTCCTTTATTCATGCTTGGGCCAGAGTGGGAAAGTGGGAGAGGATCTCCCCCTTCCCTGACCTCCTGACCCCAACAGGTAGCAGAATGGCAATGGTGATAAATAGCAAGAAACTCTAAGGGAAAAAAAACATCACTTACAGTGCTAGAGTCCAGGGTTCTTAGCCTAGTCAGCCTTCCCCAGCAGGAGACTCTTCTTTTGCCCCTTAAAGAGATTCTATATCTTATTTTTATTGAATAACACCATTATTACCTACAGGAATCCCAATTCAGTTCAGCCAATAGATGAAAATTCTATTTTATACTGGCACTGTGTTAATAGTAGAAAAATCCCAGTTAGCCTGGTAACTTGGGACTTGCCTCATTTGTGAATGTCTTACTTACCTACTGCTGTTAAAAAATACCACAAGTGAGTGGCTTTAAAGAGCAGAAGTTTATTTTTTCACAGTTTAGGAGGCTAGAAGTCCAAATTCAGGGTGCAGCTCTAATGGGAGGTCCTTCCTTGTCCCTTTCAGCCTCTAGTAGCTGTGGCAGTCCTTGGCGTACCTGCGCTTGTAGATGCATCTGCTGTGTGTGTCTGTCTTCACGTGATGTCTTACCCCGTGTGTGTCTTAGTGATTATTCTGGTCTTTTTGTAACTCAGAAGTGATTAGGTTCACAACTGACCCGACTCTGCATGACCTCACTAACGTAACAAAAGAAGACCACGGTTTCCAAACAGGGTCAGGGTCATATTTATAGGTAGCAAACCAAAAGCCATTGTCGTCAAGTTGATTCCTGCTCATGGTGGCCCCATGTGTTACGGGGTAGAACTGCTCCATAGCGTTTGCTTGGCTGTAATCTTTAAGGAAACAGATTTCCAGGCCTTTCTAACGTGGCACTGCTGGGTGGGTTCGAACTGCCAACTTTTGGTTAGCAGCTGAGCACAAACCATTTACGCCTCTCAGGGACCTATCTATAGGGACAGGGGTGAGGATTTCAACATATGTTTTGGGGGTATACAGTTTACTCCACAACAGTTAATCACTTGGGGGAAACCTACGTTCTTCACAGGCCTGTACTTGTATTCCTCTGGCAGCCCTGTGGCTCAGGCACTGCGCTTTAATCTTACAGCACAGGCAAGGCAGTGATGCTTGACACAAAGGCCACCGCTGGTGGTTGGCTGCTCAGCCGTCTTTGTGCTTGACATTGGCAGGGAAGCAGCAGCAGTCAGCACACACTGTGGGAGTTCCTTTGGGAACTTGGCCTGAAGTTCCTTCCCTGCTCATCACGGTGTTTCTTTCTCATTGCTTTCTCCCATGGTCTGTACTCAGCTAAGGATACTCAGAAATCTTATCCAAACTTCTGGCAGCTCTCTTCTTTTTACATTTTTAAGTGATGACTTCATAAAGCCCCAGACAGTGGGGCAGCTTCCAGGCTCTGCGACTTCATTAGTCTCCTTGTCTATTCCGGGCAAGATAAGCAATCCCAGACAAATGGAATGGCTGCTCGTCTCAGCTGCTGAAGCTTTATGTTTGCCAGGGTTATGTACGTCATTTAACTTTTAGCTCTTCCCTTCCCAGCTCAAGCCTCCGACCTTGTTCAAATGTCGTGTTCTACCTTCTACCTAAGTAATTATTGGAAGTGATGTTGGCATTGTCTGTTTGATTTCTAATTCTTTGTTTTGATTTTTTTTTTTTTTTTTTTCTGGGATACCATTTGTTCTTACCAGAACATTTGTGTTTCTTTTGATACCCATGTCCTAAATAAAGTACTTGATTAATTGGATCTTAACATTAAGCCAAAAATATAAAAGGGAACTGGAGAGGTAGAAGAAGGAAGAAGGCAGATGGGAAGCAGGCTGCGAAAGTCTGGTGCAACATACATCAGGCCTTGATGAGGTATTTGGTTGTGCAAGCAGAATAAGGGCGTAGAATTCCACTAATGACATGGAAAAGGGACAAAAGAAGTAGACATGAATCAGCAGGAGTGTCATTGAAGCAAGGACTAGTAAACAATTCCAGTGTTCTTTGTTTGACATAAGGAGCTGGTGGTGCAGATGGTTAAGCGCTCGGCTGCCGACCAAAAGGTTGACAGTTCTAATCCACCCAGCAGCTCTGCAGGAGAAAGAACTGGCAATCTGCTTCCGTAAAGATTACAGCCAAGGAGACCTTATAGGGCAGTTCTACTCTGTCACATGGGGCCGCTATGAGTCCAAATCGACTCTTCGGCACCCAACCATGACAACGTGCTTGACATAGGTGAGAGGAGAAAGTAGGTGGTAGTCTGGATTTGTAAGGGAAAAATGAAGAGCTTCTTATTGAAACTGAGGCCAGTTCTAGGTCAAGCTGTCAGAGCTAAAAGGACGTGTCAGAAATGCAGACCAGAACCAGCAGTGCTTCTTATTCGCCATGGAAGGAGGTTCATGGCTTCACTTAAATCAAATACAAAGGTGTGTGTGTGTGTGCAGAGATGGCTCCATTTTGCTGTTAGAACCCCAAAAGGGCCCATGATCCATAAATGGTTAAGAGTTATTGGACTAGAGAGTCTATTAGTCAAAGCCATGTGGCAAGTGAGGTACCCAGGAGAAAGAAGTACTCCTAGAGAATGAAATAGGGCTTAGTGTAAGGCGGATGTAGGACGAGACGTTGTGGGTTAATGTTCCACAGCTTGATAGTGAAGTCTGAGTGTCAGGCTTTAAATATTCAAAGAGGAAATTAGGGCCGTCGACTGTGGAATCTAACAGCATTTGTCTCTATATCAATAACACGACGTGGAAAAAAGGAAATCACAGGTTCACATATCACAAACCTAGTTTTATATTTTTCAAACTTAATGTTCCTTAGGAATGCCTTCTTGCAATAATAGCATTTTGGTTTGATTTTCTGCTATACGATGTTCTTAACCCAACCTTTTGTTCTACCTAGGACACTTTTAGTCATCATCCAATAAAAGTCCAGGCTAGTGTCCAAAGGCACAATACACAATGATACTATGTACATTTTTTATGAAAGCACTAACACCTATTTGTGTTCCTGGTAGCAAAACTGCGGAATTCTTGAGCCGACTGGACAAAGACTTGCCAAACAGAAGCACCTGTCAAGTGGCTCTTCGTGACCCACAATACTCAACATGGGTAAGTGGAATGCCATGCAGAGTGCTGTATTGGGATCTTTTTTTTTTTTTAAATTGTCTTAAAAATATATATAACAAAATATTTGCCAATTTGACGATTTTTATTTGTAAAATTCAGTGAATTGATTACCTTCATCATGTTGTGCAACCATTTCCTCTATCCTTTTCCAAATCATTCCACCACCATTAACAGAAACTCAGTCTGGCACCTTCTAAATAATGTGTTTGGTGAATGAAGATAAGGTCATAGAGTGACCTGTACAGAGTACAATGCTGGGATGAAAGGCAGATGACCTGATATGAAACTTTGACCTCAAATATTGTCTCAGCTACAAAACAGTGGTTTTACATGTTACCTACATTATGGTCACTTGAACTGACTTCTGAAAAGCTCCTTGACCTCACTCAGTCATCCATCCATCTATCCATCCATCCATCTCTCAAATTTTTATGTCTACATAAGTTGTATTGAGTTGCATAAAGTTTCTGCCCTGAGGGACTGTCAAGTAAAGGAGAAAACCAATATTTACAAAGAAATGTGGTGAGTATAGAGCATATCAGAATTAGAAAGCATCATGGCCTTACCAGTAAGAAACACCTACCTAAGCATCAAATTGTGTGTGTATGTGTGTGTGTAAACACTTCCTGGCAGATATAACACCTGAGCTGAATCTTAAAAGATGAATCAGTAAGGTGAAGACAGTCATTCCAGGTGTCAGAAGGAATCAAGGCACAGAAGCAAGAATTAAGATAAAAAGGCAAGAAAAAAACATGACTTGTGTTGGAGAATCAGAGTTTTGTATAGCTGGACTATAGCATAATGAGCTAGAAAGCTGGAGAAGTAGGCAGAAGCCATGAGGAGCATTTCTCAATGGTGGGACTGCTGGTAGTTGGGTGGGGCAGTTCTTCATTGTGCGGGTTCTTTGGTACTGCAGGGTTTTTAGCATCTCCACCCCCTGAACACTAAATATTAGTATCACTGCCTAGACAGTGAGACCTACAGAAATGCCCCACACATTTCCGCACATTCTCCAGAAAACAGGCAGTGTCCCCGGTAGAAAACCAGGGTCCCCTGAAGAAATTTGTGTACCACATTGAAGAACTTGGACGTCATTCTGTGAGTGTTGGAAAGGTACTGAAAGGTTTTGAACAGGGAAGATTCAAGGCTAGATTTGTATTCTAGCTATATCACACTGGCCACCATGTGAAGGATGGATCTAAAGGAGACAGAGAGGCCTCGGAGAGGCTTATGCGTTAGTCTAGGTTGGGGATGATAAAGACTTGAACTAGAATGGTGACTGGGAGGGTGGAGATGAGGGTGCAGGTCTGAGCACTTGTAAACTTGACAGGGCTTGGTTGTTGTTAGCTGCTCAAGTTGGCCCCAACTCATGACCACCCGTGTGCAATGGAACAAAATGCTGCCTGGTCCTGCGCCATCCCTGTGATTGGTTGGGGATCGGATCACTGTGATCCATAGGGTTTTCAATGATTGAATTTTGGAAGTAGATCACCAGACATTTCTTCCTAGTCTGGAAGCTCTGCTGAAACCTGTTCACTACCGTAGCAACATACAAGTCCTCATTTAGGGATGAGTGGTGGCTGTGCATGAGGCACACTGGCTGGGAATTGAACCTGGGTCTCCTTCATGGAAGGCAAGTATTGTACCACTGAACCACCACTGTCCTTGACTGGTTAACGGGGGACAAGAAAGTAAATGTAATTAAGGATGACTCTGGGAATGGGTTGTAGTGAAAGAAAGGATAGATTTACTTTTTCTAAAGTCTTAGCTTTTCCAGGGTTTGAGCAGGTAGTAAATATTAAATTAGTTGTTAGAAAAGTCCCATCTTCTTTTTGTTGCCCCCTTTTTCTTTCTTTTTTTTCTGTTTTTAAATCAGGAAGACATTATGACACTCCTTGGGAAAAGGCCATTATACCGTTATTTACAAACCTTCATTTTTAATTCCTTCACAAGCTTCTAATGTCATGTTCCAAAGTTTCAACTGGTCAGTGTGGGCTCCACAAGTTGTGTCTACTGAAATCCGTCATCTCTCCCCACTCATGGCGGGGCTCTGGGGAAAGTGGTAGAAGCTGTAGGTAGTGGAGGTAAATCGTGTAGATGACAGTCCTTGACATCTACCTGGATTTCTTTGTGGCCATGAGGAGGGGAGGGAGGACAGGAGTTGGATAGCTTTACCAGCTCGGTTCCTGAGAAAGCTACCAGGGTGGTCTTGCTTTCTGTCTGGGGTCTTCCTGACTCCATATGATTTCAAACACCTGGCAGTACTGTGTGTGCTTGCTCGGTTTATTTTGGCTAGTTCCTTCAATTTAACAAGATGATCCTGAATTTTAATATTGTCGTCCAAAGCATAAGCAAAGTCTCCCTGAGATGTTTTCTGTGGATTGATTAGTGCATTAGTCACAGGCTCCTCAGAGCTATTAATAGACTAGATGGAGCAGGATTGGACCCAGGATGCTTCCTTATGAGCTGCATGCAATAACTGCTCCCATTTTGACACCAAACTGTTAATAATTTGTCAATGTTCAATATCTTTAACTGACTTTTTATCCATATTAAACTCTTCTCATTCTGTCTAATCCATATGCATAGAACTCCTCGGGGAGTGCTCTGTGGAACCATTTCTGTGGCTTTAGTAACATCAAATATGTACACTGCCCTTTTGTGAAGTAACGTTGCTTCTCTGCTGAAAGAAGGCACTGCTTAACCACTACACCAAGTCCTCAATTACTGCAATACCAGGGCTCCTTTATAAGTATATGTAATTTATATGCAATTATATATATATAATTGTGGTAAATATACACGCAACAAAACATTCTACATTTCAACATTCTTCACATGTACAATTCAGTGACATTAATTATGTTCAACATGTTGCTCAACTATTGCCATTATCCATTTCCAAGTTTTTCCCATCATCCTTAACAGAAGCTCAGTGTCCCCTAAGAAGTGACTACCCCCTTCCTGAGAAGAATATTTTTTAAAAATCTGATCCTGTTGTTCCACTGCCGAAAATCGCTCAGTGGCTCCCCATAGCTTCAAGGATAAAGTCAAAATGCTTTAGCTTCAACATAAAACCCTTTCTGATCTCTGCCACTGTCCATCTTTCTAGCATCACCTCTCGACAATCTCCTAGAGTCTGAAGACTGGCCTTGGCTACTGCAAGGACCAGCATCATGGGCCTCACTTGGGAGCTTATAGAAATGTAGAAGACTCTGAGGCCCAGCCCAGACCTCCAGAATTAGAACCTTCATGTTAAAAGATCCATGGGTGACTAGTGTGTGCATTGCACATTCATGTTTGTGGATCATTACGCTATTGCTCACTCCTCCCTCTAGCCATGTCCTCCCATTTACATTTCACTGACTGCTTAATTGTTTTAATTTTTAACCACGTGTAACATGATCATTCTTCAGAAGTCAAAAGATACTTAAAGGCACTTGTCCCTTGCAGCCCTCAATCCCACTCCCACCCCAATACTTTAAAACTCTCATATTAGTTTCCTACTGCTGCTGTAACAAATTACCATACATTTAGCCTTAAAACAACACTAATTTATTCTCTTACAGTCCTGGGGCTGAGAAGTCAACAGTGAGTCTTAAGGGGCTAATATCAACGTGTCAGCAAGGCTGGTTTCTTCTAGAGGCTTCAGGAGGCAGTCTGTTCTTTGCCTCTTCTAGGTTCTGGAGGCAGCCGGCCTTCCTTGGTTCCCTGGCTTGTGGCTGTATCACTCCACTCTCTACTTCTGTCTTCATGTTACCTAATTGCCTTCTTCTTATAAGGACCATTGTGATTATATAGGCTACACCTGGACAGTCTAGGCTTCTCTCCTCAAGATCCTTCATTTGATCACATCTGCAAAGGCCCTCTTTCCGTGTGCTTACAGGTTCCTGGGATTAGAACATGGACATCTTTGGGGGCCTTTATTCAGTCTCTCACACTCCTCTAGCTGTTTCTTTTGTTATTTGGCTCCACTTATCTAACTATTATGTGTATATTGCTATCTCTTGATTAATCAATTTTAGGCCTCATTGATTAATTTACTATTATGGTAAATGAGGGGTTTTAATAGACTTAAACTTCCTGCCCCCCATCTCCTAATACAATTATTTTATATTTATTTATTTTCAGTCCTTCCTGTATTATGACTATGCAAATGTTGTTTTCACTGCCAAGCCAGTTAGCATACTCTGATTACATTTCCTTTTTTCTTTACAACTTTTAAACCATTTTATTTTATTTTTGCGTTGGTTTAGTTTCCTTTGGACATTTGACTTCCTGCCCTTAACTTTGTGACTGTTCTATAAAATGCCTCGATGCAAATTTCCACATAATTTTCTATCTTGTGCCTGTCAGGTAATTTAGCAATTCCATTTTTTTCTTCCCCCTGAACTATCCCTCCCAGCTCCCTCTTACCTCTTGCTCTAACCAGCACTGGTTGTTCTTAGGCTTACTACACAGCTGTTGTTCTGGAACTCCCTTTGCAGCAATGGTTCCCAACTTTGTCTGCACATTGGAATCACCAGGGGAGCTTTAAAAATTACTCATGCCTGGGTCGCACCCCCAGAGATCCTGATGTATTGTGGGCTGGACACCAAGGTTTTTAAAAGCTCCCCAGGTAATTCTTACGCGCAGGCAAGGGTGAGCATCACTGCTTTAATGTCACCGTGGGAATTGCTTTCATTGCTTTTTATCTTGGGTCTTCTGTTTTCTGGATCTCGTTTCTTCTATTTCCTCATTTTATTTCTTTGTTTTGTTGGAGCATATTATTTAGTAGCTTTCCCAGAGAAGATACAAGGGAGGTACACATGTTTGGGCCCTGGCATGTCTAAAACAACCTTTATTGAGCCCTAATACTTAGCTTGCAATTTTATTGGGAAGTTGTATTAGAAACACCATTTGTAATAGTTTTCCTTCAGAATTCTGAAGGCATTGTTCTTCGAACTTTGAGTATTAGTTCTTGAGAAATCCAAGGCCGTTTGAATCTCAGTCCTTATACGGGGCTTTCCTCATTTCCTACCTGGAAACATTTTAATACCTTCTCTTATTTTCTGGTATTCTGAAATTTCATAGTTATGTTGCCTTAGCAAGTGTGCTTTTTATTAATTTTCAATCTGGAAGCTTGTCTCTAGTTCTGGAAGATTTTCTTGTGATTTATTATACTTCATTTTCTCTTTATGGAATTCCTATTAGTCAGATCCTTGACTTCCTGTGTTTATCTTCTAACTTTTCTTAATTTTTTTTTCTTCTCTAATTTATCTTTGGAGTCCCTGGGTGGTGCAAATGGTTAACACACTCGGCTGCTAACTGTAAGGTTGCAGGTTCAAGTCTACTCAAAGGCACTTTTGAAGAAAGGCCTGGAGATCTGCTTCTGAAAAATGAACCATTGCAAACCCTGTGGAGCACAGTTCTACTCTGACATACATGGGGCTGCAATGAGTCCTAGTCGACTTGGCAGCAACTGGGTTTAGTTAAATTTATCTTTGACTACTTTTTTTTTTAACTTTCTAGAGTATTTTCTTGAGTTTATCTTCTAAATCTTATACTGTTTTTTTGTTTGTTGGTTTGGGTGAAGGAGGGAATGATATTTTTAATTTCTAAGAACTCCTTTTTTTCCTTTCTTTTTAAAAATAGCAGCTTGTTCTTCTTTCATGCATAAAATATCACCTCAGAGAGATTCCCAGGAAACAGTGCAGGGAGCAGAAGAAAATTCAAAGTGGGACTTGGAGGCTCCCTGCTCAGTATGCAGAATTTTAGACAGTCCTTCATTCTCTGCCTGGTACTTTACCACTGCTGCCTTCTGTTCCAGGGGCCTCATCTGGTTTAGATTATGCAGAAATTTTCATGGTGTAGGGGGTAGGTATAGAAACAATGGCTTCTACTGAGACTTTCTAACAATTCCATTATTTTCACCTTCCTACCATCTTTCTATCTGGAGCCCTGGTGGCGCATAGTTAAGAGCTTGGCTGCTAACCAAAAGGTCAGCAATTCAAATCCACCAGCTGCTCCTTGGAAACCCTATGGAGCAGTTCTACTTTGTCCTGTAGGGTCGCTATGAGTCGGAATCGACTTGATGGCAGTGAGTTTGGTTTTTTAATTTCATCGTCTGTCATGGATTGAATTATGTCCCCCCAAAAATGTGTGTATCAGTTTGGCTGGGCCATGATTCACGGTAGTGTGTGATTTTCCCATGTGTGGTAAATACTGCCTCTATGATGTTAATGAGGGAGGATGGGCAGCAGTTGTGTTAGTGAGGCAGGACTCAATTTACAAGACTGGATTGTGTCCTGAGGCAATCTCTTGAGATATAAAAGACAGAAGTGAGCAGTGAGACAGGGGGACCTCCTACCATCAAGAAAGCAGTGCTGGGAGCAGAGCGCGTCCTCTGGACTGGGGTCCCTGCGCAGAGAAGCTCCTAGTGCGGGGGAACACTGAAGAGAAGAAGGCCGACAGAGAAAAAAAGCCTTCCCCTGGAGCTC
This sequence comes from Trichechus manatus latirostris, assembly GCF_000243295.1. Classification (NCBI taxonomy): domain Eukaryota; kingdom Metazoa; phylum Chordata; class Mammalia; order Sirenia; family Trichechidae; genus Trichechus; species Trichechus manatus. Next base: position 12,838,220 of record NW_004443980.1, read on the forward strand.
AGGCCTTGAATTTGGACTTTTAGCCTGTTTTAACTGTGAGGAAATAAACTTCTCTTCGTTAAAACCATCCACGTGTAGTATTTCTGTTATAGCAGCACTAGATGACTAAGACATCATCTGTGTGAGCTATCCCTGGGTGGTGCAAATGGTTAACGCACTTGGCTGCTAACCAAAGGTTGGAGTCCACCCAGAGGTGCCTTGGAAGAAAGATCTGGCAACAGTGGCATCATTAGGGTAGGTGTCACACAGTGCAGTAGCTGATGGTGTCACTCCCCTCCACCCCATTGACCTCTTCCTATACCAGACCGTACAGAATCCATAGTAATGTTTTTTGTACTGTTACTTGTAAATTGTAATTCCTGTGTATCATTTCTTCTTTTCCTTCAATTTCTACTTCATTCTTAAAATGTTATTGATATAGGTTCACAGATATGAATTCCAACAATATTGTAGCTGAAACACCAGAAAATTTGACAAAATCAGTGACTATAAAATCACCAGCAGCAATAAAAACAACAGTGTGTGCTTGTAACACGTGCAGATGAAACCACGTGATTCGAAGCATCATTGTAATTGGGTAATAATAACAGCTCTGACCAGAGCACATTAGAAGGTTCAAAAAGTAAGTTAGCATAGAGTTTTATCCTTGTAGGTTTATTGATACATGTAAGCTAGGATTGTTGTTGTAACTAACTACAGGGAAATTTTTATAGACAGTCATTTTGGTGTCACCCCATCTGACAGTGTCACCCAGTGTGGTCGTGTGGTCTGCACCCCCTGCACCCCCCTAGTGACACCACTGCCTGGCGATCTACTTCCAAAAAATCAGACATTGCGAACCTTATGGAGCACAGTTCTACTCTGACACATATGGGGTCATCATGAGTTGGAATCAATTCAGTGGCAACTAGAAAAAAAAAACAACAACCATCCGTCTTCCCCAATACCTGGTGAAATACCTCATGCCTTCATTTGTGGGCCTTCACCTTGCTCTTTAGAGAAATTGGCTTGCTTCATGTGAGTGTCCTCTGTCCCCTCCCCAGAAGGTCTTCAGGTTGACTGACCTTTTTCTCTCTAAGTCATTTATCATTTCCTAATCTACTTTATCTTCATATATTTGGCCTAAGAATACAGATATCTCTTAGATATAGAAGATAGAATCTGAGTTTCTTTCTTTTTTGTTTAGGGTACCTTTTGAGAGAAGAATGGAGCAGACACATCTTTACTCCACCATCTTGAAATTAGAACTTAATGCTATTTATGCTTTCTTCTGTTCACCCAATGCCCTTTCCCCTGCTCAGCCTGATTCTTATTCTTTAAAACATAACTTAGTGTCACCCACTTTGGGAAGGTGTCCTTGATCCTCCCAGTTTAATTAAATGTCCTTCTTTTGGTCTTCTTCAGTCACAAAACTATCGTGCTGTCCTGTGCTTGTTAGTCTTCTTGTCTGACTTGCATATTAGCTGATAAGCGCTTGAGGTCTGGGATCATGTCTTCACACAGTGCTTGCACATACAAGGCTTAAGCATTTCTTATTGAATGAATGCATTATGAGCATAACTTTTGGGGGAAGATGAATAAAAGTGGGTTTTTAGTAGTTGAATAACAAAAAATTTAGTATTATTATTTAGTTTTTTTTTATTTTTTCCCATACAAAAATTTATACGTACATTGTTATAAGTTAATATTTAATGATAGAAAAATTATGTGAATACCGTGACTTAGAAATATATGAGATTTGTAACTAAGAAAAATAGTGATAAAAAGTTTTCTTTTCCCTATTATTTTTTTTTTAACAGAAACTTCCTGTCTTACCTCAGGATAGCAGCTGGGTAAGCAAGCATTAGGATGGCAATTAACTTTGAACTCTTCGCAGTTAAGGTGCCATGTGACTTTTTAAAAAAAATTGTGGTTTTAGTTTATATGTAACAAAACATTTTCTACTTTGACAGCCTTCACATGTACAGTTCAGTGACATTAAGTATGCTCATCATGCTGTTCAACCATCACCCTTACCGTTCCCAAAGTTTTCCATCACACTTATCAGAAGCTCAGCGTCCCCTTAGCAGTGAGTCCTCCTTTCCCCCTTCCTCCCACCCATCCCTGATAACCACTGATAAACTTTGGCCTCTGTACATTTTCCTAATCTAACTATTTCATGTAAGTGTGATCATAAAAGATTTGTCCTTTTGTGTCTGACTTATTTCACTCAGTATCACATTTTCAAGGCGTATCCATGTCATAGCCATATGGCTTTTAAGCCACCACTTCCCAGTATCTGTGGCAATTTTTATGATGCCTTATGTGTCTAATAACCATTCTTTTTCTGAGTCAAAAACTAGGACCCATATTCTGATAAAAGAACAACAAAGTGGTACATTTAACGCTTTTGTGCCCAATTATTTTTTTCTTTTTAATTTTTTGTTGATACTCTGTGTTTTCAGTAGTGGAGGGCATGCTGAATTATTGAGTGTGTCTACATTTTTGGTAAGTAATAATGGTTTTTGTTTTATGCCTCATTCCACAAATTGTGCCCTCAGAGTTGAGAGGTACATATGGATACCCCTTGTGAATACAAATTCTGCCCCCAGAGCCCAGAGGTACATATGGATGCCAAATAAAAATTTTCAAAATTCAAGTTTTTCCTAACAAAGATTCAATGATTCAGCACCACCTCACACAATACCCTGTAAAAACAGTAATTTGTGGCACATGCCTATTTTTTCCATTTCAAACTGTTACATAGGACCCTGCCTGCTGGCAGCATGTACTGTCAGTGGGACAGCAGCTTCCCAATGAACGCCAGAGGTACGAAAAGTAAGTGGTAGCTGTGTGTACCACCAGTCCTGAAAGGGTTTTTATAAGGAAGGTATTCAAGTAGCATTTAGGTTCTATGCTTAAGACATCATATCTGCTCTAATTATTTCACTCCACTGTTTGATCTCTCAAATAGAAGCTAGCTGTCTCAATTCTTTCTTTCTTCGGGGGTCTTATATGGAGTATTTGTGATGAAAATTATCCTTCTCTCATATAGAAAGAAGGGCCATCGGACAGTCTGTTCCCCATTTCTTGGTCTTACCACAGTCCCTTGTGTTTAGGGTATAGATAAGAGAAAGTCCTGTACGTGTGTAGGATGTATTCTTGCCTGTCTAACGTAGTAGGGTTTGGATATAGGAGGGCTTTCTGGACGCATCTGGAGCTCCACTATTCTAATTAGTGGTGTTGTAGATGATAAAATTCTGAAAGCCTATTTGTACTTTCTGGAAATTGGCTCTTATTATTTGAGGTCATTGTTATAGTACCAGAAAAGGGGTGGGGGATGAATTAAGAAGTGCTTGAGAAAAATTAATAGTAAAAGAAGAGGTGGAACAAGCCTACATACTCTTGTGGATTATTAGTCCAAAGAACTAGGCCTGAAATAGCATGTGGGCTGCTGCCATGGTGCTGCTGGTAATTTTATGAGATGTATGGAATTTCCTAAGCATTAGCCTACCAGGCTGGCCTCTGCCTTAGAGAGGCTGGGGTTATAGATCAATGTGAAGGTAGGGAAAGTGTATGAGAAATGAATATACAGAATACTTAAAATCCTATAAATTTCAGGGTACACTGTCACTATGCCAGTACGTCGGCCCCTGATGTGGTGGGTCAGAGGGACTAAAGGGTATCCTCCACATGTACTGGATCTTCTAAGGCTCTCCCTTAAAGTCCTGATACAGCCAGAAATGATGGCTCCTGTGCTTCTGAGCTAGAGTCCCTATGTGGTGCAAACAGTTAATGCACTCAGCTGCTAACCAAAAGGTTGGAGGTTTGAGTCCATGTAGAGGTGCCTCAGAAGAAAGGCCTGGCAATCTGTTCCCCAAAAATCAGCCATTGAAAACCCTGTGGAGCACTGTTCTACTTTGACACACATGGGGTCACCATGAGTCAGAGTCCATTCAACAGCAACTAGTTTTGATGCTTCTGAACAGGGTGTTTTTTTTTTTTTTCTTCCTCAGGGTACAGATTAGGAATGCAAAGATTTAGAAAGAAGTTGGAATTTCATGGCATCACCAGCTGACCAGCTGTTAATAGGGCACCATTAGTGAGCAGTAGACATGTCCATGCTTCTAAAGTCAATGTCGCTGTTGCTTATCTCTGACATTGACTGAGCAGCTAGTCCAGATTCTTGAAAAGTATACCAAACTTTTCCCTATTTCCAGCCCTCCTCCCTGGAAAGGATAAGCTATGTTGATTATCTCTGAGGGGATATTTTAAAGGCTTAATTAAACTAAAATTTAAATCATCCCTTTACAATGTGCTGGATGATCATGCTTACGCTAGTCTTCTTTTTCCGTATCCCAAGGGACCTCTTTCTGACAGGGACATAAATTAGTCAGTAAGCAAGTGAGTATGGAAGCTCACTGTGTGATCAGTACGGAGGTTGTTAGCACCAGGCTCATAGTAGGGCAGATTGGTGTATTGTGCTGAAGCTTTCGCCTATGATTTTTTTTTTTCCTATCATTACAGGCCAGAAGCCGGAGTTATAAGGATTCTCTGAAGGAAGAAGAAAACCGAAAATTGCAAAAAATGAAAGATGAACAACACCGGAAGGTATTCACAAGGCCCTACTAAAACCAAAACCAGTGGAGTTGATTCTGACTCATAGTGACCATATAGGACAGAGTAGAACTGCTTGATGGGGTTTCCAAGGAGCAGCTGGTAGATTCAAACTGCTGACCTTTTGGTTAGCAGCCGAGCTCTTAACCACTGCGCCACGAGGGCTCCAAGGTACTACTAAACCAAAAAACCCATTGCTGTTGAGTCGATTCCGACTCATAGCGACCCTAGTAGTCAGTGCTAAATTACTTGCTTGTGGTACTAGATAATTTTTTTTTTATTGTGAGCCAAATATATATGGACTGAGAAACATTTTTGTTCTGTTATACATAAGGTCACCGTGAGTTGGAGCTGACTCTATGGCATCTAACAACAACAACAAATACATATAACAAAACATTTGCCATTCAGCATTTTTCAGATTCAGTGACATGAATTATGTTCATCATGTTGTATAACTATTACCACTAAGCATTTCCAAATTTCTCCATCACCCTTAGCAGAAACGCAGTGTCCCCTGAGCAATGAGCCCTGGTCTCCCCTTCCCTATTCCCCTAGTAACCACTAATAAACCTTGGTCTCTATACATTTGCCTGTTCTAGGTATTTCATGTAAGTGCGATTATATAATATTTGTCCTTAGGCGACTGACTGATTTCACTCAGCAGAACGTTTTCAAAGTTCACCTGTGTCATGGCGTGTATCAGGACTTCATTCCTCTTTATGACTGAGTAGTATTCCATTGTGTTTATATGGTGGTACTAGATAATTTTGAATGGTTTATGAGCAGAACTATTTGCATACGTAAAATTCTGGAAAAATAATACAAGCATTGAAAATAAAAGGTGAGTTTTGGGTGTGTTTTGAAGGTAGAGTGGTGGCTCCTTCTGGCCAAAATGCTCATGATGGTAGCTTCATAGAGGGCTATAGTGTGTCTTCTATAATAGGTGCCAAGAGTCCATGGAAAGATGAGACAGCACATGTGGACTTCTGATATGCAAAACAAAACTCAGCCAACACCATTGCCATTTTTAAACCAGAGGTATATGAAATTGCAAATAATTTCCAAAGAATATAGTGCCTAACAAAGTAGGTGTACAATGTTCTGAGACTGGCTTACATATTCACCTAAAATAGTTATATACGTATAATAAAACATGTATAAAAATAGACTACACATGCGTACACATATGTGAGACATTCCATATTCCTTGAGCGATAGAAAGCAGTGAAATGAATGCAGAGCCTCCTAAGAAAAGCACTTAAAAGGCAATCCTCATTAGAGTACTGAATTTCTGGTATGGCCATTCAGTGCTGGGACTTGATGGCCATACCTGACCTTTGATAAATAGACTCAGATAGGGTCAGAATTGACTGGACTTGAGATGAGAATGAGGAGGACGACCAGTGATTAGCTCAAAGGTACGACTTCGTTCCAGATCCTTGAAATAAGCAAAGTAAATTATTCAGCTAGTTGGAGGCCAAAATCTTTTCGTCCTTGTTTTTCCCAACTTCTTGCCATATTGGTGATTGATAAATCCTGTGAATACTTCTTCCAGAATGTCTTTCAAATCTGTTTTCTTTGATTATACAATTAACTGGCATTCGAATCCCCATCTGATTTTCCTTGATTTGCTTTAATTAATTTTTTTATGTCTTTGTCCCAATAAGGTTTATTGTAGCAACTATTGTAAAAACACTTTTTGAAATAGACTATATATACTAGTTGTTTTTGCTGTAATTTGACCCTTTTAGTGCTACCCTCCCCCCAATAACGGTCAGCCCCTTCCTTGATCATAATTTCACCCAGCCTACAATGTAAATGGCTGTGTAAGTGGCAATTTTTTGCATTGTAGGTGTCATTAAATCATTGAAAGAGATAATGAGGGGTAGATGTATTTATTAAGCTACTGTATGAGCAATGGAGAAACCAAGGAACATTTTTGTCATTTGGTGATTTTTCAAAAGTAAATATCTTTTTGTTTTGATAAAGGCCTTTTATTGAAATCCACAGTTAAATAAATAATGTTATGGTAAGATTTTAGTAATTAGGAAGTAGAAGATACATCTGGCACATACTTACGTTGTATTTTCAATAATGACTGTTAAGTGGCATGAAAGTTAATCTATTTCTATAAGCTTTTAATTAATATCAAGTCCTAAAATTTTACATGCTGAGAACTGTTGTGAAGTCAATTGTAGATATGATTTATTTTAATATAACTTCTAGTGAATCTTAAATAGTGTCTTATAGTTTTGTGTACATATTTGGAATGTGAAAAGCATGAAAAGTAGAACATTGCACAAAGAGAATGCTCAACAGATTAGAAAATCAGATCTGGGATTTAATTTTCAGGTTGAGCAGAAAATTAAGCTTTTTATTTCTTAATAAATTTTGTTTTTCTTTTGGAGTTAGACAAATATTGACACATACATATTTTCTGGGTATTGATTGAACATATTTTTTATTATATAACTTTCAACTTATTTTTGTTTACTTACTGTAGCCGTACAGTAAAATGAATAGCTTTGATGTGTAGATAATTCCATCCTTAGGGTCTTCAATAACAGTAGAAAATATAAAAGTACTTACCTCTCCAGCCTACTTTACTGGAGCCCTGGTGGCTCAGTGGTTAATAGCTTAGCTGCTAACTGAAAGGTACGTGATTGGAACCCACCAGCCACTCTGCAGGAGAAAAGACCTGGCGATCTGCTCCCAGAAAGATTACAACCTAGTAAACCCTATGGGACAGTTTTATTCTGTCCTTTGAGGTCCCTATGAGTTGGAATTGACTCAAGGGCACACAACAACAACACAAAAGTCTACCTTATTTTTGTGTCCCCTATTTTTGTTCAATCTGGTTGTTGTTGGGAAATGCCCACTGAAGATATTCCGTTTTGTAGGGTCTGTCATTGCTTATAAATTCATTGATTTACCTTAAGAAAATGACAAGGATTGTATTTATGGTAGGAAGATATAGAAAATAAGACATTTTCATTTATTTATATTGCATCTATTCATACCTTTTTTTATTCCATTCATTCAACATATCTTTGTTGGATACCTACTATGTGGTAGGCATTACTCAAAGTAATGGAGTAATTCTTAGGTAGATAATCTATGTTATGGTTTGGTGACAGCACGTTTATTTTGGTCTGTGTGTCTCTGACTTGCACATCCTTCCATTTCTTTGGTCTCTGAAGACAGTATGTTCTTCCTTAGCAAAGTTTTAACCTCTAAATATTTCATATTTGATTCAGTTCCCTCTTGCTTCTTCTAGAAATTTATAATTCATTTTGTTCTTATATCTTCAATATATTCTCCATTGACTACTTCCTTTTTCTATCAACAATATGTTCACTCGTGCCTTTCTAAAAGAAACAATCCGACCCTTTGCTTGATTCTGCTATCCTCAAAGGCACCATCTTTCCTGCTTCTACCATATTTTTTAAAAAAAAAGCAAGAGAGAGACAAGAGCAATCTTACTGTAACCACTTCTTTGTTATGCACATCATCCTTAATTCCTTGTGATCTGGTTTATTTTCACAGATGATCTTACTGAAACTTCCCTCTCAAGGCAGTATCCCCTGTGGACCTTCAATTCAGTAGTGATTTGCAATCCATACCTCCCTGTAACTCTGTAGCACTCGTAAACATCACTTTAAAGCTTTCCTTTTTTGGCCTTTCTTTATTATTCTGCTGGTTCTATCTCAGAGTAATATCTACCAGCATTTCTTCATTTGCTAATTCATTTGTTCATTCTATCAACAAACATATAGTGAGTGCCTGTTATGTACTGTACATTGTACAAGATACTGGAAATACAATTATGAGCAGGATAGGCAAGATCCCTGTCTTCTTTAAGTTTACATTCTAATGGGAGAGATAGACAATGAAAAGGAGACAACGAAATCGAATGGTGCACTTTTTATTTTGTAGTGATTAATGCTACAAAGGAAGTAAACTGTGTTTGTTGTGCTAATAGCTTCAGGGTGGTATATCAAATGCTATTGATTGACTGCTAACTTAGTCAGGGTTCTCTAGAGCAACAGAAACAGTTATATATAGGAAGAGTACAGCATAAAGTTCTGCCAGAATATCTGTTTATAATCTGGAGGCAGAACACACCCTAGGGAAACTCTCTTGTCAACTGATGGATTAATTATATTATATTAGATTACATTATGAAGTAAATTACATTATAGAAGGTAATTATGTTAGAATACATTATGTAACTGCAACTAGATTAATTTTTAGGCAAACAACTGGGAATCATAGTCTAGCCAAGCTGACACGTAAAATTAACCATCACACCTTCCAAAGATCCATTCCTCTCTTTTAAAACCCTAATATTTCTTTTACTTTACATGGCTTTGTGTTTCAGGGGGAGAAGACACCACTCCTAGTCCCAGAGATTTCAATCCCAAATAGTCTAACTGTTCATGGGAGTTCCATTCTCCTTGACTGGTTCAGCCATGGCTGTGTGATATAGTTCCAACCAATGAGATTAACAGGAAGTCTGCCTTTTAGTACAGAATTTGATCAATGCGAAATATTATTACTCTTCTCATTGAGTAATATTCAGCTTTATTTCTTTTTTTGTCTGATCCTAATATTTTCTCTACCAGCTTTTTTATGCGGCAGTTTTTTTTTTTCCATCACTTAATTTTTACGTGATTTCAAGCAGATTTCTAGTGGCAAAAATGACTGATATTTCTTTTATCCAGTTTCATAGTATCATTTAATAGATAGATTTAATATATTCTCATTTATAGTTACAACTAATGTATTCGTATGTCTTCTTGCCATGTGAGTTAGTTTTTATGAATTATGTTTACTTTTCTGATTCTTTGATTGGATTTTCTGTTTCATTTACTTACTATTCTGAGTATTCTAGTGGTTACTGTAAAGTTTCTTAACACTTACATAAACTTAAATTTTCTGTCAACATCTAGAGTTTTGCTGTCCAGTATGGTAGCCACTAGCTACATGTGGCTATTTCAATTTAAATTAATTAAAATAAAAGACATAAAAATGTATTTCTGCAGTCATACTAGCCACATTTCAAGTGCTCAATAGCTACTATATTGGACAGCACAAATATAGAACATTTTCATCACTGAAGAAGGTTCTACCGGATGGCGCTAATCTAGAGTAACTACTGCTGCTAACCAAAAGATCGGCAGTTCGAATCCACCAGGCGCTCCTTGGAAACTCTGTGGGGCAGTTGTGCTCTGTCCTATAGAGTCGCTATGAGGCGGAATCGAGTCAATGGCAATGGGTTTGGTTTTTTTTAGAGTAAATAAATACATAGTTCCGAATTACTTAAGCAAGACAAGTATCTTAGCATTCTATTTTGCTGTTTATGTGTGGGGGTCTGTGTGTATACTTTTTATATTATGTACCCAAATTACTTAGACTGGTTGTAACTTTTTCTTTTGCCCATCTGTCTTAGCTGTCTAGTGCTGGTATGACAGAAATACCACAAGTGGATGGCTTTAACATACAGAAGTTTATTCTCTCACAGTTCAGGAGGCTAGAAGTCCAAATTCAGGGTACCAGCTCTAGGGAAAAGCCTCTCTCTGTCAGTTCTGGGGAAAAGTCATTGTCATCAATCTTCCCCTGGTCTAGGAGATTCTCAGTGCGGGGACCCTGTGTCCAAAGGACACGCTCCGCTTCTAGCATTTTTTCTTGGTAGCATGAGGTCCCTCTCCTCTCTGCTTGCTTCTCTGTTTTATATCTCAAAAGAGATTGACTCAAGATACAACCTAATCCTGTAGATTGAGTCCTGCCTCTTTAACATAACTGCCTCTAATCCTGCCTCATTAACATCACAGAGGTTAGGATTTACAACACATAGGATAATCACATCAGATCATAGAGTGATGGACAACCATACAATACTGGGAATCATGGCCTAGCCAAGTTGACACATATTTCTTGGGGGCGCAATTCAATCCATAAAACCATCCTAATGGTTTCTTTTATTCTATGGCTTTCTTGGACTGATTATTATAGTTTGCTGGAACAATTGTTTTAGAGAAGGTCTGTGGGGTAGTAGGCATTCTGAACCCTTGTATCCCAGCTGTTTCTAATTTGCCTTCAATTTAAGTGCTAGTTTGCCCAGATGAGGTTTAAAAAGCATTTTCCCTCCAAATTTTGAAGATTTGATTCATTGTATTTTAATATCCAGTATTATTCTTGAGAATGTAGATGTCAATCTGAATTTCATATCTTTTATAGAATAATCTCTTTCCTTCTCTCTCTGGAGAATTTTCTTTTTTCTTTTCTGTTTTCCTTCCTTTCTTCCTCCCTCCCTCCTTCCCTTCCTTCTTTCCTTCCTTCTCTCCCTCCCTCCTTCCCTTCCTCTTTCACTTCCTCCCTCACTCCCTTCCTCTCTCCCTCCCTCCCTTCATTCCTCCCTCCCTCCCTTTAGTCCTTCCTTCCTCTTTCCCTCCCTTCCTCCTTCTCTCCCTTCCTCGCTCCCTTCTTTCCTTCCATTCTTTTCATGTTGTACAAAATTTCACAGTGTTTCTGTTTTTGTTTTTAATCTTTCATGGCCTTAGTTTGATCTTTTAGTCTCAAAATACATGACTGTCTTCAGTTCAGGGAAATTTCTATTTTACTTTCGCATTTCTTCCCCCATATTGTCTTTGTTCTCCATTTCTGGGACATCTATCAAATGAATGTTGGAAATTTTATATCTGTTCTCTATGTGTCTTTATTGTTTTATCATACTTCCTAATTCTTTGGCCATTTTCATTGCATTCTGGGAGACACCTTTAGCTAGATCATCTTGCTCACTAAATTATTTCATAATTTTCCATTCTGCTATTTGTGCCTGTATTGAATTTGTTTATTTACCAAGGTTGCTGGTTTACTTTTTCACAGCAGTATTCTGCTTTATAAATGTAATATTCTTTTAGATATCCCATTAATGGTCCTTACACAAACATTAAAGACTTTTATATCTAAAAACCAAACCATTGCCGTCAAGTCAATTCTGACTCATAGTAACCCTATAGGACAAAGTAGAACTGCCCATAGGGTTTCCAAAGAGCCAGCTGGTAGATTCGAACTGCTGACCTTTAGTTTAGCCACTGAGCTCTTAACTGCTGCGCCACCAGGGCACCTAAGTCTTTTATACTTCTGAAAAAACAGCCATTGAAAACCCTATGGAGCACAGTCACATGGGGTCGCTATGAGTTGGAGTTGATTTGATTGCAACTGGTTATTTACTATATTAACTATATTTTGTCTTGTCCATTTTAAGTTTTATCTCCCATAAATTTCTTTCTCAAATGTTTGGTGATTCTTGGTTATCTTCTCTTGGTTATCTTGGTCATATCTTCACTTGCTGCCAAGTGAGGTATGCCAGGAGCTTGTCTTCCGGGTGTGGTAGCTTCTTGTCCCTCCTGTCAGGTCAGCAGGTACCTGGGGCATCACCCTGTTTTCTCTACTTTACCTCACTTTACACAATTGACCATTTCAGCACTGCCAGATGTTTAGCACAAATGTGGGAGGGGAAGGAGTCTAACCTCTCCCAATGCAGTTCTGCAACTGATCATCTTGATTTCTGCCTCAGCATCTTCTACTTGGGCTCCTTCAGATCTACTCCCAAATCAGATGCAGTCTTACCCTACACATTCATTTCCCCATATAGTTTATCCTGTCTTGCTTTTCTCTTTTCGGAGTTTCTTAAAATTTCTGGTAGGCTGATTGCACCTATTATTTTTGCACGATTATTGATTTCATATAGGCATTTGTAAAGTCAAAACAAATTAAAAAATACGTGCTTAAAAAATTTCGGGTGGATATTGGTGATGGTTGCACAACATTACTGCAATTGATGTCACTAAATTATATATGTGAAAAACATTGAATTGGCAAATGTGCTATATGTGTTTTTACAACAATAAAAAAACCTTTTGGGTGAGAGAGAAACTTGTTATTATCAAATAAATTAAAAGATTACAGTAAGAACACTTTATGAGGAACACAGGCAGGTTCTCAAAGGGAAACAAAATCATAACTTTTAAATCTGATACTAAAAAGTGAAAATAAATACTTAATTCAAGAATTTAGAACAGTGAAGTATACTGAAAGAAGAGGAAGTAATTAAGATAAGAGCAAAAATTAATAATAAAACTTGAAAAAACAGCTGTTATAAAAATCCAACAGCTTGTTCTTTGATAAGGTCAACAAAATGAACAAATCCCTGGCAAGCCTAATCAAGAAGAGATTAGTCACAATGCAAATACACAATGTTAGAAACGAGCGGCTATCACCATAGATTTGGAAAAGAGTAAATTTGTATTACTGTAGGTAATACTATGCTAATAAATTGAAATCTGAATTAAGTGAGGGATCCTCTGGGAAAATATAAAACTCTAAAAATGACTCAAAGAATTAAAATACATTAAGAAAAATAAAAATGCAAGTGATTTTTAAAGTTTTCTGAGAATTACTTCCCCACAACAGGCCAAAATTGAATAATTTTACAGACAAGTTCCTTCAAATTTTCAAGGAACAAAAATTTTTTTGCTTTACACATTGTTTCAGAGCAAGAAAAAAATGAAACACTTTAGAAGTAATTTTATTTAACTGTTATCCACATGGAACCATGATAGTGTAGTGGTTAAGTGCTACAGCTGCTAACCAAAAAGGTTGGCAGTTTGAATCCACCAGCTCCTCCTTGGAAACCCTGTGGGGCAGTCAGAATCGACTTGATGGCAATGGGTTTTGTTTTGTTTTTTGGTATTGTCCCCATGATGTCACATACTGCTAAAAGGAGTGAACGCACACATATACACAAAAACTTACAGTCACACCAATCTCACAAATACAGAGATTAAAATCTGAAAGAAATTTCTAGTTAGTGGAATTTATCTTGGAAATAATAATTTACCAAGACAGAGTAGGGCTTTTTTCTAGGAATTAAAAGATGGGTAGCTATATATTAGGATAACTTTTTATGTCTTATCACTATAATAGGAGAGGTCATGAAGAAAAAATCATCTTCAGTTGCAAAAAAAAGATATTTGATACATTTAAATCGCTGCTATCAGAAAAAAAAAACTTCAGTGAACTAGAAGTAAAAAGATTTTCTTGACATACATATAGTCTCTCAAACCAGTAAACAACGTTATACTTGGTGTGGAAATATTAAGATAGCCAACAGTATAAAAATGTCTGTTATTTCTGTTATTAATCAGTACTACTCTGGAAACTAGGGTAGTGCTTCTCAGAGTTACTTGGTGGAAAACAATGTTAAGTAAAAAAATTGTTAATATTGTGTGGGTCAATGTTTGGGAATTGTTTGAGCCAGCCTGACAAGACAAAAAAATAAAAGTAAAAAAGGAACTTTGCTAATTATTAGTGCTGAGAAATAAAGTTATCATTATTTATGGATGAGAGTAATTTGCTTAAACAACCAAAGAGAATCAGCTGAACAATGATTAGAACAGATGGAGTTGTTCCCATTATATACAAAGGGAGTTCAATAAGAAAGAGTTGTTAAAATATATATATATATATATATACACACAAAAATCAACAGCTTTCCAAATACCAGCAAAAATTGATTAGAAAATGTAGTAGGAGAGAAGATCTCATCAAAAATAGCTCAGCCCTGGGGGTGGTGGGTGGGATAAACTTTCCTGTGACACTTAAAAGTCAATTTGAATAAAGTAGATACAGATGATGCTCCTGAATGATAAAATTCAATATTGTAATAACTACCATTCTGTCCAAGTTGATTTGTGAGTTTAATGCAGTTCCAATAAACATTTCAATAGAATTTGTTTGAGGTAATTTGAAAACCTATTTCTAAATTTCAGCCGGGAGACTAATCATGAGATGAAACAAGAAACTTTAGAAAAATACAGATAATAATTTGTGTGTACTGTTAGCTAGTAAGGTGCACTTCAGACGCTCGTGCTGCTGATGGAAGAATGAACTGAAGTCCTATTTGGCTATTTGACAAAAATTCTAGAGCTTCCTGAAAGTAAAAGCACTAGATCTAAAAGATATGAATTTATTCTGAGGAAATAGCACACAAGCTGTATGTGTGTTTATTTTTAAAATGATTTTAATGGAAAAATTGAAACAATTTGTTCAGTAATAGTGGGTTTGAAGATTTTAAAGTTTGGAATACCATGCAGCAATTACGACCATATTTAAATGACATAGAACTGTGCTCGCGTATATGAAAATGAACAAAAAGCAGCTTATAAAACAGAGCGTGGGAGAATTTTGAATCCTACCTTCTCTTCTTACTGCCCCATGACATTGTACAAGTGACTTCATCTCTCTAGGCCTCATCTCTCATGTACGGAGAGGGATACCATTTACCTCAGGACATTATTTCTAGGATTAAATGAGGAAAAAGCATGTCAAGTGTTTATCCTAATGCCTGGCACCTGGTAAGCATTAAAATGTGACCTGAGGTGATTATAAATTACAATCTTTGTATATAAATCAAGCAGGGAAGGAGCCGTACTGAAATGTTAAAGGAGGTGATCTCGCGGTGAGGAGTTTTATGAGCGATTATTATATTTTCCTTTATAGTTTCTGTACTTTCAAGTAACTTTTTGGGGAAAAATGTTTTTTTTAAAGTTAAAAGAAAGTTGATAGGAAATACTTCTGGGTGGAAGAGAGAGCTGTGGTTTAGTGATTATTATTATATTCAGAAGTCCATTTATCTTTACATTAAAATGATAGAACAAAAAATAGCTAGTAAGAGGAGACTATACACTATTAATGTTTTTTTGTTTGTTTTTAACTTCCCTACTTCGCCCATTAGTATTTATTGCCTCTGATTTGGTTGGTCTCCTGTTAGATTTTTGGGTAGTTTCCATCTTCCTCCTCATTCCTGATAAGCAAGGCCATCTTCGGCATTCTGGGAAAGAGCGCTTTTGGGGAGTCACAGAGCCAGGACTTGTCTAAACTATCCACCCCCTCCAAAGACATTCAAAAGAAGGGGGTTAAGTAACCTTCATTGCATGCAACTATCTAACTGCTTCCACTTCTTCCTTCTTAGTACTGACTCCTCTGGTTGACTTGAGAGAACATTCTCTCCTGGGAGAACTACATCCTGCGCAGACACGGGCCCTTTAATGTTTACAGAAAGCAGTCAGGCTGAACCATGTCGGAACACGCCCCACTGGGATTCAGACATGATTTTGAAATGATCCTATCGGAGTCTTCAATTACTACACTAAAACGTTGCTTTGGAGCATGCCTTTCACTGTGGGCTCATCAGGCTTCTCATGCATTCAGACGTGGACATACCTGTCTGTTGTGTATATGCCTTTTGTTAAAACGGGCGCCACTGGCAAATCGGAACGCGGCCAAGTGATTTTTATAACTACCAGTGGGAAACGGTGACCATCTTACTTCTTGCTGTTAACTTGGGCTTCTGTCTGAGTCCCCTTGGGCTGCCATAACAAAATATCACAAAGTGGGAAGCTTTAATGAAAGAAACTTATTTTTTCACAATTCTGGAGGCTTGAAGTCCACATTCAGGGCCTCAGCAGGGCCACACTCTCTCTGTCGCCTCTAGGAGAAGATCTTTCCATGTCTCTTTCAGCTTCATGATAACCTGAGCGATTCTTGGTGTTCCTTGGCTTCTAGGTAAATCCTTACATGATGTCTTCCTCCTGTGTGTAACTCGGTTTTGGTGTCTGTTTTCCCCCCTTATAGGACGCCACTCAGAAAAGATTAGAATTGGGACCTACTGTAATCCTGGCTAACTTTGTTAACTGATATCATCTGCGAAGGAAAACCCTACTTCTCCAAACAAGGTCACATTCACCAGAGCAGGGGTGTTAAAACTTCAACATATCTTTTTGGGGACACAATTCGATCCATAATAGCTTCCAAGACAGATCTTTGGTGCTAGCCTGATGCTCTCAAGCAAAGCCACTCTTCCCTGACAAGAGCAGCACTAAAAGGGAGCACGCAGGTACTGGTATTGGTTGTATGTTGTTTGCGTTTTCTGTATACCACTTGGCCAACGTTGACAGGAAATTCTACCCCTCATATCTTCAAGGTGATACTTTCTTTATAATATCACTTAAGTACCCTTGTTGTATGGAGCTCAATCTCAAATGTTGGGAGCTGTGTAGAGCAGTGATAAGACATACAGTCTTTCCTTGGGGAGCTTTCATGGACATACTCAACATGTTGAACCACTGTCCTGGTTACCTAGAGCTGCTCTAAAAGAAATACCACAGGTGGGTGGTTTTAACGAAGAGAAGTTTATTTCCTCACAGTCAAAGCAGGCTAAAGTCAAAATTCAGGCGTCAGCTCCAGGGGAAGCCTTTTTCTCTCTGTCGGCCTTCTTCTCTTCGGTGTTCCCCCGGACTAGGAGCTTCTCTGCGCAGGGACCCCAGGTTCAAAGAACACGCTCTGCTCCCGGCACTGCTTTCTTGATGGTATGAGGTCCCCCACTCTCTGCTTGCTTCCCTTTCCTTTTATCTCTTGAGAGAGAAAAGGTGGTGCAGGCCATACCCCAGGGAAACTCCCTTTACATTGGATCATGATGTGACCTGGGTAAAGGTGGTGTTACAAGCCCACCCGAATCCTCTTTAACATAAAACTACAATCACAAAATGGAGGCCAACCACACAATTCTGGGAATCGTGGCCCAGCCAGACTGATGTACACATTTTTTGGGGGACATAATTCAAACCATGACAACCACCAAACCAGAAACCAAACCCATTGCCATAGAGTCAGTTCTGGCTCATGGTGACCCCATCTGTGTCAGAGTAGAACTACACTCCATAGGTTTATCAGTAGCTGTAATCTCACAGAAGTCAACCTCCAGGACTTTCTTCAAGGCACTGCTAAGTGAATTCGAACCACCAAACTTTCAGTTAGTAGTCAGACACAAACCATTTGTGACATCCGGGCACATTTGCTCCTTATTTATCTTGTTTGCATTCCTTCCCTTATATTCCCACATTATATTGCTTGAACTTGTGTTCAGTAACACATTTCTTTCTGATTTGTATCATGGTTGTTTCTGGGTATGTTTCCCTCATTATACTGTGATTTCTTCAGGGTGGAACTATGTTTTATTTATATCTGTATTTCCAGTGTGAATCCGGGTGTCCTAGAAAATGGTTGGTGCTTAATAAATATATGTTGAGTGGAGCAAGACTTGACACTGTCTCAAATGCTGTGCATTATCTCCCCCCTGCTTAGAGTATTTTGATTCTCTTAATGTCCAAAGCTCAGTCCTTGGAACAAGTGCAACTCATTTTGTTTCTGTCCAACTAAATATTGCACTTCTGTGTGAGAACCCTGTAAATGAACCAAGAATATGCTTAAAAGGCATGTGGACGCATCTGTGATGGCTGTCAGTTCAACAGAACAAATTAATTAGTTGAAATTTTCCTTGTTGGTACCAAAGAACAACCAGCCTTTCCCTAGTAAATACGCTTTGCTAGTTATAGGATAATAATCCTGAGTGCGGCCTTTCCAGAGCCTCCGCTGCCACCTCTGGAGTGGTGTTCCTGCATGGGGATGCCTCATCAGCCCCTTCTGTCTCCCTCGTGGTCTCTGTTTTCTCCCCTCCCTCGTCCTTGCCGCTGTAACAGGATGATGCGTGCTTGTTTTATTCCCTTCCTTTTGTTTTCCTCCCTAACAGTTCTCAGCTTCGTTAAAGAAAAAATAAAAAAAATAAAAAAATCGACTCAAGGTGACTGCATGTGTGTCAGAGCAGAACTGGCTCCACAGGGTTTTCAACGACTGACTTCTTGGAAGTAGGTCACCAGGACTTTCTTCAAAGGTGCCTAAGGGTGGACTCGAACCTTTCTTTTGTGGAAGTTTTTTGGTAACATCTTCCATGTCAACTTTTATTATAGGTCTGTTTAGATTTTCTACCTCTATTTGAGTTAGTTTAGGTAAGTAGAGTGTTTGTAGAAATTTATCCATTTCTTTTATGTTTTTAAATTTGTTGGCGTATAATTTTTATAATATTCTGTTATGGTCCTTTTTATCTCAGTTGGTTCTATTGTAGTGTCACCCATATCATTTCTTATTTTGGTTATTTGCATCTTCTGATTCTTTTCCTTTGTCTATTTGACCAGTGGTTTGTCAATTTTATTGATCTCTCAAAGAGCCAACTTCTAGCCTTGATGATTCTTTCTACTGTTTTTCTGTTTTTTATTTCATTTCTTTCTACTCTAGTCTTTATTCCCTTTCTTCTGGTAGCTTTGGTCTTCTTTTGCTCTTCCTTTTATGTTTGTTCAAGTTGTTGGGTTATGTTGTTGATCTTGGATCTTTCTTCTTTTTTAATGTATGTGTTTATTGCTGTAAATTTTCCTCTGAGCACTTCTTTTGCTGTATCTCAGAGATTTTGGTATGTTGTGTTTTTGTTCTCATTTGATTCTAAGTATTTTTTAAATTTCCCATTTTTGATTTCTTCTATGACCCAATAATTTTTTAGTAATGTTACTTAGTTTTCAAGTATTTATTTCCCTTTGTCTTCCTGTTATTGATTTCTAGTTTTAACCCCTTATGGTCAGAGAAGATGCTTTGTATAATTTCGATCTTTTTAAATTTATTGGGACTTGCTTTGTGGCCTAAAAAATGGTCTATTCTGGAGAATGTTCCAGAAGTGCTGAAGAAGAATATGTATTGTGTTGCTATTGGGTGGTGTGTATTATATGTCTGTGAGGTCAAGTTGATTAATAGTGTTGTTTAGGTCTTCTGCGTCTCTGTTGATTGTGCTCCTAGTTGTTCTGTCCATCGTTGAAAGTGGTATATTGAAATCTACTATTATTGTACAACTATCTATTTCTCTCTTCAAATCTGTTAGAGTTTGTTTTATATATTTTGGAGCTCTGGCACTGGGTGTATAAATATTTATTATCATTATGTATTCTTGTTGAATTCACCCTTTAGTCATTATATAATTGCCTTCTTTGTCTCTTATGGATTTTGACTTAGAGTTTATTTTTTCGGGAATTAGTATTGCCACTCCTGCTCTGTTTTGGTTGCTGTTTACTTAGTATATATTTTTTCCATCCTTTGATTTTTAGCCTTTTTATATCTTTGTGTCTAAGGTGTACCTCTTGTAGACAAAATATTCATGGATCATATTTTTTTTACCATTCTGCCACTCTCTGCCTCTTGACTGGTACATTTAATCTATTTACATTCAGTGTGATTATCAATAGGTATGAATTCTTTGCTGCCACTTTGTTTTATATTTTTTTTTATTGTTAAGTTTCTTTTTTCTTAATTTTCTGTGCTGAGTTCTTTTTGTATATGGATTTTCTTTTCCTATCATCCGTTATGGTTGTTTTTCTGTTTACTGAGTCTTTTTTATTTAATTCTTCTTTATTTTGGTGAGTAGATTTATTAATTTTCTTTGTGGTTACCCTGAAGTTTATGTTTACCCTCCTGTATTTAAAACAATCTGTTATATCTTGAAATCGAATTGACTTCCCCTCCGTATGGAAGTTCTATAACTACATTCATTCCCCCTTTTGTTCTGATGTCATCATTTACAGCGTAGTATCTCTGGTTCCCTGTAATCAGTTTTGCAGCTTTATTTTACTTTCGTGAAGTCTTTACATGGGTTGGTATCTGGACGGTGCTGTCATGTGTCTTTCTTAGGTTGTTGTCTGATGTCGTTGGATTTCCGTCCAAAGACTCCCTTTAATATTTCTTGGAAGGCTGATCTGGTAGTTATAAATTCCCTTAATTTCTGCTTGTCTGGGAATGTCTTAATTTCACCCTCATTTTTTAAAGATAGTTTTGTTGGATATATGATTCTTGGTTGGCAATTCTTTTCTTTCAGAGCTTAAGATACATCATCCCATTGCCTTGTTGCCTGCATGGTTTCTGATGAGAAATCAGCACTTAGTCTTATTGATGCCCCTTTGTGGGTGATATTTTGCTTTTCACAAGCTGCTCTCAAAATTCTTTCTTTGTCTTTGGTTTTGGAAAGTTTGATTTTAATATGTCTTGGTGAATTTCTTTTGGAGTCTATTCTTTGTGGGGTTCATTGAGCATCCTGGATGGAAATCTTCTCATCTTTCATGATATTTGGAGAGTTTTCTGTCATTATGGCTTCAAAAATTCTCTTTGTACTCCTTTTCCTCTCTTCCCCTTCTGGAATTCTTCATGTATGTTTATTATCTCTCTTGATGGTGTCCCACATAACCCTTATGCTGTTTTCATTTCTCTTCAGTGTTTTGTATGATTGTTCCTCAAACAAATTAATATCAGGGGATTTGTTCCCTCTTTCACTGATTCGTTATTCCGTTGATTCAATTCTGCTTCTGTATCCTTCTATTGAGTTTTTCATTTCTGTTATTTGATTGTTAAGCTTCTGGATTTCTAGTTGTTGTTTTTGTATGGTTTCTATTTGTCTATGGAGTTCGTAATTTTGTTCTTGTATTATTTTTCTGAATTCTTCTAGATTTTTTCCTTTGTTTTCTTTGATCTCTTTGAGGAGCCTAAATATTAGTCTTTTAAATTCCTTGTCAGGTTGTTCTAGTATCAGTTCTTCCTCTGAAATGTTTTCTGTCCCTTTATTTTGCTCACTTGTTTGAGACATCTTACCCTGTTTCTTTATGTGATTTGTTATTGCCTGCTGTCTCTGAGGCATTACAGTGTTAATTTATTTATGTTTCTTTTTTGATCGTATGTTTGCTTGTTTTATCCTGATTTTTTTGTTTTGTTTTGATATATCAGGAGCTTTGTTTCTTCTCTTTCACTTTAAAATGTCTTTCTTCCTTTGTATTATTTTAATTGTTGTTTTGTGATACTGGTCCGTGTGTGACTTTGGTGGTATCGGTTGGCTGGGTGTGATTTCCTCTCACTAGTGAATATAGTGGGTCACACCCATGTGTGAGTCCTGTCATTAGGCTAATATGTCTTCCCTTACAGGACTGAGCAGAGGTGCAGGAGCAGGTCCTATCCCTGATGTGGAGTGGCAAGTGTTGGGTGGTCAGGGACCCTCCACAGTTGCAGTGGGGTCCTTCCAAGTTGGTGCCAGCAGTTAGTTTGTCTGCTAGAGAGCAGGGCAGGGCATCTCCATAGACACTATGAGGCAGTGCTACTCACATGGATGGGATAGGCCCTCTGTGTATGCATGAATTGGCTTCTCAGTAAGTGGTAGGGGATTGACAGGTCTCCGTGCATGTGCATTCAGCCTGCAGGAACTGCCTCGGTGCGGGATGTGTGACATTGTACCCAGGCAGCCGAGGAGAGAGGGCACTGGGATCTTCTGCTCATCATTGGCAGGGGTGCGGGTGGCACTTGTCGGGATGTGCCAGGCTATTGCTGTTGAGGAAATGTGCCTGCCTGGCTGGTCACCGAGTGGGAGTGCCGAGAGCACTCCCATTGGTCACCAGGCAGGCTGGGGGCGGGTGCACACTGCCTGTCACCAGGCGTTAACCCCCTATTTTAAGTATATCCTGCAGCCCTAGTCGTTATTTTGTTACTAGTGAGTTGTTTAGCCCTTGAAAAGTTACTTAAATTGTGTCTCTGATTGTCTGTTTTCTCTTCTGAAAACAATCATAATACTGCCCAGTCATTGGTTCATCAAGTCATTCTCTTATTTACCAGCCTAACTTTCAGATTGTTGTGAGGATCAAGTAGCAGAATTCAGGTAAATTTTTTACTTGAAATTGTTAAGATAATCTGGTTAAACACTGCAGTTTAAGAACACTTCATTTGCTTATTTCCAATCCCCCATCCCCAAATCCCGCTAAAAAGACCATAAAGCCGTAAAAGGCATGAAGCCATAAAAACAAATGGACAGGCCGGGAGATTGCAGCAAGGAAAAGATATCAGCAAACTTGTGGAAGCCGGAACATAGATGGATGAAGTGGTAACCAACTTAGGGAAGCAGGAAAAGCCAGAGCTCATTTGCAAGAAGCAGTAAAAAGCAAGTTGATTAAAACTCGGAAATTAGAGGCACGCGGTACCTCTGAAAAGTAGAGTTGAAACCTGGAGGAGGAATTGGGAGTCTAATTGGCGGGGCTGCTGAGGCCCCGGATCCCCCTCCTCCACCACACGGAAAGTTTAAAAAAAAAAAAAAAGCTGCAAGCATCAGAAGGATGAAAAGAGTGTATTGGGATGGGGTTAGGGTGGTTACTAACAGAGGCGTAAATCTTCTTTCCGAGTAGGAAGATAAGTGATAATAGGTACAAAATCAAGAAATAACAGAATATACACACTGTTAAGAAAAAAACAATTGCTAGAGAAAACAGCAAACAGGAATTGAAAGTGGCCGTGTGTGAGGTGTGGGGGCAGGCAGGACGTTCTTTTTCTTTAGTGTAAGCCTTGGTAGTACTAACTAACACTGTTACTTGGTACACTTTTAAAATTATATACATATATTACAGTGATAAAAAATAAAATTAAAGACTTTTTGCCATTGTGGAAAAGTGAGTGTGCCTCTAGCGCACAGGGCCTGGTATCTGGTAGGTGCTTAATAAGTACTTGTTGAATGGTTGAATATTATTCAGTTATTTAGAAAACGCTCTCATTTTCCCTTGTTGATGCTAGGTAGTAATTGTTGTTTTTGTTAGGTGCCCTCAAGTCGATTCCGACCCATAGCCACCCCATGTAACAGAGCAGAACTATCCCATAGGGTTTTCTGGGCTGTAATCTTTACGGGAGCAGATCGCCAGGTCTTTTCTCCCACGGAGTTGCTGGGTGTGTTCGAACCACCAACCTTTCAGTTAGCAGCTGATCACTTACCCGTCGCACCACCAAGGCTCCTTAGTTGTTAATTAGGATAGTAATTAAATAAAGGGCTTTAGGGATTTGTTTTTGTTGCTGTATGCTGTCGAATCGATTCCGACTCATAGCGACCCTATGGGACAAGGTAGAACGTATAACAGTATGAGAAAGCAGGCTTTTTGTTTTGGGGACTGTGGAATATTGGAACGCCTTTAAACAAAGTTAAAAAAAAATTGAATCTAAACTTTGGATTTATTTTATACATTTCATCAAGTAAGTTTTGGGGTTTAAAAATAATACATGCATTGGCATGTGCTTACCAAGATGTGACAGTATTTTCTCTACCATGACATCTGTCTGACTCAGGCACTGACTTAGAACTTGGCCAGATAATTGACTTCCCTCTGCCTTTTTCTGTCTGTGAGATGGGGATAGAACTCACTGTCTGTCTCATGGTAGGCAGTTAGGTCTTAGAGAAATCCTGGGATCTAGTTCTCTGATAATACTGTGAACATAATAAACTGAGTCTGGAAGCCAAGTTACCTCTTCCAAGAAGACAATCAGAATGTCAGAAGCTAGAGGTTTAGTTCTAATAAAGTGATCTCCTATTTGAAGCAAATGATCCCCTGTAAGGAACCCAAAGTTCTGTTAGTACCAGAAGTAACTAGTCAGTGATAGGTGAGTACTTATTCTCCAGGATGGAGAATATTTTGCTAACAGAATTGTACTATAGAATTGAGTCAAATATTAATTTGGAAGCTGCTGTGAGTTTACTAGGGGAGAGATGCTAGACAAATACAAAGAAATGGTATTGTATGACATACCTTAAGAGCCTAATTAAATTGATTTTCTTTGTAAGATACAAGCACGTTTGTCTCACATTGCGTTTTCCTCCGTGTATGTTATACCTGTTGGTCTAATATCCTGACTATGCACCATGGCTTTTTAATCTCACAATTTTACACTCAGAGCAATTCAGTTTGACTAAGCCACAATTATTTTTGCTACCTAGTTACATAAGAAAATAATTTCACATGGAAATGGTATTTAAGTTAAAGTTTCAAAAGAGAAGTATTGCACCAGCTAAGGTGAAATATGTCATTGATTTAGGTGTCTTCTGTACAACCGTGTTAAATTGAAAACCATATTTTTAAACTTTTATTGTTCCTAGAGTGAACTATTGGAGCTTAAGCGACAGCAAGAAGAGGAAGAAAGAACCAAAACCCGCCAAACTGAACACAGGAGGTGTGATCCCTAATAAAATAAGCATCGTTGCTTAAATCGATTATTTATAAAATTTTTGCAGCATTTTACAAAAAGACTACATATTGAGTATGGTTTTGTAATCCATTTTACCTTTTTAATC
This sequence comes from Trichechus manatus latirostris, assembly GCF_000243295.1. NCBI lineage: Eukaryota > Metazoa > Chordata > Mammalia > Sirenia > Trichechidae > Trichechus > Trichechus manatus. Next base: position 12,862,896 of record NW_004443980.1, read on the forward strand.
TTTATTTTAATTGGGGTGTGGTGTGTGTGAGAGATACCGACTGCTATATATTGTACACACACACACAATCAGTTTTTTCTGGACAGGTGGTATAAACTCACATTAGAAAACTGAATCATGATCTCAAGTTAGGTGTTCGTTTAGATTATATTTAATTTACCTCCCTTGGGACAAAGCATCATAATCCTTTGAGATGGTGCTTTACCATCATCAATATTTTAGAATAGTTTAATTTTTATTCAATTATGAATTCTTTGTTCAGTAATTGAATTTGTTTAGATGATGAAATGCCCGTATTTGAATACAAAAACTCAGAGAAAAAGTACCATTGAAATTGTTTTCTATTGACTAATACATTGGGGGGAAATCTTAAAATGGAATCATTAAGTAATTTTTGATAGTGTAAGTATTCTCTTTTTCCTAATATTAATTATGTTAATAGTAACTAGGAAATATCTTTATTATGCTGGTGTTGGAACAGTTATCAATAACCACCATTTTGTCTATCATTATTTTTCTAGGCTTTTCTTAGAGGGCACTTGGGCTATTTAAGTTTATTGGGGTATGCTTGTGTCTTAGGAGAATTTAATGTAAAGGCTTTCATTCATGATTTAAAGGAGCAAACTCTTCTTTGGAAAATGAATGGTTTCTCTTGTGTGTGTAGCCTTTCCACGGTTACTCATGTGAGCTTTAAAATGTGGTGGTTTCATTTTATAAATGAGAGATTCTAAAAAGTTTTCAATGGAAGTTCCAAGTTCTGAGGGTACCAACAATGATGGGTGTTCATATTTTTTTGACTGAACTATCTGCCTCCATAGTCTAGTCAAAATAGTTTGAAAATGTCAAATGTGAGTTTATATATTCTTCTCTGATTAGAAGGAAACATCAAAACTCTGTACATGAGTTAGGCTATTTTTGGGGTAAGACTGGACCATTACTGCTACCTATTTGTTATAGAGTAGGCCGTACATTAGTTTAGTTCCATCTTCATTGGTTTTTCTCCTTAAAAGACTTTCCATTAAAAAAACCTGTTATTGTATTTATATAACACTGGTTGCTAATAGTAGCCAGTTATTTCTCTGGATTCCTGAGGATTAATTAGATAGTACAGGTTTTAAACACCTTAAAGAAAGTGATGTGTCATATGAATAGGCCCCATTGCTAGGAGATTAATCTTGAATTGGCACCCAGTAAAAACAGAAGTTACGTGATTAGAGATGGAAGAGATTCTGTTTTGTTATAGAAACCCAGACCTTCATTCTTTAAGTTCTCCATACCGCTGACTACCTACATATTGGTGGAGCTGTCTACTTTTCACATTCCATTTTCACTATTGGTTCTTGTTAAATGTAGATCCAAGTTTAATCCATGAGGAAGCTTCTCTGGATAATAAATTCAGTCATAAGTTTTGAAATAAGTGATCAAGTCTTTAAACACATACTTTATGTTTTCAATCAGTTTTTAGAAAGTGCCTGTATTTGTATTGTCCTGTAGAGGTTGCAGTTAGCTTTCCCGTGTTATCAAGAAGGACAATACAGTAGCGTCTTAATGAATGCAATAGCTGTGTCCCTTTCTACTCAGAGCTATGTAGTATGTGTTTAGGGGACATAAGTTAGGTTTTCTCTAGGGGCATAACTTTATTGGAGTCAAAAAGGTGACATGCTTTCTACTGTTTCGAAGTCCACATAGCAGAAACCTTAACCCTGAGCTTTATAATAGAAGCTTGTGGGATTCTTCCCAGGCTTTTCAATGACTCCTCTAACGAGCATGAGTGTAACCGAACTTGACCCGGTATAACTTTCTGAGTGAGAGAAGACAAGTAGGAACTCCATAGAGAAAAGACAGAGCAGGGAGGTCAAAGACCTGAAAGGAACTAGGCTCTGAGCTAAAAATTGGGCTGAATTGAATCGATTTATTGAAACTTGGGCCATCCCTGAATAATGGTTTTTATCCAAATTAAATCTTAGAAGAAAATCCGGAGAACAAGTTGGACTGCAGTATAATATATGTACTTTCTAAAACTAGCAAACAAAAATAGAAGCTGTTACTTTTACCCCCTCTTTGAATTCTCAGTAGGAATGGAGAGAAACAATCTCTTTACCTCCCATTGTCTCTGGACGACTGATATTTCAGTGGGCATAGACCAGTTGTGGACACTTCCAAAGTCTCAAGGAAAGCTCAACCACTCTGATGTGGTCTTAGTAACTGAAGCTCAAAGGTGATATCCCATTACGGTGTGCATTTGTGACATGCTGTCAGTCATAGCCATGTCCCTGAATTGGGAGCCATTGACAGTGACCTGGTTTGCAGTCTGCACTCACCACCAGTGGTAGCCTCATGATGCAGCCCTAGTCACCAGCAGCAGGCAGGGTTGAGGACATTGTGCCTGGGCAATTCATTCGTTCAACAGTTCTGACATCAGGGTGGCTGCCTCTGCAAAGGCACTGTTCTGGGCACTGGGAATCGGGGTAAGCAAGGCGGAAGAGGTCCCAGACCTCATGGAAATTACAATCTGGAGGAGGGAAATAGAAAACCAACAGTTAAACAGCAAGATTATTTCAGACAGTGATACATACACACACAGGATGAAGTTAAGGGAGTGACTGGAGGCAGTGGGTGCCCAAGGAAGGTCTCACTGAACGGGTGACATTCCAGTGATAAGGAAGAGTCAGCCACATAGAGATATGGGGCAGATACATGTGCTCAATGTGTCACTGTATCAGTGAACACCCATGTAGCCAGGTCAAGAAATAGAATATAGCCATCACCTTGCAGGTAAGCCTTATCCTGACCTTTATGATAATCACTTTCTTAACCTTTCTTTATAGCTTTACCTCCTATGTTGTTGAATATTATTTCTCTGATTGGTTACTGCAGGTATGACAGAACGCGGGGAAAGGTGTATCCATTCTTATCTCTGAAAGCTTGGGCTTCCCTCTTCCGACATTTCCCTTTCCTACACCCTCTCTATGTCTTCTTCTACTTTTCACTTACGGGATTTGCTTTAGTAGGACTGGCAATGGGATACAATAGTGCCACAGAGCTGCGTTTAGTTTAGTTCCTCTTCATGTTTGGGTTCTTGCTGAAGCGTCCATCTTTCCACAGCCCCTGGGGCTCACGCCTGTCATGGCCCTTTGGGTACTGTTGGCTGGGCAAGTGGGGCTCTTGCTGAACTGGTAGAAGATCGGTGAGTGAAATTCTGAGGTTACAAATTTGTGCCCCCTTGGCCCGAGCCAAGACCGGCTCCAGCTCCAGTAAGGGGGCTATTAACAGCATGTCATGAGGTGAATGTGAAAAAATGTTTCTGCAGATTTCTTCTAAGCTGAAGAGGGGAGGCAGTCCCCACAGTCAGTTCATACAGCACATTAGGTTCTCAAAAAATCTCTCAACCCTGCAGCCAGCTTTCCACTTACATACATTTTTCATTGTTTTAAAGGGTAAATAATGCTTTTCTGGACCGACTCCAAGGCAAAAGTCAACCAGGTGGCCTTGAGGAATCTGGAGGCTATTGGAATATGAATCGTGGTAACAGCTGGGTGAGTTTTTTTCTTTTCTGTTTTAAAAAAAAAAAATCATCTTTCAAACTTGAAGAATAAAAACAATGAGAGTTCTAAAATTATGTTGAGGCCTTCTCCCCAGATATTATTTTTTTGGTGTGCTGTTCAGCTGTGTGATGGGCAGCCAGCCAGGGTGATTACTGTAAATTCCACAATAGCTTCTGAGAAAAGGAGAGAGTCTTGAGTTCAGCCCCAGCCCATCACAGTAAAAAATGGCCCCTGCTCTTTGTTTTCAGCATGATTGCCTTGACCATAAAGCTTTTTATCACCCTTTGCCTAGATCTACAGTGAAAACAAATGAACATTTTTTTTTTCTGGAAGATTTTAAGTGAGATATGGTTATAAAATAGTAATCATTCTCTAGTAATATATTCTTTCAGTGAAACTAGCATATCAAAGAAACAGGTATTTATTTTCACTGCAAAAGGAACTTTTTGAAAATGAAATGCCCTTATAGATTTTTGTGAAGGAAACTTTGCAGCTGTGTTTTAATGTATGTTTAATGTACTTCGCATGCACAATATATTGAACTATCACCAAAGCTTAGGGATGTGTATGATTGTGGGTTTTGCAATGCATATAAAATCAAAACTAACTACAGCAAGTTTTACAATTTAATTGAAGCCCATGTGCAAAAGGACCTACTTAAAAAAGAAATACTGAGCGAAGAGAAATCTTTCAAGTGGTACAATGTAGCAAAAGAGTCAAGGGCTGTTGTCCGGGGAAATCTAGAGATCACCCTTTAGTAAATTTTGAGGGACAAAAGATCATTTCGAAAAGATAATCTGTTAGAACTGTTATGAATGTCACCGTCTAAGGCATCAAGTAGTTAAAATTGATGGATGGATTTCACAAATGTATATATGTTTAAGACAATTGAATGTAGGCAAATTTGCAGATAATGCATACTGCATGTAGATAGTTAGCTATAGAACCAAAAAAAAAAAAAAAAAAAAAACCCAAACCAGTTGCTGTTGAGTCAGTTCTGACTCATGGCAACCCCATGGGTGTCAGAACAGATCTGTGCTCCATAAGGTTTCCAGTGGCTGATTTTTCAGAAGTAGGTCATCAGGCCTTTCTTCTGAGGCACCTCTGGATGGACTCAAACCTCCAACCTTTATGTTAAAAGCTAGCACGTTAGCCATTTGCACTACCCAGGAACTCCATAGTTATCTATAATTGTATGCTAGTTTATATCACTATGGTGTTAAGAAGGACCCTCGTGGCACAGTGGTTAAAGAGCTCGGCTGCTAACCTAAAGGTCGGCAGTTCAAACTCACTAGTCGCTCCTCGGGAGAAAGATGTGGCAGTCTGCTCCAGTAAAGATTTACAGCCTCGGAAACTCTATGGGGCAGTTCTACTCTGTCGTATAGGGTCACTGTGAGTCAGAATCTCCTCCACAGCAGTGGGTATGGCGTTAAGAATAGGCACAAGACGAAGGAGAGAAAAAAGAATTAAAACACAGGATATTTGCATCATGCATTACAATTTTCAAATTACTGACTTATTCATAAGAATTAGGTAAGTAGGATTCATGTGGAAAATGGGGCTTTGTGAACCAAAGATGTTATCTAAGTTCACATAATTTATCAGTTGTGGAACATGACTGGAATTCAGATTTTGGTTAGGACTTGGAAGCTTGCTGTGCATTTTCTCCTTCACTTAACACAGCTCCTAAAATTTTGAAAGTGTCTAGAAAAATACCTGGGATTGAGGAGAAAATACCAGGTGAGATTAAATGGTATCACCATGAGCGTCTGAGGAGGAAATGAGGAATAAGGAATTTGACTTACCACGGACTGTCTGTGGGCCTTACACAAGTGAGTCATGCATCTCTTTTTAGATCCCTCACAGATAAAACGAAGAAACAGCCTTTCCTCATGATGTAATAGTGAGGATGATTGAGTTAAGTTTCCGTAGTAGGCCAGACATGTCCTGAGTCCTACTTGGTCATCCACGCTTTCCTTACTTGAAAGAAGCAGTAATGAAAGGATTGAACTTCCTCTGGCTTCCACCTCCACATCTGTCCACCTACAGACATCTGTTCCTCTATGCCTGCTTTTCCTTGTGTACTAAATTCTGTCTCCTCCACCTACTGGGGGATTTGCTATAACAATACCCCTCCCCTTCTCTGCTGAGTTGTCAAATATTCTCTCTCAACTAGAAAACTCCCATGAATATAACAATATTAATAAATATAAGTTCTATGGATACCACCTTTCCCTCATGCTACTGACCTATTTCTTTGCTCCCCTTTAAAACCAAACTTTAAGAGGCATCTATGGTTGCTGTCTTTATTTTCTTCATCTTTCTTTTAAACCCATACTAATTAGGTTTTAGAAACCCTGGCGGCATAGTGGTTAAGAGTTCGGCTACTAATCAAACGGTTGGCAGTTTGAATCCACCAGGCGCTCCTTGGAAGCCCTATGGGGCAGTTCTACTCTGTCATAGGGTGGCTATGAGTCGGAATTGACTCAACAACAACAGGTTTGGTTTGGTTTGGGTTTGCCAGGTGCTACGTGGTCTGAACCCCCACTTTACCTTTCTGACTCTCTCCTCCTTCTGCCCCCTTGCTCACTCCACTCTAGCCACACTAGCTTCCTGGCTGTTCTCTGGGAGCTTCAAGTACTTGCTGCTATCACCTTGGGGCCTTTGCACTGGCTGCTCTCTCTACGGCTTCTCTAAAATATCCACATAGTTTGTTCTCCTTCAAGCATTTTCTTAGCTCCCACTACCTCAGTGAGATTGCCTTGGCCATTCTGTTTAATCCTGCCACCTTCTCCTCACCCCCAGCTCTCACAATCCCCTTTCCAGGCTCCACTTCTTTTTTCCATCACACTCGTCAGCTTCTACTTTTCTAACATAATGTACTTGTAAATTTTGTTTAGTCTTCACTTAAGGAGACCTGGTGGTGCAATGGTTAAGTGCTTGGCTACTGACCAAAAGATTGGCAGTTTGAGCCCACCCAGTAGCTCCACGGGAAAAAGACCTGACAATCTGTTTCTGTAAAGTTTACAGCCTAGGAAACCCTACGGAGAAGTTCTGCTCTGTCACATGGGGTCGCTGTTAGTCAAAAATTTACTTGACGGCACCTAACAACAACAACGACACTGTTTACTTAGTCCCTGCCTGCAGTGATGTATGTTCTGTAAGGGTCTTTGATTGTTTTGTTCACTGATGTATTCTAAGCGTTAAATAGGACTAGAACTTACTGCATGCACAAGGAAGCAAGTGGCCATGACTGAGCATCACAAAAACAACAAAGACCAACATAATTTGTCACACTAAAATGATCAGATACCAAATTTAAAACAACTATGTATAAGATAGGGAGCCACGGTGGTACAGTGGTTAAAGCTCCCAGCTGCTAATGGGAAGGTTGGCGATTCGAACCCGCCAATCCAGTCCATGGGAGAACATGTGGCATTCTGCTTCTGTAAAGATTTACAGCCTTGGAAACCCTGTGCGGCAGTTCTACTCTCTCTTATAGGGTGGCTATGGGTCAGAATCGACTTGACAGCAATGGATTTGGTTTTGGAGTTTATGTATAAGACATTTGATGAAACAAATTTTGCAACTGAAATAATGGCAAGAAACCAGACAATTAAAAAACAACCAAGTAGATTTGAAAAAGAACACAACATAACTTCTAGAAGTAAAGTTATAATCTTTGAAATTAAAAAATTTAATGAATTCATTATAATAATAAAATAAATGCAAATTTAAAACTAAACCTAAATGCTATTTCTCATCTATCATTGGGCAAAAACCCAAAACACTGACAATATGGAAGCTATGGGGAAAGAGGAGTGTTTCATACATTGTTGGTGGGAATGCAAAGTGATACAAACTCTATCTAGATTAATTTGTTAGTATCTTCCCATAAAAGGAAAACTAGGCCTAAAGGTATTAAAGGAAACTTCAACGAAACTTCAAGGAACAGATTATTCCAAATGTCTAGAAAGTGTTCCATAATAGTTCAAAGGAGGAAGGATTTTGCAGGTAAATGTAACTTTGGATTAAAATTAGACAAAAACTGGACAGAGAAAGAAAATCACAGGGCAGAGTTACTCATAAACATAGATTCAAAAAATCACAAACAAAATTTTGTTTGTCAAACAGATTCAATAATGAATTAAATAAACAAAAATATAACATATTCTGATCAACTGGATTTATCCCAGAAACGCATGCCTGGCTTGTCACACACACACACACACACACATGCACACACACACACGTGTACACACACACACACACACACACACACACACACAAAACCTACTAAGGCAATTCACCTGACAAATTATAGGAGAAACATAATACGGTCATCTTAATACATACAGAGAAAGCATTTGATAAATTTTCACACTGATTTGTACAAAAGCTTTTCTAGCAAACTAGGAATAGAAACAAAATTTCTTCACCTAATAAAAGGATCAAAAATATACAATAATAAAAATACATCATAAACATTTCCTTTAAATCAGATCTAAGGATTGAAAAGGAGAAAAACATTTATAAATCCCAGATGATACCATTATCTGCATAGAAAATGCAAAAGAATTTACTAAGGATTCAGCAATGTTGGTGGAGGTAGGATCAATATTTTAAAACTAACTGTACTTCTACACAATAGGAATAAACAAAAAATCTAATAAAATGATCTAACCAAAGATGTGCCTGACCGTTTGAGACTAAATCATAAAACTTTGTAGAAAGCCATTAAAGAATAAACAGAGAACTATACCTTGTTAATAAAGAGGAATGAGTTCTCTAAAAAAATGTATAGATTTAACTAGTCTGATCAGAACAAAGAACCAAGAGTAGTCATTTATTTAAGATGGCATGGTGTTGGCGCAGGCAGACCTAACCGTATCTGGACTCTTGATGCGTGCAGAGGAAGCACAGCAGATTGCTGAAGGAAGACGGACTCTTCACCAAGGGCTGTTGGAACAACTGAGTAAACCGCAACCAAACCCACTGCTGTCGTCGATTCCGACTCATAGCGACCGTATGGGACAGAATAGAACTGCCCCATAGGGTTTCCAAGGCTGTAAGTCTTTATGGAAGTAGACTGCAACATCCTTCTCCCGTGGTGGGTTCAAACCGCCAATCTTTTGGTTAGCAGCTGAGCACTTTAACTACTGCGCCATCAGGGCTCCTCCAGGTAGATTAAAGCTTATAAATAAAAATGAAGACTTTATACATTTTAGAAGAAAATGAAAGAGACCATAAAATTGAGGTAGGGAAGGATTTTGTAAGACCCAAAGCATAAGCCATAAAGGAAAAAAATGATAAATACGTCTACATTAAAATTGTAAACATCTGTTCATCAAAGGTTACCATACAAAAGTGAAGAGAAGCCATAAACTAAACTTGTAACCAGGGTATGTTCTGCAAATAACAAATGAGCAAAAGGTTAGAATCTAGAATATATAAAGCAATGCCTATAAGTTATTTTCAAAATAAATACAGATTTACTTTAAAATTGTTGTTGTGTTGTTAGGTGCCGTTGAGTCGATTTCAACTCATAGCAACCCCGTGTGACAGAGTTGAACTGCGCATAGGGTTTTGTAGGCTGTAATCTTTATGGAAGCAGATCTCCAGATCTTTTCTCCTGCAGAGCCACTGAGTGGATTTGAACTGCCAACCTTTTGGTTAGCAACTGGGTGCAACCATTGCACCACCAGGGCTCCTTTACTTTAGAACAAAGAGTCATATAAAGCAGTTTTTTCTGCATTTATTCAAGGAAGATTGACTATCAAGTTATTTTAGAAATGAAATAAATTTTACATTTAAGCCTGCTGGATATTAGCGTTAAACTGTAATTATTTTTGAAAAGATTTTTTTGTCGATGTTGAACATACAGCATAATGATCAATCATAATGACAATCAATTCTGGAATTTTAGGTTCAGCAAAAGCACAGTTAATATTGGTGGGAAAATCATTGGGAAAAATGAAAAAGCTAGAGATAACAGGAATCAGACTCTAGTACATACAAGAATTTAGTAGGTGATAAAGATAGCATAATAATGAGTGGGACTAGAAAAGTTACTTAATATTTGGTGATGGAACAACTGATTAGTGATTTAAGGGAAAATATGTAGATCCCACCCCATGTTACGTATCCAGATATATTCTAGGTTGATTAAGGAGTAAAATGTAAAAGGAAGTGATAGAAAAGTAGAAGTAAATCTGTGTGAATATTTTTCTGACCTTGGGATGGGAAAGGACTTTTAAAGCATAAAAACAGTAAAACAAATCAAAGAGAAGTTGGTGGCCTGCACACATTCCAGCTTCCCTCCACTCCTCACTCCAACCCACCCACCTGCCCAGGGGCCCTCAGGAAGGCAGGACCTGGGGTGCTTGGAGGGCTCTGCTGAGGCTTCAGGTCCTCACAACCCCAGCAAAATTGTTAGTGCAGGACTCACTCTCCTTTGGGTTAGATGAGAGCCTGGAGATCAGTGTTGGAAAGCTCTGGATGAAGATGGGATGGTGATGGGTCAAGGGAAAAGCTTGGCTTTGCAGATGTTTGTGGACCCCTGGCGTGGAGGTCCATATTGGTCTGGATGCTTGAATCCAGTCTTTTGGCCCCAGAGAGCCAAGGCTAATCTTGCTCTTCCCCTGAAGCTGGGAGAGCAGGAGGAGACTGGGAATGGAAGATGCTGCATCTTCCACCACTCTGGGATTGCTGCCAGTTACGGTACCCCAGTGATTAGATGTGAGCCCAATAATTAGACAAAGGAAAATAACACATGGAAGGGAATTTGGCATCCAGAGAAGAGCAATAGACAGAACACACAGCTCTAACCCCTAAGGAAGTAGAGCTATTGCAGAGGATGGCAACAATGGGAGCGACAACAATTAAAGAAACTTCGAGTAGATGCAAGGGTAGAACACACCCCAATCTCCTTGCCTTAAAATGAAGTATTTGAATGAAAAAAATTCAGGAGGTGAATTGAAGGAATCAGTGCTCACTAGGATCCAAATTAGTGGCCTGGATTATCCAATGGAAGAAATATTTCAAAGCACAAAGCAAGTATGCGGGGAAGACGAAAATCATGAAAGAAAAAATAAGACACCTTGAACATAAAGCCAGGAGACCTTAACTGAGGAATAAGAGTTTCAGGTGAAAAAGAATATGAGAAACAAAACAAGTATTAAATAACAGAAGAAAATTATTTTAAGCTCTGTCTTTAGATTGAAAAGATGTACCAGAATTGATGAGAGAGAACATACGTTTAGGCAATAGAAAAAAAGGCGCGGTATGGTTCTTTATACATAGAATTGTACATGCGTATAATTTCTAGGTGTATATTTCTATAATATATAAATACCACTATATATATATATATATATATATATATATACACACACACACACACATATACGTATATGCCTATCAGAAAAAAGATAAACTTTTTAGACTGGTCTATAGAAATACTTGTGATATACTTTTTTTTTTTTAATTATGTTTTAGGTGAAAGTTTACAGTGCCAGTTAGTTTCTCATTCAAAAATTTATACACAGATTATTTTGTGACATTGGTTGCAACCCCCGCAATGTGTCAGCACTCTCCCCTTTTCCCTTTATACCCCGGGTTCCCCATGTCCATTCATCCAGGTTTCCTGTCCCTTCCTGCCTTCTTGTCTTGCTTTTGGGCAGGTGTTGGCCATTAGGTCTCCAATACTTGATTGAACTAAGAAGCATGTTCCTCACGTGTTTGTTTTATAGGCCTGTCTAATCTTTGGCTGAAAGGTAGCCTTCGGGAGTGGCTTCAGTTCATGATATACTATTAAATGAAAACCCCCTACAATCAAATGTACAGTATAATTCATTTCAAAGAAATAAAAACAGTTTATGTGTGTAGATGTGCCCCATTATGCTTATATAAGCAAGGAGAAGGTGGATGGATATATAGAAGACTGTTAACATTATTCTTTAAGGGTGGAGGAGTCGAGGGAGAGTGATGTGAAGATTACAGTTGAGGGTGGAGTTTGTAAGAAATATTCATTATTAGTTCACTTGTTACAGCAAGCATGTATTACTTTGCTGTTTTTAAAACATAAAAAAATTTAATTATAACTTCTGTAAAAAACAATGAACAACAACAAAATTGCTAGGGAAGATGCCTCTGAGTCGATTTCGACTCATAGCGACCCCATGTGACAGAGGAGAACAGCCCCATAGGGTTTTCTAGACTGTAATCTTTATGGGAGCAGATCGACAGGTGGTCTTCTCCTGAAGAGCCACTGGGTGAGTTTGAATCGCCAACCTTTTGGTTAGCAGCCAAATACTTAACCAATGTACCACCCGGTTTCCTGCAATTCCAGTACCAAAAAACCCAAACCAAACTCATTGCCGTCGAGTTGGTTCTGATTCATAGTGACCCTGTAGAACAGAGTACAACTGCCCGATAGGGTTTCCAAGGAGCAGCTGGTGGATTCGAACTGCCAACTTTTTGGTTAGCAGCTGAGTCTTAACCACTGTGCCGCCAGGGCTCCACAATCCCAATAGTTACCCTAAAAACAAAACAACCAAAGACTTAGCTAAAGATCCCTGTAAATAATTGCTCATTGCTGTAAGCAGCCAGTACTAGAATAGAAATAACAGCAGCATAAGTTAGTTGATCTTGGTGTAGCCATGTGATGTAGTAATACATGATCATTCAAATATATTTGCAGGCAAGAACCATTGAAGATCTTTGAGCCAAGGTAACACCAGCGCTGCATTTTAGGAAGATTAATCCAGTAGTGTTGTGCAAGATATAAAAGAGGGGGAGGCTGACATACTCAGGTGCAATAATGAGGGCCACGTCTAAAGGGCTAACCATGTGCATGGAAAAGGAGAATCGGGGCGCATTAGGAAGGAAGGCGACTGACCTCTCCCTCTTACCCCTGTATGTTAGCACTGTCTGTGGTTTCTATTTGGGAGAAGGATGGCACCATTGAGGGAAGTAAGGAAGTGAGGAAGACCCACTTTGTGGGGAAGGAATATGAGTTTTTGGTGACTTACAAGTAGAATTGCCCATTAAGCATTTTGAGATTTGGGACCCAAGCTCCAGAGAAAGGTCAAAGCTGATGATAGGATTCTGACATCATTTATTTAGAGACTGATAGATGAGGATTGAGCTCTCCCAAAGAATGAGAGAGAAGAGCTGTGTTTCAGGGCTGAGTTACTCACGGAGGGGGCTTGGAGGAAATATGGGGACCAGTAAAAAGCCAAAGACAGACAAGACAAGAAGGAGGAGGGCGGAAAACATGATAAAAGTATGATGAAAGCCAAGAAAAGAAAAAAAAAAAAATCAAGAAGGAAGATAATAATGTCAAAACCTTTTATCTAATACAACATTTAGGCAGTAAAGTTAAGCATACGTCACACGCAATGTTCAGTGTTCAGCTGTTATAGGTATTAAAAAATAAAAAGATTTTTGTATATTTCTTTTGGTGGTGCTTTGTCTAGCAGTGGTCATTAGTGCATAAATATAACATTATAGGCCTGGGAAAATAGACATTTTAGAAGAGGAAAGAAATAACATTGATTTAAGTGCTTATTACGTGCCAGGGATTGTTTCTTAGAATGATACTTGTGCAAACACCGCGTACATAGTAGACATAGGATATGAGCTCAGGTCTGCCTGACTCAGAGCCCTGGCTTTCTATGGCATCAGGCTGCCTACCTAGGGATAAGGAGGGCACATCCTCTTAGCACAAACATCAGACCAAAAAACCATAGCTATTACCGTTGAGTCCATTCCCACTCATGGTGACCCAGGTGTTACTGAGTAGAACTGTGCTCCATAGAGTTCTGTTGGATGTAATCTTCATAGAAGCAGATTGCCAGGCCTTTCTTCCACAGCACCACTGGGTGAATTTGAACCACCAACCTTTAGGTTGGTAGTCGAGCACAAACTGCTTATACCACCCAGGAACCTAGTACAGGTACAACAAGATCCAGCATATTGGAGGCAACGTTGCCCAGTGGATATTCCTCCCCAGGGTCTCACCCTTGGGTAAATAGTCAGCCTTGATTAGGCATGGTTGTTTAAACCACTTTATTACATTTCCCCAGGGCAGAGTCAGCTTCAACTCCTTGCTGTCCTACAATCTGTAAATCTTGTCAGTTATTAAATCCTTTAGATGAGTGATTCCATTTTAATGTGCAGAGGAGCACCTGGGGAGCTTGTTAAAATGCAGATTCTGATTCCATCTGGGTAGGTGGAGCCTAAGATTCTCCATTTCTAACAAGCTCCAGGCAGCGCTGATGCTGCTGATCCATGGGCTGTAGACTGTTCCTTTGAATAGCTCTCAGCTCTGTGCTCTCTGCTCTGTTCTCACTGCTTCTTCATACTTCAGGCCCTGGTTCTGTTTCATTTGGACGATCACAGAAGACTTCTAACCGATCTGCCCACTCCAGACTTTTCCTCCCCCCAGTTTCTTCTGCATCCTGCTGACAAGGTGATGGCCAGCTCATGTCAGAGACCGTCAGTGGCTCCACAACACGCATGCTGAGAGAAATCTAGACTTCCCTGAGGCTGCCAATCAAGGCCTTCTGTAAATGGGACTCAGTCTAAAGTTCTGCTATTATTTACTCTGTGCTTGAGCCACACTGGCGCTTCCAACATTTCTTGAACGTGACATTTGCGTTTCTTCTTATTAATGGTTAGTAATCTATCCATCTTCAATTTCTACCTGCCAAATAATGTCCATAAGAACTCCTGAGATGTCACTTTCACCATCAAATATTTGACATCTCTCCCACTGCACAATCAAATAGAATTTACCATACCTTTAAATCAATTTAAAATTTTTTTTATTTGTGGTAAATATATACATAAAAAAACATTTGCCGTTTCAACATTCTTCACGTGTACAGGTCAGTGACGTTAATTACGTTCATCATGTCGTGCATCCATCATCGTTATCCGTTTCCAGATTTTTCCATCACCCTTAAGAGAAGCTCAGTGCCCCCTAAGCAATGACTCCCTCTTTTCCTTTGTCACCCTAGTGCTTTTTATCTTTCTTACAACTGGCTTCTTCCTCATACTAGTGATAGTGTGAATTAAACCCCGCAAGGGTACAGATTTTTGTTTCTTGAAATGTCATACGATTCTTAAATAGTAGGCCCCTAATAAGTGTATGTTGGCTAGACAAATATGATTAATCTTTTAAAAAATACTTTCTGGTATTTAAATTATATTCTTATATCGTTTAATGTATATTCTTTGATAATTTAAAATTTTACATTTAGAAAATGCATCCTGGTTTTCTAGAGTTCTCTATTGGGCATGATTGTCTAAGCCACTTTATTATCATCATTTCCCCAGGGCAGAGTCAGCTTCAACTTCTTGCTATCCTCCAGTCTGCACATTTTGTCAGTCACTAAATCCTGTAGATGAATGATTCCATCTTAATGTGCAGAGAATCACCTAATGAGCTTGTTACAATGCACCAGGGTTGGAGTATTTAAACAATCACTTTAAATGACCTTGTCTCTGACACAAGTGAGACAGGCCCTTTAGGATGCTGTGGGAACTCTTAAATCCTGAGTCTTCAAGGGTAGTTAGGTGTTGGCTGTGACCTCCAGGGCAAGCTGAGCTTTTAGTTGACCAGATTTTTAGCTAGAACAGCAATAGCCTGTATACCAAATATAGCTTGGTCAAACATTGTGGGACGCTTGTTGGGGGTTGCTTGACCCTTTCCACATCAAGGGTGGACTCACTTAGCCTATCTCCCTACTTCAAGGTACCCTTTAGAAGTCACCTTCCTACTGCATAACACAGTGCAATGCCACTGATACATTTCCATTTAAATTGCTCTGCTCCCTATTGTGTTCAACCCGTTCTTGCTGGAAGTATGGAGACGGGTGACAATGTTCGTGAATACTATTAGTTGTGACCCATGTTAGCCTATCTCTGAGAACACAGCCGATGAGACGTCACTCATCAAGCTATTACATGGTTGAAGGAGACTATTTAGTGAATCAAATGCTATAGGACTAGAAAATTAAATCATTTCACTGGAGCTTTAAATCATTAAAAATGGACGTTTAAGCCTGATGTTGTAAGAGTGTCCTTTGAAGCAACATCATTTTGGACTACAAAGGCTTTGAATTTTGTTTTGCTGCCTGTGGTAATTTTTGTTTTCTTTTTCTTTCCAGGATATGTGAAGAATATTTACTTCCACCTGGCCTTCGTGAACTGACCTTGAGAAACCTCAAGAGATGCTTTTTCTAAATGTGATTTTGTTCAGCCTCACTGTTTTTATGTTGACTTCAGCTGTCCCTCTGCTCAACTCGGCAGTGGGGGCAGCTGGTTTCTTTCTCCCTGTCATTACGTATGCATGTTTGCGGGAGCTGATGACTGAACTCATCTTTAATCTCCAATGCCAGCGAAAGATTACATTATTTTTCTAATTGGCTTTACCTTTTCTTGGAAGTGCAATTACAACAATGTTAGCATGATAGACAGGGAGAGGGGATCCTTTGATACTTTCAGGTCAGTGAGAGCTCTGGGTACAGCAGGCTTGTCTCTAATCAGCTAATTCTTATCTACTTCTCAGATCAGGTTTGGAGGAGCTTTGGGGTCCTTATAGATTTTTAATTCCTGTTTTCTTATGTCCATACATAAGCAGAAGAAAAATAAATATTTTATATATACTCTTTTAACCAAATTTATCAATAAATTTTGAGCTATTTCTATATAAATGGTTTGTTCTTATTTTTAATTGAAAGCTCTTGGGTTTTTCTCTCTTGAAAACCAGTTGCTGTTGAATCGACTCTGACTCATGATGACCCCACGTGTGTTAGCGGAGAGCTGCACTCTATAGGGTTTTCCATACTGATTTTTCAGAAGTAGATCATCAGGCCTTTCTTCCGAGATGCCTCTGGGTGAACTTGAACCTCCAAACTTTTGATTAACAATGGATCGTGTTAACCTTTTTCACCACCTAGGGACCCTTTCTCTCTTTAGTGGTCCTTTGTTTTAATGTTTTCTTTTACAATCCATATGATCCACTGTAGCCTCTATTGGGTCTTGAGTTGGTCTTGATTTACTTATTAATACTGTTCCTCTGATTTTCAGAGTGGGACAGTTTATTTCATAAAAGGCCATTGTTTCCATAAAAATCAACTAGACTCAGATGTAGTCACCATACATGGTTTGTAGGGGGTTTTGAAACTTGCCCTCCTGGTGGCGCAGTGGTGAAAGGGCTCGGCTGCTAACTGAAAGGTCGGTAGTTTGAATCTGCCAGCGGCTCTGTGGGAGAAAGATGTGGCAGTCTGCTTCCGTAAAGATTTCAGCCTAGGAAACCCTGTGGGGCAGTTCTACTCTGTCCTATAGGTTCGCTGTGTGTCGGAATTGACTCGACTGCACACAACAACGACAAAACAACCTCCTCCCTATTTGTTAATTCAGTAGACTTTTCAATTCAACTTTTATGGCCTTTAGTCAGTTTACACACCTGAGTTTATACGCTCTAGAGTACAAGAGTATTGGTTTTCCGTGCTGTATAACCCAGCACCCTTCCATGTTATATAGGGCAAGTATCACATTTAGTCTTAGAATGAAGGTTGGTGAAGTGAATTATTTTTGCTGCTGGACAAGTAATTATAACCTTGCAGTATTAAGAGATGTTCTGTGTTATCAATTGCTCTGTTGAAATGAAGTTTCCCTATCGCTGGATTCAAGGAAACATGAGGACTTCAGCGTCCTGGGCCAAGGCACGTGACTGGGGGACTCACAGAAGCGGGGTGAGGGTGCAGTGTGGGAAGGGCTGCCCTGAGAACAGATGGTGCTCAGGCAGTTTCTAGAGTAAATAATGCAGATACTCTTGCTGCCATCCGCCTCGGCCAGCTGAAGCCGTGCTAATGCTGTCAACACAAACAGAAAATGCTTGGTCCATTTGAAATCCTTGTCATTACCTTATATGGGGAAAACAAAATCCCTCAGCCTGTGTTGGAAACGCTGCCCAGCTGGTTGTAAATGTGCGGCTGTATGCAGGCATGCTACTGCTGTGGCATGTGGCCACCTCAGCATCACACCTGCCAGCCTGGCTCCCTCACAGTCGTTGCGTTCTAGTCTTTGTGTTGAGGCTTGGAATTCAACCCTTGCTGCTCTTTTCCAGTATGTGATCAGGGGTCCCCATAGGGGAAAGAGCTGTTTTCTTTCTTCGGGAGGCTTTCAAGAAACTTGGTGTCAATGTCTGTTCTGCTGTCTGGTGTATCCTGCACTCCCGAACAAAGATTTTATTCAGGTGTCTGATTTTATTTTTAAAAAAAAAGAAAAAATTATTGTGCAGGTATGGGAAATTGTGACTTAATGGTTGAAATTATCTAGACTACAGGTGGGATTGTAAACATCTTCCCTGAACAATTCTCTATGTAGGTGAAAGTGGCCAGAACAGAAGCAAGAGGAGCTGCCTAAGGGATCCTACCATTTTGCTTTTCGCATGTAATCTGCCCTATTGAATCCATTGGAATAAAATGTGACTTGTGGTTAACTTGATCGGAAATCCCGAACTGCAGTTACCATTTCTATTTTGTTAAAAGGCTTCCCTTGAACGTTTTCTTTTCCTGAAAAAGAAAATAAAAATGAGAAGAAACGTTATAAAACTAATAAGTGTTTATTATAGAAACTTTAGATAATAAAGGAGGTCTCTGGGCTTGTGCTTAGCTACTAACTGAAAGGTTAGTGGTTCGAACCCAACCAGCAGCACCGTGGAAGAAAGGCCTGGTGATCTGCTTCCATAAAGATACAGCCAAGAAAACCCTAAAGAGAAATTCTCCTCTAACACATGGATCTCCATGAGTCGAACTTTTCGCCAACGGGTTTGGTTTGTCTTTGTTAGACTATACAGATAAGTGATAAAAAGAAAGGTACTAGCGATTTTTCAGGTTTTAGTCGTAGATAATCACATTAATATTTTGGTGTGCATCCTTTCAGATCTTTTTCTAAAGGTGTGTGTATTAAAATCCTTGCAATAAAAATCCTTGTAGACAGAGGTCTAATGATTTAATGAGGACAGGCACCTAGAATTGGGACTGGTGGTTTAAGGGAATGCACATTTGTAGGTTTTTGATGTATATAGTCAAATTACTTTCCTAAAAGGTGACACCAATACCCTTTCATTACCACCTGTACACTTTCTCCCTATACCCTCCCCAATACTACTGTTGTTGTTAGGTGCTGTCGAGTTGGTTACAACTCATAGCAAACCCATGTACAACAGAACAAAATACTGCCCGGTCCTGCGCCATCCTCACAATCATTGGTATGTTTGAACACATTGTTGGACCACTGTGTCAATCCATTTGTTGAGGGTCTTCCTCTTTTTCGCTGACCCTCTCCCAAGCATGATGTCCTTCTCCAGGGACTGATCCCTCCTGATAACATGTTCAAAGTATGTGAGATGAAGTCTTGCCATCTTTGCTTCTAAGGAGCATTCCGGCTATACTTCTTCCAAGACAGATTTGTTCGTTCTTCTGGCAATCCATGGTATTTTCAATATTTTTCACCAACACCTTAATTCAAAGGCATCAATTCTTCTTCGATCTTCTTTATTCATTGTCCAGCTCTTGCAAACATATGAGGCAACTGAAAATACCATGGCTTGGGTGAGGCGCACCTTAGTCCGTAAAGTGACATCTTTGCTTTTTAACACTTGAAAGAGGTGTTTTGCAGCAGATTTGCCCAATGCAATGTCGAATATGTCATTTGATTTCTTGACTGCTACTTCCATGGGCAATACTACTAAAAAAGAAAAAAAAAACCTAACCCATTGCCATCCAGTCGATTCCAACTCATAGTGGGTTGTATTTGCTTATATCCTAAGTGGAAAAATGTCACTTGGAGAGGTTAGCTTTTTTTTTTTTTTTTTAATAGGTTTAGTCATCATAATCTTTCTTCTTTTGTAAATATTCTTTTCATGTCTTTTGCTAATTTTTTTGGGGGGAGACGGATATGTGTGTGTGTAGTTGATTTGTAAAATATCTGTGTTAAGGGTATTATGTTGCAAAGATTCTTCCAATTTATACCAATCTTTTGATTTAGTATTATTTAATTGACATTTTACATATCTGTATGTTTGAATCTATCAATATTTTCTTTTGTGGTTTCTGCTCAGCGTTATGTGGATGAATTGTAAAATGTGCAAAGCAGTAACCCAATGTCAGTCTAACAAAACAAAGACTTGCCTTATTGCCCAGCACAGGTATGGGCAATACGAGCAGAACATCACATTCCACTCATAAAATAGGCCTGCGCACCCACATTTGTTTTGTGTGTTTTTACGCTAAAGAAATATTTTCTGTCGTCCCTAATCATTTTTTTTCAGCTTAAAGAAAATGCTGGATTCTTTCTTAAGAGTGCTTTATTGGCTTATTTTTAATTTGGAGATTCGATAGTTTTTCAGAAAGTACCTTTAGGAAAATTGTAGTTAAAGTGAATATAGACTCATTGCCCCCCAGTCCCCCACCATTAAAATATTTGGTGTTGATAAAAATGAAAACTTCAAGTTAAAATTCAAATTTTTGTGATAACTCTAGCTAAATGTTTAAAAATTGATTTTTTTGTTAACGTTGGGCTCTGTCTAGTTGGTTCCAACTCAGAGACCCCATGTGACAGAGTAGAACTGCCCCAGGGGGTTTTCTTGGCTCTCAGGCAGCATATAATCATAGAAATAATGCCTACACACATAATTTTAACTTCCAGAGTATCAAGCAGGTGCATCATGATTAGGTGGACCTATGACGGAGCCCTGGTGGCACAGCAATTAAGCGTTTGGCTGCTAACCAAAAGGTTGGCAGTTCGAATCCACCAGCTACTCCTTGGAAACCCTATGGGGCAGTTCTACTCTGTCCTATAGGGTCACTATGAGTTAGAATCGACTCAGTGGCGATGGGTTTGGTTTTTTTGGTTTTATTTCTATGAAAGAGTGTGTTGTTGGCAGATATGGCTGCTGGAGAAGGGAGCAGGGATTCTGCTAGAACCGTTAGTAGGTGGAAGAAAATGGTGTTTTGTTGTTACCTCCATAAACTGCTGCATATAGTTCTATATCTGTGCTGTTATGCATGACATAGGATTGGAGTATAATAAATTTACACGAGAAAGAAAAAAATATGCCTTTCAAGTTACTCTAAGAATTGCAGAGAGAATGAGTACACGCTAGGCATTTCTTCCAGGAAGAGGCTCTGTTGTGGACCATTTTTCCTTTGGGCTATTCAGTTGTTTAACCACAGGGTCTAAAAGGGATCATAGAGAGGATATTTTTTTGCTCACAGAATTATATGCCAAAAAGTGAGGGTTTTTTAAGGCATATAAAGGCAAATGGAGGGAAAGCTTCATTACATTTATTACCGTGTTGTGGGACCATCTGCTGTGTACAGAGGATGCAGGGAGACCTGTGCTGTACTGCCTACAGCCCCGAGTAAGCAGATCGATCGCCACCCCTTTTCCTGGCCACTCAGAGCTGCAACCGTGTGCTGGGAGCCCCGCTTCCCTCCGTCCCTGTATAGCACTGGCTGTGGCTGAGCTGTAGAATTGTTCAGTCATCAGAGGGTACACTTTTCATTCTCTGCAAGATGCTACAAGAGAGATCAATGCATGGATTCTGAACTGGCCAGAAATTTTCATTTTCATTTTTTAGAAACCGTCAGTGAGCCAAAATGAACCAGAAATTGTGCTTTAGTACTGAGGCAGCAGAAACAGGGGAAAGGAGTATTTGAAACTGGACCTGTAGGAATTAGGAAAAATCAGAAACCAAAATGTAAATAAAATATTTGCAGTTCTAGTCTGTTTTGAATATGGCACTAGGGAGGTACAAAGGTGAGAGGTGCAGTTCCTCTTCTCAGGAACGTAGCAGTCAGGATAGGCCAGGTTATGCAAACACAATAAACAATTCCCACATTGGGCTGGTTTAGTAATAAGTGTGTTTCTTGCTCATACTACACTTCAAGCACAGGTCATCAGGAGGCTCTGCTCACCTCAGTCACTCAAAGACCAGACTGAGGAAGCCTGCGATCCGCTTGGCCTTCCACAGTCACTGCAGCAAGAAGACATCATGACTGTACCTTTCACTGGGTAATTGCAAATGCTTTCCCCAGGAAATGGTGCATGTTATTTCTGTTCACATTTCACTGGCCAGAACAAGTCATACGATCATCCTAAACTTGAAAGGGAGTTGCTGTGTGCTGTGGAGTAGATTCTGACTCATAGCATCCCCATGTGACAGACTAGCATAGGGTTTTCTAGGCTGTAATCTATTGTGTTATACGTAAGGTCACTATGCGTTGGAACCGACTCAATGGTACCTAACAACAACAAAAATCTTTAAGGAAGCAGATCACGGGGTCTTTTCTACCACAGAGCCATTGGGTGGGTTTGAACTGCCAACCTTTTGGTTAGCAGCCAAGCGCTTAACCACTGTGCCACCAGGGCTCCTTTGAAAGGGAGTGGGGAAGCACAATTCTGCCATGAGTCTGGAACATTTGGAAACAGCCCTAATGACTATCTAAACTGTAAGTGGACTGTAAAGTTGAAGAAGTAAGACACAGACACATGAAAGCTTAAGAGGAGAGATTCATATAAACGCAAAACAGCAAGAGCAGAGATTCAGCTCAGTTCAAAATCTATTAAGGGGCTAGCACATGTCAGGCACTGTGCTAGGCATGAAGACTACAAAGATGTATAAACCAGTGTCTTAGTTATCTAGTGCTGCTGTAACAGAAATACCATAAGTGGGTGGCTTTAGCAAATGGAAATTTATTTTCTCACAGTTTAGGAGACTAGAAGTCTGAATTCAGGGTGGCGGCTCCAGGGGAAGGTTTTCTCTCTCTGTTCGCTTGGAGGAAGGTCATGCCTCTTTGAGCTTCTGCTTCTGGGTGATTTTCGTGTGGTTTGGCATCTCTCTTCCCCCATCTCTGCTTCCTCCACTAGCTTGTTTAATCTCTTTTATATCTCAAAAGAAATTGATTTAAGACACACCCTTCCCTAATCCTCTCTCACTAACATAACAAAGACAACCCATTCCCAAATGGGATTATAACCACAGGCATAGACATTGGGATTTACAATACATATTTTGGGGGGACACAATTCAGTATATAACAACCAGCACTAAGGAACTCTCAGTTGAATTGGGGAGACAGACACACACACACAGACAGAAATAACCTAGGAAAATATGAGACAGAAACTATGCAATGTGATGAGGCAAGAGATGGTGACCAAGCCGGATCAGAGGGCTTTGTGTGCCGTATCAGGTAGCTTGGACTTTTGAGGGGTTATAAGCAGGAAAAAGATCAGATTAAATGTTTGTTTTCAATATATCATGGGTGATCCTTTGGAAAATTGGAGGAAGGCAAGACCAGAGGCAGGGCAATCTGACAGGAGGCTAGAGGTTGTATTAGTCCAAGTGACCCATGATGAGACTTCTAGGCTAGAACAGTGCGAGTGGGGATGGAGAGAATGGAATGGACATAAGGAATTCCTAACAGATAAAAAAGCAGGACTTTGTAAGTGACCAGATGTAGATGGAGAGTAACAAGTCAGGGATGAGTTTCATATTTCTAGCCTGGGTGAGTAGGTTACTGTGGTGTGACTGTAAAGATGAAATTTGTTGTATTTCAGAGGAAGGGGAGCCCTGGTTTGGCCCTAATAAAGTTCTAAAGACTATAATTTAAACTCCACAAGTACAGGGACTTTGGCTTGTTCAACGCTATATTCACAGTGCCCCACATAGGACTTAGCACATAATAGCCATTCAGTTAATACTTGGTAAGTGAGTGGGTTGATTGAGGAGTAGGCTTTTTACAGATGGAGAGAAGTATGGTATGGTTGGTGGGGGATTGGGTAGGCTCAGGGATATTACAGGCAAACAAACCACAGCATGGGATGTGTGTGCGTGTGTGTGTGTGTGTGTGAGAGAGAGAGAGAGACAAAGATTGATTGATTAGGGGACTAACACGGTTGCTGCTCAGTGTGAACACAAGTGGAAGACAAGAAGTAGAAGAGGAGAAACACCCTGGAAGAGAACTTCTCTAAAATTGGTCTCTATTCACCTGGAGCAACAGAGGAGGAAGGAGAGTCAAGAATAGGAGGAAGATATGGAATGTGTGGCTAACTGCCTCCATGAATAACTGCTCCCTTTGCCATAAGACCAGAAGAATTGGATGGTGCCTGACTACCATTACTGAACATTTTGACCAAAGATTCCATAGAAGAATCCGGATCAAAAGTGGGAAAATGTAGAACAGAATTTGAAATTCTCATAGACTCTAGACTTTCTGGAGCCATGGAGGGTGGATGAATCCCTGAAACTATCGCTCTGAGATAACCTTTAAACCTTAAACCAAAAATATCCCCTGAAGTCATCTTAAAACCGAGCAATAGTTTAGCTTAACTAGTAAAAAAGGTCTGCCTTGAGCATTATGCTCTTTTAAGAACTATCTATGTGGGGTCAAATTGACAACAGCAACTTGAAAGATTGATAGGAACCTTAGGGGGCAATGAGTTTTTGTTAATGAGGGAGGAACAACTCAGAAAAGGAGGGTGAGAATGGTTGCACAACTCAAAGAATGTAATCAATGTCACTAACTTGTAGAAACTGTTGAATTGGTGTATGTTTTGCTGTGTGTATTCGCAACAAAGACAACAAAATAAATAAAATTTAGAGAAAAAAAAAAAAAAAGGATTTCTCTTGATTTGCTAATTCACCAACCCCAGGTGTGGTAATAAAAGATGGGATAATGTTTGCTGTTAGGTTATCAAACCAAGCTGGTCAGTTGTGAATAACCCCAGACCCTGCCAAGGGCAGCTACTGGTACAAACCAAAGGTCTGGCTTTATCCATTTGTGTGTGTTGGTGATACCTACCATTTCATCCCTACAAATGGTTGGTAATGGCATAAGGAGAAGTAGAACTTTGGAAAAGAAAAGAGAACCAGCGGTTGCTGGGAGAGATGAGAATCTAATGCCATTCACTAATGTTGGAACTTTGGACAAATCTCTTTACCTCACAGGATACTTTGTGGACAAACTGGTGGGGTAAATGCTCTTCAAAGGTAAATGGAAGCATAAGGTAGGGCAATGGCAAGGTAAGTGCTAAATAGGTATTAAATGAAAAGATGCTTTCTCACCTCCAATCTTCATCATTAAAAGTCTTTTCTCTTCTTCCTCTTTATTTCATCACCATTTTCCAGATCACCTGGTCGTGGAAACTTGCAGTCCTCGACAGTCTTCCCACTCTCTCATCCCTGTAAAACTGATTGGCAGGTCTTAACAGTTCAGCTTCCACAACATCACTAGCAACTGTCTCCTCTTTTCCAAATTCACTGCCGCCCACTTTATTTGGTCCCTCAGGTGACTCAAACCCAAGTAGCATGGCTCCACAGGAGAAAAACCTGTCACTCTGCTTCCATAAAGATTACAGCCAAGAACATCCTATGGGGCAGTTCTACTCTGTCACATGGGGTCTTATGAGTTGAAAACAACTCAACGGCATCTACCAAGAAGTAAGTTTTAACTAGACCATTGTCACTCAGATATAACTAACTGGTCGTCCTGCCTCCTGTGTCTCACTTTCATGGTATGATGGCAATCTAGGGAGGAAATGACTGTTATTTTAGGATTTGAGCTAGACAAGGAGACAGAGGGCTCGTTATGGTAAGACATGTACTTAACACTTGGAGAAGGAAGATTTTAACGAAAACAAGAAAAGATACTTATAATTCTATTCTTGAAAAGTGAAGAGGAGGCTCAAAAGGATTGGCAAGTTTTCAAAGTTATAATTCTGTCTTTGTAATCACAAATGTTATTCAAGCTGAAGACAAAAAGAGGCACATAGAGCGAAATGGTCACACATTCTCTTTGTGAAATTCAGATCTTAAAAAGGACATGTGCAAAAATGTGAAGAGACCCACTGCCAAAAATTATGTGTAAGAGAGGCAAGGAGTAGTAGCAAGGCTCAGAAGCACCAAAGGCCAGAGTGAGCTGAGGCCTATGAAGAAAAAAATGTTCAGGATAACAGAGGGCTTTTAAGTTCAAAGCAAGAACAAGGAAGGAAGAGACTCGCTGCTTGAGGCCAATGGTGTGATGTTGATGGATGGCGTGAAGAAAGCAGAACTCCTTTCCTCCCACTTACTCCTGTCTGTCAGGCAGAGTGATCTTCAGACTGAACAGGGTAGAATGAACATTGTTAAGAGAAAATTGAAGCCCAAGATGGTGAAGAGATTATGCAGGAGCATGCAGCTGCTGCAAATGAGCCTACTTTTCTGGCTCTAAATGCATTACAATGCAGGGCTCTGAGAGAAGGTGCGAATTTACCCACCTAAGACGGGAGAGCTTTGATGCTGGAGGATGGGAGAAAAGCAGGCCGACTGGAGGTAAGCAAATGCCACTACCTGGGAATTATAGAACCCAGATTTGGAAAGTGTCCTAGATACCTAGTTCAACCCTTACCTGATGCATAATTAAATGTACACATAGAGATGTCTTATGGTTATTCAAAGGCTCTTATGATAGGCCCATGTTATCTGTCTAGTATTTGATCATCTTCTTTAATGCATTGTTGTTGTTAGCTGCTGTCAAGTTGGGCCCCAACTCATGGCGGCCCCACACCCCACGGAAGGACATGCTGCCCGGTCAACCATCATCCTCATGATCTGTGGGGATCAAACCATTGTGATCCATGATGTTTTCCTTGACTGATTTTTGGAAGTAGATTACAAGGCCTTTCTTCCTAGTCCATCTTAGTCTGGAAGTTCTTCTGAAACCTATTCAGCACCGTAGCAACATGTAAAGCTCCCACTGACAGGTGGGTGGTGGCTGTGCATGAGGTGCTTTGACTGGGAGTTGAACTTTGGTCTTCCACATGGAAGGAAAGGATTCTACCATCTGCCTTAGTAGGCAGTTAAAGTGGAGATTGTTTTAAAGTTGACAAAATCATTCATCCTTTTCTCCTCCTTTTTTTAATTTCCAAATATTTGGTGAGTGCACCCTATGTTGGTGGTGTATGTTGTTGTTGTTGGATGCCGTTGAGTCATTTCTGACTCATAATGACCCTATGTACAACAGAATGAAACACTGCCCAGTGCTGTGTCATCCTCACAATTGTTGCTATGTTTGAGCCCATTGTTGCAGCCACTGAGTCAATCCATCTTGTTGAGGGTCTTCCTCTTTTACACTGACCCTCTGCTTTACCAAGCATGATAACATGTCCAAAGTATATGAGATAAAGTCTCTCCATCCTCACTTCTAAGCAGCATTCTGGTGTACTTCTTCCAAGACAGATTTGTTCATTCTTTTGGCAGTCCATGGTATATCCAATATTCTTCGCCAACACCATGGTAGTGTATAGGAAGATAAATATGACATAGCTCTTGCCCCCCAGGCGCTTATAGGCAGTTAGAGAGAAACCATATGAATCCAGTTATTTGTTTGTGCAACAAATATTGACTGAGTGCCCAGGATGTGCTAGGCACTCTTCCAAATACCAGGAATGTAGCATTAAATAAAACAGAAGTCCTGCCCTCATGAAGCTTATGTTCTAGAGGAGATATACAACTAATAAACATAACGGCTAAGTAAATTATATTGTATATTAGAAGGTATAAGTGCAGTAAGAGATGTATAAACAAATGAGCAATCTAAGGCTTTATGGAGACAGTGGGTGCACAAAGGAGAGAGCAATTTCTCCTGGATGAGTTAAGAGAGAAGCTGAATCTTGAAAGATGATTTTGGAAATAGCTGGTTGCTTTGGGAGAGGAGTGAAGCTAGTATCCCAGGAAGTGGGAGATATTTGATCATAGAAGTGTAAGTGGAAATAGCAGGGTGTTCTGGGAGAAGTCTGAGGAATCAGTATCATTCCATTTGATACCATCAAAAAGCAGGTAGAGATTTTTCTTTCTTATTTTCCTTTTTTCTTGTAATAATTAACACCATTGATCCATATTGAGTTTAATGTCAGCTGAAATCTTAAATGTTTGCCACAAACATTGTTCCTAAGCAGTATCATCCTAATTCTTATTTGTGGAATACATTTATTCCCAATAATCTTATTTGAGTTTATGCTCGTGTGTGTGGTTTATGTTTTGAAGAAGAATTGATGTAACTGAAGTAGAGGTGTTATGAGCATTCAAGGACTCTTCTTGTAGACTCAGCTTATCTATCTACTACAGGGGCAGTGGTGGTTCAGTGGTAGAATTCTCACCTTCCATGCAGGCTACCCAGGTTCAATTCCCAGCCAATGCACCTCATGCACACCACCACTCCTCTGTCAGTAGAGGCTTGCGTGTTCCTATGATGTTGAACAGGTTTCAGTGGAGCTTCCAGACTCAGATGGACTAGGAAGAAAGGCCCAGCAATCTACTTCTGAAAATCAGCCAATAAGTTTGTCCAACCCCATGGCAGCTAACAACAACAATAATGTTAATATTTTAGAAAACTCAGGGAAGGGATGACAGTTGACTTCCTGTATTTGAAGGTCCATTATGGGGAACAGAGCTCCATTTCTTTCTTTTTCCCTACATGGCTGTCAATACTAGTGGATGGAACTACAGGGCTTCTTTTGTTGCTCTCTATTTGTTCCAGTTGTAGGGTTGATGTTTTGATTTTGACTCTTTCTTCTTTTTTTGATGTGTACATTTATTGCTATAAATTGTCCTCTAAGCACTTGCTTTTGCTGTGTCCCAAAGGTTTTGTTAAGATGTGTTTTCATTCTAATTTGATTCTGTGAGTATTTTTATTCTGTCCTTGATTTCTTCCATTACCCAGTAGTTTTTAAGCAATGTGTTGTTCAGTTTCTATGTATTTGATTTTTTTTTCCTTGTGGTTTCTGTTATTGATTTCTACTTTTTGGCATTAAGACCAGAGAAGATGCTTTGTATTATTTCAATGCTTTGGATTTTGTTAAGGCTTGCTTCGTGGCCTAAAATGTGGTCATTCTGGAGAATATCCCACATGCGTTGGAAAAGAATGTATACTTTGCTGCTGTTGGGTGGAATGTTTTGTATATGTCTATGAGGTCAAGTTGGTTGTAACATTTAGATCTTCTGTGTCTTTGAATTTCTTTCTAGATGTTCTGTCCTTCACTGAAAGTGGTGTAGTGAAGTCCCCTACTATTATTGTGGAGCTGTCTATTTCTCTTTTCAATGCTGTTAGAGTTTGTTTTATGTGTTTTGGAGCCCTGTCATTGGGTGTGTATATATTTGTTATGGTTATGTCCTCATGTCTTCCTGGTGTACTGATCCCTTAATCATTATATAGTGTCCTTCCTTATCCTTTATGGTGGATTTTGTTTTAAAGTCTATTTTATCAGAGATTAATATTGCCACTCCTGCTCTTTGTTTATTGTTTGCTTGATATATTTTTTTCCATCATTTGAGTTTTAGTTTGTTTATGTCTAAAGTGTGTCTCTTGTAGACAGCATATAGATGGATTGTGTGTTTTTTTTTTATCCATTCTGCCACTCTCTGTCTCTTTATTGGTGCATTTAAGCTTTTACATTCAACGTAATTATTGATAGGTATGAGTTTACTGCTGTCTTTTTTTATGTGTGTGGTGTTGACGGTTTCTTTGTTCCACTTAATTTTCTGTGCTGAGTTCTTTTTGCTTATGAATTTTCTTTTCATTTCTTTCATTATTGTTGATTTTCTGTTTACTGACGATGTTTTTCTTCTTATTTTGATGAGTAGGTGTGTTACTTTCCTTTGTGTTTACCTTGAAATTGATCTTTATTTTGCTAAGTTTAAACCAGTCTTTTATTCTTGATATAACCTTGACTTCCTCTCCATATGGAAGTTCTATAACTATCCCGTTTATTCCTTCTTTTTTGTTTTGATATTGTCATCATTTACATATTGACGTCTGGTTCCCTATTTTTAGTCTTGTAGCTTTGTTTTATTTTTCAGAATTTCCTATCTGAGTTGGTATCTGGTTGATCTGTCCTGTGTCCTAATCTTGGATTGTTGTCTGTTCTTGTTAGTTCTATAACTGGAGGACTCCCTTTACTATTTCTTGTAATTTTGGTCGGGTTTTTACAAATTCTTTTAACTTCTGTTTATCTGGAAATGTTCCAATTTCACCATTGTATGTGAAAGACAATTTTCCTGGATATATACTTATTGATTACCAATTTTTTTTCCCTTCAAGGCTTTATATGTGTAATCCCATTGCCTTCTTGCCTGCATGGTTTCTACTGAGTAATCAGAGCTTAGTCTTTTTGGTTCTCCTTTGTAGGTGACTTTTCATTTTTCCCTAGCTGCTTTCAGGATTCTTTCTTTGTCTTTGGTTTTGGCAAGTTTGATTATGATATGACTTTCTTTTGGGGTCTGTCCTGTATGGGGTTTGTTGAGCTTCTTGGATGGATATCTTCTCATCTTTCATGATATTAGGGAAGTTCTCTGCCAGCAAATCTTCAACAACTCTCTTTGAGTTTTCTGTTGCCCCCAGTCTGGAACTCCAATCACATGTAAGTTTTTCCTGTTGATAGTTTCCCACATATTTCTTAGGATTTCATCATTTTTCTTCATTCTTTTTTCTGATTTTTCCTCAAACAAATTTCTGTCAAGGGATTTCTTCAGTCTCACTAATTCTGTCTTCTATTGTCTCAAGTCTGCTCCTATGTCTTTGTATTGAGTTGTCTAATTCTGAAATTTTATTGTTAATCTTTCGGACTTCTAGTTGCTGTTTTTGTATGGTTACTAATAGCCTATTTATTCTGTGGTTTTGTTCTTGTATTGTTTTCCTGAATTCTTCCATTGCTTTATCTGTGTTTTCCTTGGTTTTGTCTGTTTTCCCTGATCTCTTTCTTGATCTCTTGGGCTTCTCTGTATATTATTAGTCTTTTGAATTCTTTATCAGATAGTTCCATCGCCTTATCTTCCTCCGGAAGTTTTTCTGGTTCTTTATTTTGGTTGCTTGCTGGATTCATCTTGTCCTACTTCTTTATGTGATTTGGTATTTTCTGTTGTCTCTGAGGCATCAGGAAGTTATTATACTTATTTATTTATTGTATATTTGTTTGCTACATCCTGAATTTTTATTTTGTTTTGATATATCCAAGTAGGATGGGCATGTGTGCTACTCTGGTCACTAATCTGGCCATGTTGATGCTCTTACTTCCTTGTCTCTGGGTGGGTGGAGCAGTGAGTAGGTGTGTGAGCACAGGTCCCTGTTCACAGTTCTTGTGGGGCTGCTGAGAATGTAGGTGGCATTTTTGGTGAGGTGATGTATCTGTCCTGCTGATCATCTGGCTGTGGGTGAAGGGGTATTCTCCCTGGTCATTGGCTTGGGTGTTGTGTGTGTGCTCTGCCACTTGCTGGTTTGTCAGGGCGAAGGTGCCTGGGTTGTCGGTCACTAGGTGAGTGGTTTGGAGACTCACTGACAGTCCCAGGTGGGCAGGGCTGCACAGAGGTTTTCACAGCAGGCACAAGCCTCCAGCTGCTGGGGGGCACAATGCAGGGGGCAAGGCAGGGTGATGTCACCTGCCCATGGTTGGAGGGTTTACCCCTGTCTGCTACAGCATGTTATGAGGGAGATTGTGCAGCCAGTCCTCAGGCACCTGGAGCTGTTGGCTGGACAGATTAAGGGCACCACTGGTCCTCAGGCTTCTGGCATGGGTGGTTGGATGGAGTGGGCAGTACCAGCATCCCTCAGGCCCCTGGTGTGGTGGTTGAGTTCCCATCTTAGGGGGCAGGGTAGTGGTGAATGCCACAGGTCTGCAGCTGTGAGGAGTGTGGAAAGGGGATGGGTGAGAAGGGTGAGGTGGGAGTGCTCCTTAGGCCCATGGACTTCTGGCGTGGGGGGGCTGGTGTGCACACAGTATGTAGGGTGCCTGTACTTAACCTTCACAAGGCTAGAAGCCCTCCTGTTAGGCCCCTGATTTGTGCATAGAGTCTCTCCCACTTAGCTGCCATGGGTGAAGTGGGCTTCAGCTAGGAATGCTGCCTGCCTTGTCTCAATATGGCTGTGCTGTGCCAGCTCAGCCAGCAAGGTGCTAGTGTGGGTGATTGGAGGGAGTGGAGGACACTACAAATCCATGGACCCCCAGTGCTAGTGGGTGGGCAAAGAGGTGGGTGCCTCCGGACCACAGCCATGAACTCCTGGCTTGGGGGTGTGGTGGTGTTGAGTGCTCCTAGGCTGGTGTTGCTAGTGGGGAAAGGGGAGAGATGAAGAGGTGGGAGTGCTCTTGAAGCCAGTGGATCTCTGGCAGGGGGGTGGCTGGTGTGCACATGGTGGGTTGGGTGCGTACACTTAACTTTTGCAGCATTGAAGGCACTCTTGGCTGACTCTGGAGATGCATGCAGAGCTGTTCCTGCTTAGCTGTACCAGGTGGGGTGGGTTTAGGATAGGAATGCTTGCTTGTCTCAATATGTCTGCCCTGTGAAGGTTTGGCTAGCAGGATGCTGGTGATCCGTAATTCTCCATTTCTGCTGTTTTTGAATTGTCTCTCCTTCCACTTGTTGCTCAGTCTGATTCTTCAACTTTGTATTTGATGCATTCTCCCTCCCAAAAAAACCAAACCCATTGCCATGGAGTCGATTCTGACTCATAGTGACCCTGTAGGATGGAGTAAAACTGCCCCATAGGGTTTCCAAGGAGCACCTGGTGGATTCAAACAGCCGACCTTTTGGTTAGCAGCCATAGCTCTTAACCACTATGCCACCAGGGTTTCCATTTGATGCATAGGGTTCCTAAATTGTCGTATATATCCAATTCACTTGTGTTTTCTGGTCCTTGTTGTAGGAGGGATGCCACTAAGCATCTGACTACTCCATCATCTTGGCCCACCTCTGAACTTTTTTTCAAAGTTGCATTTTATGACTAATATATTTGAAATGAACCTTCAATTGACCCTTCTCTGTAGTTCATATTATGTTTGAAAATATACTGGTACCATACTAAATAAGATAAGAGCAAATGCTGTTAAATGGATGATACTTTCAATTCTAATATATTTTAAAAAATAATGTCTTTTTGCCTCCATTCTGAGTACCTTCTTTAAAAAGTATTTTTATAAGGCAAAACTTGTCAAACAAGTTGTCTCTATTTTTCTTTTGCCAAGTTTATATTTTGCAAAATTGTAGTTCTCAATTTTCTTCTAGTCTGGTACAGAATATACATTTTCCAATTAAAAACAGATGCCCATTAAAATTATTTATATAAGCTGAGATATTCCAAAGTGCAATTATAGTATTTCAAAATTAAATCTTGCAAATCATTTGAGCTTTCATTACTTAATCTCTTCAGTTTCTTTCTTACTTTTATAGATATAAATTTTAGTGTCTTCTTATTTGTAAGCTTTATGACTAATGATTCCAATTTGCTAAAAATTTTGAAAGCTGAAGTCTTCTGGGCCTCCACTCATAGACAACATTAGTAAAAGATTTTTTAAATCTGTTTTGGACAAATGCAGTCCAAATTTAGACAGCTCCTTTATAAAAAGAATACAACACAACTGTAGGACACTTTGGTTGATTTACAAATCAATTCTTCAAAGACTCAGAAACACTGCCTTGTATTTGAAATCAAAATCATATTCTTCACATAAATTTTGTAGTTCAGTTATGATAATGGTATATACAATAATATTTATAAGTTCTCATAGATACTTCGCATGGCAACCACATGTGTTATGGAGTAGAAGTGCTCCATAGGGTTTTCTTGGCTGTAATCTTTACAAGCCGACCATCAGGTCTTTTCTTCTGCAGTACTGCTGGGTGGGTTTTAAAGTCAGATGTTTTACTTTCAACTGAATGAAATTCCAAATGCTTTACTTTGGTTCCGTGAGTTAGATTTAAAAAAAAAGAATCATTATTGAAAGTAACTGTTTTTGAATTTGAAGTATCTGATTACATTTATATATAAGTAGCACCATTTACTTGTTTGAAAAGTTCTTCTGCTAATGGAGCTAGAACTTCAACAGCTAAAACTTCATTTTTTATGTATATACAAGAAAACTTAGCATAAAATTAGAATAAATTTAGAGTAAAATTAATTTAGAAGAGTAGTTATTTGATCTAAATGAAAAGTCATACTTTACAGCATACTTTCCACAGTTGTATGTGTTAAATCATTGTCTTCAGGCAGTCTTGGGGAGTAGATTCTGATACTTCTTTAGCATATTTGTGTCTTTTGGTTTTCATGTGGACAGTGATATCATATGGCCTCCAGAGTAGACTGTCCTGATTTTGGACTCCTACCTTCCAGAACCATGAGACAAAAAATTTCTGTTCTTATAAGCCACCAAATTTGTGGTATTTTGTGACAGCAGCCCTAGGAAACTAATACAGCTGGTATACCAAGAGGCTGGCAGGGCAGCAGTATCAAGTCTTCTCTTCCCAATAACCTAGATTGCAAAGATTAACTATCCCTAGCTGTTAGTGTCCTAGCACATTTTCTTTGTTAAGTGAACAACCTACAAGACCACCTTACAAGCTGTCCTGGAAAGAGAGGTGTTAGTTAGGTTGTGTGGCAGGTTTACTTCTCCAGAAGCAGATGCTGAGAAGACGTTTGGGATCCGAGATATTTATCTGGTATCAATACCCATGAAAGGAAGATGAAAGAATCAGATGTCAAACTGTGATGCAGAGTTGACAAAGCTTTGGCTAACCTGGCAGGGATATCTGGAGCATATGTGGCTCATCAGCAATGTCCTGATTTGGGCCTTTATACCCCCAGTTCACCCAGTCACCAGATGTGGGCTGCCCTGGAAGGAACATGACCTTTGGTGAGGCAGGGCTCTGTCGCTGAGGCAGACCCTGAAGGAGCTGACCACTGGAGGCTGTCTGTTGGCCATACTCCCCATAGTTAGACAGTAAGTTCTTCTTTGAAAAGGCATCTGGGCATCACATCTTTGTTGACCACATGTTGTATCTCAATAGGATTAGGAAAAATGAGATAGATTATCGCTGGATGTCCTTTTGATCTAATCGGGGTGAGAACTCAGGGGAAACTCAGTTCACTGCACACGTTTCTCATAGACTACTAGACAGGTCCATGGTAGAAATGGAAAGCACCAAATGACAATTGTCACAGATTGTGCCTGCTCAGAAAGCAGACTCTGAGATGGAGAGTTATGAAGGAGGTTTATTAAAGAGTGCTCTTGACATTATTACTTCTGGAAAGAGCAAAGAAGAGTAGGGCAGAAAGACAATTTGGGCTGTGGTACAATCACAACGAAGGCCAGCCCCATGAGGAACTCTGAAGCTGGGTGAGGGGACCAGACCGTTATACCCCACATAAACCAGTCATTAGATGTGAGTATCCTGGGTAGAGGATGTGACTATGATTAAGATGATGCCCTTCTAATAAGAGCTCACTGCTGGGGGCTTTCTGCTAGAAGCCCACCCAGTAGCTGGGGGAATAAGTGCTTTTGTCCTGAAGGGGGCTCTCGGATGAACACTGCAGCATCCTCTCTGGAAGTCTACCAAACCCATCCTGGCTGAACTTAATGCAACTATTAATAATAATAAATAATAATAATAATAAGCAAAGATGTCACTTTGAGAACTAAGGTGCGCCTGACCCAAGCCATGGTAATTTCAATTGCCTCACATGCATGAAAAAGCTGGACAATGAATAAGGAAGATCAAAGAAGAATTGATGCCTTTGAATTATGGTGTTGGCAAAGATACTGAATATACCATGGGCTGCCAAAAGAACAAACAAATCTGTCTTGGAAGAAGTACAGCCAGAATGCTCCTTAGACACAAAGATGGCGAGACTTTGTCTCATGTACCTTGGACAATTATCAGGAGGGACCAGTCCCTGGACAAGGACATTATGCTTGGTAAAGTAGACGGTCAGCAAAAAAGAGGAAGACCTTCAATGAGATGGATTGACCCAGTGGCTGCAACAATGGGCTCAAACATAGCAAGGATTATGAGGATGGTGCAGAACCAGGCAGTGTTTCATTCTGTTGTACATATGGTCACTATGAGATGGAGCCAACTCAACAGAACCTAACAATAACAACATAAAGGAGCCCTGGTGCACAATGGTTAAATGCTCTGCTGCTTACAAAAACGTTGGCAGTTCCAACCCACCAGCCGTTCCAAGGGAGAAAAGACCTGGTGATCTGTTCCTATAAAGATTACAGCCTAGGAAACTCTATGGGGGCAGTTCTACTCTGTCACATGGGGTTGCTATGTATAGAAATTGACTTGACAGCACACAATAACATTATTAATAATACTTGGTTTTAAAAAATCCAGGGCAAATGCTAAGAGAGATAAGACCCTGGGACAACAGCTATAAACTGAGACTGTCCCTGAACAAATAAGTCACCCTGTCTGTAATGGATTTCAATGCATGATTTCCTGGGAGAGAGGACAACTCTTGTTTAATAGCCTTAAAGGTAAGCTGCTGGTCCAGAAGTCTTTTGAGCTGATTTACTTGAATTTCCACTTGAGTTTTATTCAAAAGTAAAAGAATTTAAGTAGATTATTTGATCCATTTTATCTGTAGT
Source organism: Trichechus manatus latirostris (assembly GCF_000243295.1). Taxonomy (NCBI): domain Eukaryota; kingdom Metazoa; phylum Chordata; class Mammalia; order Sirenia; family Trichechidae; genus Trichechus; species Trichechus manatus. The sequence goes on from NW_004443980.1 coordinate 12,898,919, forward strand.
GTAGTTTGCAGTGTTTTCTTACATTTTCGGCGCCCTCTCCTGCTCACTTAATTATTGTGTGCTGCTCTGTCCCGATCACCAGGAGACCCCACTGCCATCAGGGCTGTCTGGCAGCAGATTTCCGCATGCTCTTTGCCTGATCATTTGGCCCCACTCTGCACATGCCTTCACTCTCCCTTAGGCTGTGAGCAGAGGATTCTAAAACACAGAAACTCATCCCTGCCTATCCTTACAAAGAGCCCTGGAGAGGCTGAGCTGTTCCAAGTGAAATGCTTCTGCCAAAAGAGCTCGGCGACAGCCACTCTGGCTACCAGAGGGAGGCTAGTGCATTTCATTTCATTATGAACTCAAACCAGGGTCAAGAGGAGGTTAAAACACCTTTATTTACCTCTCAATCACTGTCAGGCCTGGTGCACAGTGTTGCAGAGTTGTGAGGGAGGAAGACGTAGCAGGAGGATCCCTGGATGAGACCTCAGGAGGCCTGGGCCCCAGCCCTCTCAGCCCCTGGTGTTTTGGTTCCCCAGGATCAGGGCTCATTCATTTCATTCATTCCCACTGTCTAGGAGGGTTCTAAGTCACAAGGGGTGTTCAAAAATATTTGCTTTTTTCCTCCCTGGATATAGCTTCCATAAAAAAAAAAAAAGAAGAAAATGGGAGTGGGGAAAAAAGCTAAGGAGGCTACAGAAGTTTCCTCATCTCCATGTTGTAGCATGCCTCTTCCTCTACCCCATCACTGAAACACAAGGCCCTTTTCCTGACAGTGTATTTGAAAGTTGAGCTTCACAACCCAGTGAAAAGATCTGAAGTTTCCCAACGTTCATTTGGACTTGTGCTCACCCTTGGAACACACTTTATGTCCAGGAGGACAGAATACTCTGATTGTTGTGTTGTTAGCTGTCATCTAGTCAGCCCTGACTCATAGTGACCCCACGCACAACAGAATGAAAAGCTGCCCAGTCTTGCATCATCCCCATGATCAGTTGGGAATGGTACAGTTGTGATCCATAGAGTTTTCATTGACTGATTTTCAGAAGTAGATTTCCAGGTCTTTCTTCTTAGTCTGTCTTAGTCTGAAAGCTCCACTGAAATCTGTTCATAATCATAGAAACGCACAAGCCTCCACTGATAGATGGGTAGTGACTGTGCATGAAGTACAGTGGCTGGGAATTGAAACTGTTCTCCTGCATGGAAGTCAAGAATTCTACCACCGAACCACCACTGCCCCTGAATACTATATTTTACGCAAATAACGTGGGTCTTCTGTGTGTTTGCTGGCCCCATCCTAACCCCGCACAGCACCCTCACAAGCGCAACCGTGCCAATTCTTTTTCACATGTTGCTGCAAAAAAAAATTAGCATAGCGGATTTACTAATGTACCTCTTGGGGGAGGGCACAGCCAGCAAAGTAACGCAGAAAGCACACGTTGTTTGCATAAAAATATGGCACTGTGATTAGTCAGACTCAAATGCTGCTTTTCACTATTGTCTGCTTTTGTTATTCTGTTAGATATACATTGAACCTTTTCTTCTATTCTTCATGTTTCTTAATCCCTGTCATATTTTGTTTCTTTATATTTGATTTTGCAGCATTTTGTATAATTTCCTCAAATATATCTTCTATATTACTGATTTTCTTTTCAGCTGGTTCTCATCAGCTATTTTGCCTTCTAGTTTACTGATTTTCTCTTGAACTGGTACTCATCTTCTATTTAACCTATTCTTTGAGTTTTTAGAATTTTAATGATTAATTTTTTCATCTTTAAAAGTAACATGTTTTGTTTTTGTTTTCAACTTGTGTCTTTTTTTATAGTGTCTACTTTTTCATTTTAGTTTCAATTCTTATTTTATATTATCTTTCAGATTGCTCTATCAGCTACTTTAGAATTTGTGATGCTTAATCTACTGATGGTTGTGTCTGTTGATTCTCCTTCAGATGGTTTCATTTCTTGTATAGTGGGTAATTTTTAATTGTAAGCTCCTGTTAAACTGGGTTTGTTTTTTCTATGTAAATCATGTACTCCCTAGTGGTACAATTTTGTATTAAATTTTGGTTAGGCTTCAGGGGTTCACTTGCACTGTGCCAGTTTTTATAACACCGCCTTTGTTTGAATTTATTATACTGCTTGGGCATCATAACTTCTGATGCCATATCTGTTGTGGGTTTCAGTTTCACAGGATATTTTGTTTTCCACGCAGATTCTTACTAATTTACAAGTCCCGTTTTCCCTTCCTGGAGCTGGTCAGTGGAATTTTTCTAGTCCTCTTTATCCCGACAGGGAAGTACTTTGAGGATCCTAGTTCCATGCAGGAATCTTATTTCTTGCTTCCTGCCTCACAGTGACCCAAGACCACATCTCTTTTTCCTATGTACAAGTTAAAACCCCTGCCCTTAGCTTCCATGGCCGATATATGAATCCACACCCCTTTGAAGTTTTCTCTCATCAGCTGTCAGGCTTATCACTGTGGGTTTTAGTTTGTTTTTCATCCTGGTTTCTCAAGATTCTTCTTCCTCCCTCTCTCCTCTCCATCCTTCCTTCAGTTCTTTCCGTCCCTCGAGCTTGGCTATGCATTATATACTACTGTTCTATGCTGTCATCCAGCATGTCTGTGTTTTTACAACAGGAATATTTGTAGATGGTGTGCATGAGGGGCGTTGGTGGTGGAGGATACAAATCAGTTAAGTTCCTGTTACCCAAAGGTCTTGAGTGATCTTTTAAAAAATGAATTAGAGCATGTCACTCCCCAGGGTAAAACTTGTCAATGACTTTCTATTGCTCTTAGAATAATATATAACCAGCCAATCAGTTGCTATCAAGTTGACTTTGACTCATGGCAACCCCATGTGTACCAGAATACAACTGTTCTCTACAGGGTTTTCAATGGCTGTGACCTTGTGGAAGTGGATCCCCAGGCCTTTCCTCTGAGGCACTTCTGGTTGGATTTGAACTGCCAATTGTTCAATTGGTTGCTGAGTACTTAATTGTTTGCATCACCCAGGGACTCCTAGAATAATATATAAACTCCCCATTTTGGCTTAAAATATCTTACATGAATTGACCCATCTTCCCTTCCAACCAAAGCTCATGCTATTTCCCTCTCATTCATACTGGTCTTTCTTTTTTTGTTTTAACCAAGAGAAATTTATTTTCTCCCAGTCAAAGTAGGCTAAAAGTCCAGATTCAGGGTGTCAGCTCCAGGGGAAGGCTTTTTCTCTCTGTCGGCCTTCTTCTCTTCAGTGTTCCCCTGGACTAGCAGCTTCTCTGCACAGGGACCCCAGTCCAAAGGACGTGCTCTGCTCCTGCCACTGCTTTCTTGATGGTATGAGGTCCCCCCATACTGGTCTTTCTTGCCCTAGAGCCATTGTTCTAGCTGTTCCCTCTGTCCAGAATGGCCTGTCCCTAGATCTATGCATGGCCAACCCCATCCTGACATCAACATGACTGAATTTTCACCTCCCTAGAGAGGCTTTCCTGACCATCCTATCAAAAGTAGGTCCCCGCTCTTTCCCTCTCACATCATCCCGTTTGATAGTCCTCCTGGAATTTATTACTATCTTAATTAATATTGTTAATTTAACTTTTTATTTATGGTTTGTTTTGAAGGCAAGGCTAAAAGGATTGCTAGTGGGTAAGGAAATAAATAATCAAGGACAACTGCTAGATTTGGGGCTTGAACAACTGAGTAAATGCCATGAGAAAAAGAAGTATGAAATGGAAACCAAGAGTTCTGTTTTGAAAATGGTTGTGTTTGAGATGTCTATTGTCTTAGGCTGGGTTCTCTAAAGAAGCAAAACCAGTAAAGCATATAAATATATATAGAGAGATTTATATCAAGGAAATGGCTCACGCAGTTGTAGGGGCTGGAATGTCCCAAGTCCATGGGTTAGAATAGAGGCTCCTCCAATGTACACAGCTTCAGGGGCTGGCAAACCAAAGATCAGCAGGTCAGAGAGCAGAGCTCTTGCTCACATGCTGCAAAGATTGACGAATCCCAAGATAGGCAGGCAAGATGGCAGGTAAGCTGCTAGCTCAAGTCCCAAGAACGGAAGGTCAGATGAACAGGAGCCAGCTGCAGGATCCAGAGCAAGCAAAAGTCCACAAGATTTGCCACAGTGTCCACTTATATTCGATGTAGGCAACATGCCTAAGGAAACTCTCTTTCAACTGATTGGCTACTCACAGCAGATCCCATCTTGGAGGTGATCACAACATCATATGACTGCCAAACTATATCATAACTGCCAAACCACTGAGAATCATGGCCCAGGTAAGTTGATACACAACCTTAACCATCACACCTATTCTTTATCCTAATGGATGAATCAAGTGTGCAGTTGGATATAAAAGTCTGGAACTCAAGCACAAGTTAGAGATGGAGATATAAATTTGGAAGTCGTCAGCATACAGGTATTATTTAAAGTCACATGACTGGATGGAAGTACCTGAGGGAAGAATGGAGTGTGATTAGAAAAGAAAAGGTAGATTCGTTTCCTATGGCTGTCATAACAAAATACCACAAAGTAGGTGACTCATAAGAACAGAAATTTATTTGCTTACGGTTCTGGAGGTTAGAAGTCCAAATTAGGGTATGGGCAAGGCCATGTTCTCTTCAAAGTCTCTAGAGGAAGATCCTTTCTGGTCTCTCCTGCCTGCTGGTAGCCCCAGGTATTCTTTGACTTGAAGCAGCATCAAAACTCAGTTGTCACAGGGCCATCTTCCCCTTGTGTGTCTCTCTCTGTGTCTCTTCTCTTTTATAGAATACCACTCAGATTGGATTAAGACCCACCCTACTCGGGTGTGACCTCATGGTATCTGATAACATCTTTAAAGACCCTACTTTCAAATAAGATTGTGTTCACCAGTACCAGGGGTTAGGACTTCAACATAAATTTTTGGGGAACATAACTCAATCCATGACAGAAGATAATATGTTGTTTGAAAGGATCATCAATGTGGCATTGTCAGAATTGCAAGGTAATACTAAAGAATACATGAACAATGAGGGAGGGCTTTTCATGAAGAAATTAAGCAGCATTATCAAAAATTTATTCAATTAGCCTAACTTTCATTCCTGTTAGTCAGAGGTTAGATGAAGGAACCTCCAGTGACAGGCCTGAATGGATTTTCAGAGGAGGAGAAATAAACCTTTACTCTCTCTTTCCAACCTGACTTGACCTCCTCAAGAAATTGTATAGAATGATTTCATAAATATTGATTTTTCCTCATTTTCCGTGGTTGTGGGGTTATGATGGAGATGAGACATAGATATTATCCAATATAAAAATTTACTATATAAATCTCAGAGTAGCTTTATTTATTTTATTGTTGTAGTTTAAGCGTGAGTTTACATTTCAAGTTAGTCTCTTATACAAAAATTTATACATACATTGTTATGTAACCCTAATTGCTCTCCCTATACTGTGACAGCACATTCCGCCTTTCTACCCCTGATTTCCCATGTCCATTCAACCAGCTCCTAACCCTCTCTACCTTTTCATCTCACCTCCAGATAGGAGCTGCCCATTTAGTCTCATGTATCGACTTTAGCTAAGAAGCACACTCTTCACGAGTATCATTTTATGTCCCACAGTCCAGTCCAATCTTTGTCTGAAGAGTTGGCCTCAGAAATTGTTTTGGTTCTGGGTTGACAGAGAGTCTGGGGGCCATGCTTTCTGGGGTTCCTCCAGTCCCAGTCAGACCATTAAGTCTGGTCTTTTTACTAGACTTTGAGTTCTGCACCCCACCTTTCTCTTGTTGCATCAGGGACTCTCTGTTGTGTTCCCTGTCAGGGTGGTCACTGGTGGTAGCCAGGCACTATCTAGTTCTTCTGGTCTCAGGCTGATGGAATCTCTGGTTTATGTAGCCCTTTCTGTCTCTTGGGCTAATACTTTCCTGGTGTCCATGGTGTTCTTCATTCTCCTTTACTCTAGGTGGTTGGGACCAATTGGTGCATCTTAGACGGCCGCTTGCTAGCTTTTAAGACCTCAGACGCCACTCACCAAAGTAGGAGGCAGAACATTTTCTTAATAAACTTTGTTATACCAGTTGACCTAGATATCCCCTGAAAGCATGGTCACCAGACCCCCACCCCTGCTACTCTGTCCCTCGAAGTGTTTGATTGTATTTAGGAAACCTCCAAGCTTTTGTTCAGTCCAGCTGCGCTGACTTCCCCTGTAGTGTGTGCCAGCCTTCCCTTTACCTAAGATAATTCTTGTCTACTATATAGTTAGTGAATAACACTCATCCTCCCTCCCCACCCCCATAACCATCAAAGAATGCTTCCTTCTGTGTTTAAACCTTTTCTTGAGTTCTTGTAATAGTGGTCTTATACAATATTTGTCCTTCTGTGACTGACTAAATTTGTTCTGCATAATGCCCTCCAGATTTCTCCATGTTATGTTTCACGGATTCATTGTTGTTCTTTATAGTTGCATAATATTCCATTGCGTGAATATACCATAATTTGTTCATCCATTTGTCCACTGATGGACACCTAGGTTGTTTCTATCTTTTTGCTATCGTGAACAGTGCTGCCATGAATACGGGTGTGCATATATCTATTCATGTGATGGTTCTTATTTCTCTAGGATATATTCCAAAGAGCGAGCTTGCTGGAGCATATGGCAGTTCTATTTCTAGCTTTTTAAGGAAGTGCCAAATTGATTTTGTAAGTGGTTGCACCATTTTACATTCCCACCAACAGTGTATAAGTGTTGCAGTCTGTCCACAACCTCTCCAGCATTTATTTTGTGCTTTTTGGATTAATGTTAGCCTTGTTGGGGTGAGATAGTATATCATTATAGTTTTGATTTACACTTCTCTAATGGCTAATGATTGTGAGCATTTCTTCATGTGTCTGTTAGTCACCTGAATGTCTTCTTTAGTGAAGTGCCTGTTCATATCCTTTGCCCATTTTTTACTTGGGTTGTCTTTTTGTTGTTGAGGTTTTGCAGTGTTTTGTAGATTTTAGAGATTAGATGCTGATCAGATTTGTTGTAGCCAATAATTTTTTCCTAGTCTGTAGGTTGTCTTTTTATTCTTTTGGTGAAGTCTTTTGATGAGCATAAGTGTTTGATTTTTAGGAGCTTCCAGTTACCAAGTCTCTCTTCTGGTGCTTGTGCATTGTTACTTATGGTTTGTATTGTGTTTATGCCATGTGTTAGGGCTCCTCGAGTTGTCCTTATTTTTTCTTCCATGATCTATATCGTTTTTGATTTTATATTTAGGTCTTTGATCCATTTTGAGTTAGTTTTTGTGCATGGTGTGAGGTATGGGTCTTATTTCATTTTTTTGCAGTTGGATATCCAGT
>NW_004443980.1:12907130-12917028 GCF_000243295.1 Trichechus manatus latirostris
TTTTTTTTTTTATCATGAATGGGTATCGGACTTTGTCAAATGCTTTTTCTGCATCAATTGATAAGATCATGTGGTTCTTGTCTTTTGTTTTATTTATGTGGTGGATTACACTGATTGTTTTTCTAATGTTGAACCATCCCTGCATACCTGGTATAAATCACACTGGATTATGGTGAATTATTTTTTGATATGTTGTTAAATTCTATTGGCTAGAATTTTGTTGAGGATTTTTGCGTCAATGTTCGTGAGGGATATTGGTCTGTAATTTTTTTTTGTTGTGGTGTCTTTATCTGGTTTTGGTATCAGGGTTGTGCTGGCTTCATAGAATGAGTTTGGGAGTATTCCATCCTTTTCTATGCTTTGAAATATCTTTAGTAGTAGTGGTGTTAACTCTTCTCTGAAAGTTTGGTAGAATTCTCCAGTGAAGCCATTCTGGCCAGGGCTTTTTTTGGTTGGGAGTTTGTAAATTACCTTTTCAATGTCTTCTTTCATTATGGGTTTATTTACTTGTTCTACTCCTGTAGGTGTTAGTTTAGGTAGGTAGTAAGTTTCTAGAAATTTGTCCATTTCCTCTAGGTTTTCAAATTTGTTAGAGTACAATTTTTCATAGTACTCTGTATGATTCTTTTAAGTTCAGTTGGGTCTGTTGTGATATCACCCACCTCATTTTGTATACAGGTTATCTGCTTCTCCTGTTTTTCTTTTTTCAGTTTGGCCAATGGTTTATCGATTTTGTTGATCTTTTCAAAGAACCAGCTTTTAGACTTCTTAACTCATTCAGTTGTTTTTCTATTCTCTATTTCATTTAATTGTGTCCTAATTCTTATTATTTCCTTTCTTCTGGTGCCCGCGGGCTTCTTTTGCTGCTCTGTTTCTGCTTCTTCCAGTTGTAGGGTTAATATTTTGATTACGGCCCTTTCTTCTTTTTGGATGTGTGCATTTATTGCTATAAACTGACCTCTGAGCACTGTTTTTGCTGTGTCCCAAAGGTTCTGGTAGGATGTGTTTTTGTTCTCGTTTGATTCTATGAGTTTCTTTATCCCATTCTCAATTTCTTTTTGAGCAAGGTGTTGTTCAGTTTCCATGTGTTTGATTTCTTTTCCTTGCTTTTTCTTTTATTGAATTCTACTTTTTGGCTTTATGGTCAGAAAAGATGCTTTGTAATATTGCGATGCTTTAGATTTTGTTAAGGCTTGCTTTATGACCTAATATGTGGTCTATTCTGGAGAATGTTCCATGTGCATTGGAAAAGAAAATATATATGGCTGCTGTTGGGTGGAGTGTTAAGTATTTGTCTATGAGATCAAGTTGGTTGATTATAGCATTTAGATCTTCCATGTCTTTGTTGTGCTTTTTTCTGGGTATTCTGTCCTTCACCAAAAGTGGTGTGTTGAAGTCTCCTACTACTACTGTGGAGTTGTTTATCTCTCTTTTCAGTGCTGTTAGAGTTTGTTTTATGTATTTTGGAGCTCTGTCATTGGGTGTGTCAATATTTCTTATAGTTATGTCCTCCTGGTGTATTGACCCTTTAGTCATCATATAGTGTCCTTCCTTATCTTTTGTGGTGGATTTTACTTTAAAGTTTATTTTGTCAGGGATTAATATTGCCACTCCTGCTCTTTTTTGAGTGTTGTTTGTTTGATATATTTTTTTTCCATCCTTTGAGTTTTAGTTTGTTTGTACCTTGAAGTCTAAGACGTGTCTCTTGTAGGCAGCATATAGACGGATCGTGTTTTTCAATCCAGTTTGCCACTCTGTGTATGATTATTGGTGCATTTAGTCCATTTACATTCAGCGTAATTATTGATAAATATGAGTTTAGTGCTGTCATCTTGATGTGTTTTTTTTGTGTTGTTCACAGTTTCTTTGTTGCACTTAATTTTCTGTGCTGAGTTGTTTTTCTTTTTGTATTTTCTTTTCATCTTTTTCATTGTTGTTGATTTTGTAATTGCTGAGTCTATATTTTTCTTGTTTTTTATTTTGACGTGTAGGATTGTTAATTTCCTTATGGTTACCTTAATATTCAGCCCTGTTTTTCAAAGTTTATACCAGTCTTTTATATCTTTATATCACCTTGGCTACCTGTCCATATGGAAAACTGTCTACATTTTTTAGTCCCTCTTTTTTGTTTTAATGTTGTCATCTTTTACATATTGACATCCATTTCCCTATTTTCAGTGTTTTAGCTTTGGTTTATTTTTGTGACCTCCCTATCTGGGTTGATATCTGGTTGCTCAGTCCTGTGTTCTAGTACTGGGCTGTTATCTGATGTCATTGATTTTCTAACCGGAGGACTCTTTAATATTTCTTGTAATTTTGGTTTGGTTTTTGCAATTCCCTAAACTTCTGTTTATCTGAAAATGCCCTAATTTCGCCATCATATTTGACAGACAGTTTTGCTGGATATGTAAGTCTTGGGTGGCATATTTTTTCCTTCAAGGCTTTATATATGTCATCCCATTGCCTTCTTGCCTGTGTGGTTTCTGCTGAGTAGTCCAAGCTTATTCTTACTGACTCTCCTTTGTAGATGACTTTTCGTTTATCCCTAGCCACTCTTAAAATTCTGTCTTTATGTTTGGTTTCAGCAAGTTTAATTATAATATATCTTGGTGACTTTCTTTTGGGATCTACCTTATGTGAGATTCGATGAGCATCTTGGATAGATATCTTGTCATCTTTCAAGATATCAGGGAAGTTTTCTGCCAACAAATCTTCAACAATTCTCTCCGTATTTTCTGTTACCCCACCACCACACACCCCGTTCTGGTACTCCAGTCACTCATAGGTTATTCCTCTTGATAGAGTCCCATATAATTCTTAGGGTTTCTTCAGTTTTTTTTAATCCTTTAATCTGATTTTTCCTCAGATAAGTTGATGTCAAGTGCTTTATCTTCAGTCTCACTAATTCTGACTTCCATTGCCTCAATTCTGCTCCTATGACTTTCTACTGAGTTGTCTAATTTTGAAATTTTTATTGTTAATCTTCTGGATTTCTGATTGCTATCTCTCTATGGATTCTTGCAGCCGGTTAAATTTGTCATTATGATCTTCTCTAATCTTCTTAAGTTCCTCTATTGCTTGGTCTTCTTTTTGCTTAATTTCCTTCCTGTTCTCTTGAGGAGTTCTGTATATTAATCTTTTGTATTCTGTCTCTGGTAATTCCAAGAAATTTTCTTCCTCCAGAAAATTTCTAGATTCTTTATTTTGGGAGCTTGCTGAAGCCATCATGGTCTGCCTCTTTATGTGATTTGATATTGACTGTTGTCTCTGAGCCATCAATAAGTTATTATATTTATTTATTCTATGTTTGCTTACTGTGTCCTGGCTTCTTGTTTTGTTTTGTGTTGATATGCCTAAATAGGCTGCACATGTGAGCTAGCCCAATCACCAGTGCCTCTGAAGCTCTAATGTCCTGCCACCAGGTGGCCAGATCTGCCACTAAGTATGTGAGCCCAGGAGTCTGCCCACTCCTCCTGTATGGATTCAGCTCAAGTGTCCAGGTAGTCGGCCATCAAGTGTGTTGTGCAGGCTCTCACCTACAGTTCTAGACAGGCATGGGTGATTGGTGTAGGCACAGGCATCCAGCTGTAGCAGTGGGACATAGGCTGAGCAAGGCAGGGGGCTGACGGCCACCCCCGAGTGTCCAGGAGGAAGGCGTGTCCCTGTTCCCTAGACCGCATAGATGGGTGGGTTTTGCGGCTGCACTATGAGCACCCAATGCTGTTGGCTATAAGGACTCAGGGGGCACCTGTTATTCTTGGGCCTCTGTCGCAGGTGACTAGGTGGCATGTGTGGAGCCACCAGTCCTCAGGTCCCTAATGTGGGTAGGTGAAGGCCCTGCTTAATGGGCAGAGCAGTGTCAAATGTCATGAACCTGCCACTTCACAGCTGAAACAGTTGAAGCTAGACTTCAGGTATATACCCTGTTGTACTGCAGTAATGGGGGCCTAAGCTGCAGAAATGGGCCCACACAAGTCTCTGCAGGCAGAAAGGCACTCAAAATCTGTGGATCCCTTATGCCTGTGCCTAGGCAAAGGAGCTGTGCCTACCCTGATTTCCTGGTTTACAGGAGCTGGCAGATTATTTTTTCCCCTGTTTGTAAATTTGTTCACTCTCCAAGGCCAGGAAGATGGCTCAGGGTGCATGACAGGTCCTACTTCTGGCCCAGGGGATTCAGCAATTGCTGAAGCCGTCCTGGACTCAGTGCAGAGTAGGGAGCAGGGAGGTAAATGGAGAGGTTTTTCCCTAAGGGAGGTGTTTTTGATCTGCACTGTAGGCCAGACACAAGTACTTATCTTTTGCTAATCGAGGGCTGCTTCTTACTGGTTCTGGATGGCCGAGTAGACTCTGCTGCTGGGTCTCTCCTGATATGGAAAACGCCTCCCCAGAGCCACTGCTTGCCTACCTCACCATGCACCATGGGCTGATCTGGGCTGAAGGGGTCAGGCTCTCGTCAGGTTAGGTCTGGCACTCCTGGCATCTTCCTAACAGTCTCTCCCTCCCCTTCCACTTAGTCTGATTCCTCAACTTTGCCTTTGATGTTCAGGTCTCCTAGACTGTCATATATAATCAATTCACTTATTTTTTCTGGTCTTTGTTATAAGAGGGACCACTGGAAGCATCTGACTACTCTGCCATCTTGGCCCCGCCCTCCTTAGAGTAGCTTTATTTTAAGGAGCCCTGGTTAAACACTGGACTGTTAACTGGAAGGTTGTTGGTTTTAACCCACTCATTAACAATACAGCCTAGAAAATACTATGCGGCAGTTCTACTCTGCCACATGGGGTCATTATGAGTCAAAATAGACATCACAGCACACAACAACAACAGCTTTATTTTGGCAGTCTCCCCAAAGGCTACTGAGAATAGACCAGAAGAAAGTTCTCTCCCCTCCTTATTTTGGGAAAGACTAGGTTATAGCATTGGGCAAACCTTATTTGTATTTTAAAGGAACAGGGCAACATTGCTAAATTTCTTCAGATGATTTACTTTAAGGTAGGAATTATGCTCTTATGCTTGGAGATATGTGATAAGGTTGAAAAATAGGCAATGGTGGTCCTGGTAATAGAAAGAACAGGCTCTCTGTCTGCTCTGACTTCCTTGAGCTACACATCACCATCTCACTTTTAAATCTCACTTACTGCTCTCATTGTCTTCTAGACTTATTTAGGCCATAAAACATTTGCCTAGAGTTATGGATTGTTTATGCAGACAGTGTGGCTGTAACTGTGCAATATATCCATGCCTTTGCTTCATTATTTCAGTCGAAACAAAACTAAGGGCCCATAATCGCTTTTGCTTAGGAAGCAATGAAGAATATTTTAAAGCTCACGTTTTCACTGATCTTTTGTCAAGAACAGGATTAAACTTCCAAATGAGATACATTTTCTATATTGCATGTGGCACCCTGTTCTGAAATAGCTGTTGTCTTTGTCATTCTGATATGCTGGGAAGGCTTTTGGAAATTAAACAATAAAGAATAAGTTTCTGTACATGACATTTCATTTTTGGACAACCAGCAACAAAAATTCCCAGGCACTGGGATTAGAATATTCATCTCCACAGGTGCCCATAAATGAAATATCGCCTAAAGCAATAGACACACTTCATTGCTATTATACCACAAACTTTCCTCCAGTAAAATATTTTATTAAAATTAAATGGCAACTCAAAATCTGCATGATGGTTGTTCAAGCAATTTTAATGGGCTTTAGGATGGAGCGTATCCCCAACAATTCTGTGGTGGATATTTTACTATGCACACGACAGTTGTTCGAAGAATATTATATTAGTCTTTCCTCATCTTTTTGTCTCTGTGTTGAATCAATTAAATGGCAACTTACAACTTTCTGCTTAAGAGCTCTGAGAATATAGCTTATTTTTTAAAAATTTATAGGTACAGTATGAACTTCTTGAAAATATTTTCCCTCTTGATTCATTTTCTCTTTTCTTATCATCTAGTCATTCATTTTGCAAATATTTATTTATGTGCCAGATACTGTGTTCATTGTTAGGGTGACAATGTTTATTCCCTTAGGGAAGATCCCTGGATTGCACAAACAGTTTGCACTTAGGTACTAACCTAAAGATTGGTGGTTCAAACCCATCCAGTAGTACCACGGTGATCTGTTTCTGTAAAGATTACAGCCAAGAAAACCCTACGGAGAAATTCTACTCTGTAACACATGGGGTCGCGACGAGACAGAATTGACTCGATGGCAATGAATTTATGCCCTTCGATAAAACCAAACCCATTGCCGTTGAGTTGATTCCGACTCATAGAGATTCTATAGGACAGAGTAGACCTGCCCCATAAGTTTCCAAGGAGCGCCTGGTGGATTTGAACTGCTGACCTTTTGGTTAGTAGCCATAACTCTTAACCACTACACCACCAGGGTTTCCTTTACACCTAAAGGGGGTTTATAATTTAGCCAAGTAGACAGATAATAACAAAAACAACTATTAAGTGCTTACTATTTGCCAGATGGAACCCTGGTGGTGCAGTGGTTAAGTACTAGGCTGCTAACCGAAAGGTTGGCAGTTCAAAGGTTGTTGGTTTGAACACAGCAGCCTCTCTGTGGCAGAAAGATGTGGCAGTTTGCTTCCATAAAGATTTACAGCTTTAGAAACCTTATGGGGCAGTTCTACTCTGTCCTATAGGGTTGCTATGAGTTGGGATCAACTTGATGGCAAAAGTTTGGTTTTTCAGTCATTTGCCAGATACTGGTCTCAGAGCCCTGGTGGTGCAGTGATTAAGTGTTCGGCTGTTAACCAAAAGGTCAGCAGTTCGTATCCACCAGCTGCTCCATGGAAAACCTATGGGACAATTCTACTCTGCCCTATAGGGTCGCTATGAGTTGGGAGTCAACTCAACAGCAATGTGTTTTAGTTTTTGATCTAGGTGACTTTATGTATGAAATCACTTAATCGTTACAACAAGATATGGGAAGATACTATAAGATAGGTTTTATTATTCTCCCACTGTATGGAAAAAGAAACTGAGGCATAGGAAAGTTTTAAGTAACTTGCACCAGTTCACACAACTGAGAAGTGGCAATAGCAATACAAGGTGATGAGTGTTATGATATCAATAGCTCAGGGCTTCTGTTAAGGGTGATGGTAAAATGCAGAAACAGTGTGTTGCACAACATGATGAATGTAATTAATGTCACTGAATTGTACATGTGGAGAATGTTGAAATGGTAAATGTTTTGTTTTATTTATATATATATATATATATATATATACACACATACATATATATATCTCCCCCGTGTGTCTATCAGTTTATTTGTAGTACTAAGGGGACTTGCCTGTTGCTGTGATGCTGGAAGCTATGCCACTGGTATTCAAATACCAGCAGGGTCACCTATGGTGGACAGGTTTCAGCTGAGCTTCCAGACTAAGACGAAGGATGTAGTGGTCTACTTCTGAAAAAAAATTAGCCAGTAAAAAGCTTATGAATAGCAGGGGAACATTGTCTGATACAGTGCCAGAAGATGAGCCCCTCAGGTTGGAAAGCACAACAAACTATGACTGGGGAAGAGCTGCCTCCTCAAAGTAGTGTCAACCTTAATGACATAGATGGAGTCAAGCTTTCGGGACATTTATTTGCTGTTGTGGCATGACTCAAAATGAGAAGAAACAGCTGCAAATATCCATTAATAATCAGAATGTGGAAAGTACAAAGTATGAATCTAGGAAAACTGGAAATCATCAAAAACGAAATGGAATGCATAAACATTGATATCCTAAGCATTAGTGAGCTGAAATGGACTGGTACTGGCCATTTTCAACCAAACGATCTTATGGTCTACTATGCTGGGAATGGCAACTTGGAGAGGAATGGCGTTGCAATCATCCTCGAAAAGAACATTTCAAGATCTATCCTGAAGTACAACGCTGTCAATGATAGGATAATATCCATCCAACTACAAGGAAGATCAATCAATACTACTATTATTCAAATGTATGCACCAACCACTAAGGCCAAAGACGAGGAAATTGAAGCTTTTTACCAGCTTCTGCAGTCTGAAATTGATCGAACATGCAATCAGGAAGCATTAATAATTACTGGTGATTGGAATGCAAAAGTTGGAAACAAAGAAGAAGAATCGGTAGTTGGAAACTATGGCCTGAGATCACATGATGGAATTTTGCAAGACCAATGACTTTTTCATTGTCTATACCTTTTTTCAACAACATAAAAGGCAACTATGCAATTGGATCTCACTAGATGGACTATACAGGAATCAAATAGACTACATCTGTGGAAACAGACAATGGAAAACTCAATATCATCAGTCAGAATAAGACCAGGGGCCAACTGCAGAACAAACCATCAATTGTTCATATGCAAGTTCAAGTTGAAGCTGAAGAAAATTAGAACAAGTCCACAAGAGCCAAAGTATGACCTTAAGTATATTCCACCTGAATTTAAAGACCATCTCAAGAATAGATTTGACACATTGAACACTGATGGCAGAAGACCAGATGAGTAGTGGAATGACGTCAAGGACATCATACACGAAGAAAGCAAGAGGTCATTAAAAAGAAAGAAAAGACTAAAATGGATGTCAGAAGAGACTCTGAAACTTGCTCTTGAATTCGCTAAAGCGAATGGAAGAAATGATGAAGTAAAAGAGGTGAACAGAAGATTTCAAAGGGTGGCTCAAGAAGACAAGCCAAAGTATTAACACAACATGTGCAAAGACCTGGAGTTAGAAAACCAAAAGGGAAGAACACGCTCAGCATTTCTCAAGCTGAAGGAACTGAAGAAAAGATTCAAGCCTCAAGTCCCAATATTAAAGGATTCTATGGGCAAAATACTGAACGACGCAGGAAGCATCAAAAGAAGATGCAAAGAATACACAGAGTCACTGTACCAGAAAGAATTGGTTGACAGTCAGTCATTTCAGGAGGTAGCATATGATCAAGAATTGTTGGTACTGAAGGAAGAAGTGTCAGCTGCACTGAAGGCATTGGCAAAAAACAAGGCTCCAGGAATTGACAGAATACCAACTGAGATACTTCAACAAACGGATGCAGGGCTAGAAGTGCTCACTTGTGTATGCCAAGAAATTTGGAAGACAGCTACCTGGCCAAGCGACAGGAAGAGATCCATATTTATGCCTATTCCAAAGAAAGGTGATCCAACCAAATGTGGAAATTTTCAAACAATATCACTAATATCACATGCAAGTAAAATTTTACAAAAGATCATTTAAAAGCAGCTGTAGCAGTACATCAACAGGGGACTTCCAGAAATTCAAGCTAGAGTCAGAAGAGGACATGGAACCAGGGATATCACTGCTGATGTCAAATGGATTTTGGCTGAAAGCAGAGAATACCAGAGAGATGTTTACCTGTGTTTTATTGACTATGCAAAGGCATTTGACTACGTGGATCATAACAAATTATGGATAACATTGCAAAGAATGGGAATTCCAGATGGCTTAATTGTGTTCATGAGGAAGCTGTACATAGATCAAGAGGGAGTAGTTTGAACAGAACAGGGAGATACTGCGTGGTTTAAAGTCAGGAAAGGTGTGCGTTTAGGATTCCGTATTTATTCAATCTGTATGCTGAGCAAATAATCTGAGAAGCTGGACTATATGAAGAAGAATGTGGCATCAGGATTGGAGGAAGACTCATTAACAACCTGCGTTATGCAGATGACACAACCTTGCTTGCTGAAAGAGGACTTGAAGCACTTACTGATGATGATCAAAGACTACAGCCTTCAGTATGGCTTACACCTTAACATAAAGAAAACTAGAATCCTCACCACTGGACCAATAACCATCGTCATGATAAACAGAGAAAAGATTGAAGTTGTCAAGGATTTCATTTTACTTGGATCCACAATCAACACCCATGGAAGCAGCAGTCAAGAAAT
>NW_004443980.1:12917128-12919391 GCF_000243295.1 Trichechus manatus latirostris
TCATGATAAACAGAGAAAAGATTGAAGTTGTCAAGGATTTCATTTTACTTGGATCCACAATCAACACCCATGGAAGCAGCAGTCAAGAAATCAAAACATGCATCCCATTGGACAAATCTCCTGCAAAAGACCGCTTTAAAATGTTAAAAAGCAAAGACGTCGCTTTAAGGACTAAGGCGCACCTGAGGCAAGCCACAGTGTTTTCTATCCCCTCATATGCATGTGAAAGCTGGGCAACGAGTAAGGAAGACTGAAGAATTGACGCCTTTGAGTTATGGTGTTGGCAAAGAATATTGAATGTATCGTGGACTGCCAGAAGAATGAACAAATCTGTATCAGAAGAAGTCCAACCAGAATGCTCCTTACAAGCAAGGATGGCAAGACTTCGTCTCACATACTTTGGACTTGTTATCAGGAGGGACCAGTCCCTGGAGAAGGACATCAAGCTTAGTAAAGTAGAGGGTCAGCAAAAAAGAGGAAGACCCTCAGCGAGATGGATTGACACAGAAGCTGCAACAATGGTCTCAAGCATAAGAACAACTGTGAGGATGGTGCGGGACTGGGCAGTGTTTCATTCTGTTGTACATAGTGTAGCTATGAGTCAGAACTGACTTGACTGTACCTAACACAACAACAGCAAATATATATATGTACTTCACACACACGCACACACACACATACACACACAGCTCAGGGTATTGTGAGAGCACAAAGTAAAAGCTCCTAACTTGGCTTTAAAAGTTTTGTGGGTTAGGGATTACAGACCCCTCTCCAGACCAGGAATCATATTTAACAGTTATGAATGAAACTATTTATTTAAAAAAAAAATACACCTCTGCTAGGTTCCAGCATCATCATAATTGGATCACTATGTGACCCTTATCTTTTTAAGAGTCCCTGGGTGGTGCAAATGGTTAACATACTTGGTTGCTAACTGAAGGGTTGATAGTTCAAGCCCACTCAGAGGTGCCTTGGAAGAAAGGTCTAACAATCTACTTCTGAAAAAATCAGTCATTGAAAACCCTATGGAGCACAGTTCTACTCTGACACGTGAATCAACATGAATCAGAGTCGAGCCGAGTTGGAGTTGAGTGGAAGGCAACTGGTCACTGGTATGTGTATGTATATATACGTGTGTGTGTGTATAACATTTGCCATTTCAACATTTTTTACATGTACAATGTAGTGACAATAATGTTCGTCATGTGCACCCACCTCCACTATCTGTTTCCAAATACCTTTTAAAAGTACAATCTTCTCTTTTTCTTTATTTGTCCTTAACTACTCTTTCCCCATTCACATCAGCCTCCACCCCCAGCTAACCCATTTTCATAACTAGCATGCCCCTTTCCAAATAATTCTCAGTGCTCATAAAACCATATGAAAACATGCATATATGTGTACGTGTATATGTATACATAAAACATATATGTGTGTGCGTATATATGTGTGGTGTTTTACAAAAATGGGTTCATATTATTTTATCTTGTTTTTTTTTACTCAGCAAGAAATAGTGGAAATTTCTTCAGATCAACTGGCATAACTCCAATTTATTTATTTATTTTATAATGGAAATGTAAAACATAAACGAAAATGAAGAAAATAATATGAACCTCCATTATCTGGCTTTGATAATTACTGGCATTTTGTGAATCTTATTTCATCCTTCTGACCTAACTTTCTAAAATTTTTAACTTATTTTTTGCTGTGATATATTTTAAGGAAATTTCAGACTTCATGTTATTTATCCAGTAAACACTGAAGTATGTATATATTGTTAGCGGAACCCTGGTGGTGCAGTGGTTAAGAGCTACTGCTTCTAACCAGAATGTTGGCAGTTTGAATCCACCAGCCACTCCTTGGAAACGCTATGGGGCAGTTCTACTCTGTCCTATAGGGTCGCTATGGGTTGGAATCAATTCGACGGCAACAGGTTTTTTTTTGTTTTTTTTTAAATTTTTTTTTTATTGTACTGTAGATGAAGTTTTACAGAACAAATAGTTTTTCATTAAACAGCCAGTACACATATTGTTTTATGACATTGGTTAACAACCCCACGACATGTCAATACTCTCCCTTCTCGACCTCGGAGGAACTTTTTTAGGTGAAAATATACACAGCCAAAGTTACACCATTTCAAAAGTTTCTACATGTACAATTCAGTGATATTGATTACATTCTTCCAGTTGTGCTGCTATTCTCACTATCCTTTTCCAAATTATTCCATCACCATTATCTTCAACTCACTGCCCCCTAGGCTCCC
>NW_004443980.1:12919491-12944702 GCF_000243295.1 Trichechus manatus latirostris
ATCACCATTATCTTCAACTCACTGCCCCCTAGGCTCCCCATCAAACCTTTTGAGTTGCTGTTGTCAATTTGATCTCACATAGATAATTCTTTTTTTTTGTACCTTAGATGAAGGTTTGCAGAACAAATAGTTTCTCATTAAACAGTTAGTACACATATTGCCCTATGACAGTGGTTAACAACCCCACGACGTGTCAACATTATCCCTTCTCAACCTAGGGTTCCCTATCACCCACTCTCCTGTCCCTTCCTGCCTTCTAGTCCTTGTCCCTGGACTGCTGTGCCTCAGTCCTGTTTTGTTTTATATGTGGCTGTCCAATCCCCGGCTGAACAGTGAACTTCGGGAGTGACTTCACCACTGAGCTAGAAGGGTGTCCGGGGGCCATACTCTCGGGGTTTCTCCAGTCCGTCAGGCCAATATATCTGGTCTTTTTTTGTGTGTGTGTGAGTTAGAATTTTGTTCTACATCCTTTTCCAGCCCTGTCCAGGACCCTCTGGATCCCGGTCAGAGCAGTCAGTGGTGGTAGCTGGGCACCATCTAGCTGTACTGAATTCGGTCTGGTGGAGGCCATGGTAGCTGTGGTGCATTAGTCCTTTGGACTAATCTTTTCCTTGTATCTTGTTCTCTTCATTCTCCCTTGCTGCGGAAGGGGCAAGACCAGTGGAGTATCTTAGATGGCCGCTCACAGGCTTTTAAGACTCCAGACGCTACTCACCAAGGTAGAATGTAGAACAGTCTCTTTATAAACTGTGTTATGCCAATTGAGCTAGATGTTCCCCAAGACTATGGTCCCCACAGCCCTCTGCCCAGCAATTCAGTCCCTCAGGAAGTTTGGAAGTATCTATGGAGCTTCTGTGACTTTTCCTTGTACAAGTTGTGCTGGTTGTCTTACCCTTCACCAAAGTCAAAACTTATCTATTGTTTATTTAGGTCCCCTCCCACCCCTCCCATCCCTCGTAACCAACAAAGATTGTTTCTTTTTGTGTGTAAACTTTTACATGAGTTTTTACAGTAGAGGTCTCATACAATATCTGTCCTTTTGTGATTGACTTATTTCACTCAGCATAAAGTCCTCCAGTTTCATCCATGTTATGAGATGCCTCACAGATTCATCATTGTTCTTTATCTTTGCATAATACTCCATTTTGTGTATGTACCATAGTTTGTTTATCCATTCATCTGTTAATAGGCATCTAAGTTGTTTCCATCTTTTTGCTGTTGGGAACAGTGCTGCAATGAATATGAGTGTGCATATGTCTATTTGTGTGACAGATCTTATTTCTCTAGCATATATTCCTAGGAGTCGGACTGCATTTTGTAGTGCTTTTTTTTGTGGTGCTGATGTTTTCTTTGTTCTTCTTACTTTCCTGTGCTGAGTTCCTTTTGTTTGCGGATTTTTTTTCATTTCTTTTGTTGTTGTAAAGGTTTTGTTTTTACTGAGACTTTATGTTTTTCTTCTTTATTTTGATGAGTAGGTTTGTTGACTTCCTTTGTGGTTACCTTGAAATTTACCCTTATCTTCCTAGGTTTGAACCAGTCTATCATTACTTGGTATCTCCTTGCCTTCCTCTCTTTTAGAAGGTTCTATACCTACACCATTTGGCAACGGGTTTTTTTTTTTTTATGTAATGCTAACAAATATATGTTTTAGAAAACAACCATAATACCATTATCACCTATAACAAAATTTACAAGCGTTCTTTATAATTATCTAATACCCAGTTCATGTTCAAATTCCCGATTGACTCATAAATATCTCTTTACAGTTGGTTTATTGGAATGAGGATTGCATTTGTTTGCTATGTCTTGCAAGTCTCTTTTAAATTTATAAGCGTTTTCCCTCCTCTTCTCCTTTTTCTACCTTTATTTCTTAAGAAACCAGGTTATTTTCCTTGTAGAATTTCCCACCTTCTAGGTTTGGCTTATTGCAGCCTTACGGTGTCATGTAACACGGTCATCTGTGTTCCTGGTACATGTTTAGCTAACGCGAAAGACCTGACAAGGTTCAACTGTTTTAGCTAGAATACTTTATAGATGGTGCTGTGTACTTCCTATGGGATCACATTGGGAGGAAAATAACATTTGGTTGTCCCACTTTAAATGATGCTGAAATTGATGAGTGGATTCTGGTGTGGTCAGCTTTCTTTCTAATAGAAACTTCCCTGTAAACCTTCACCTAACGGTTTTAGCATTCAATGTTTAATTTTATGTACATCCATTATTTCTCTAAGAGCTGAAAAATGATGATTTTCTAAATCTGTCCATCTTTCTACATGTTTAGAGTTGTCCCTCATCAACCATTGATAACCCTTGCTATCCATGGGAAAAGGTAGACTAAAGGCTTGCTTTGCTTTTGTTTGTCAATTTTCTGAATAATGGATGAGTTGGTGCTCTAACACCTCCAAAGGTGTTTTTCGACTCATATTTTTACATATTAGATGTGTTTTTGTTTCGTGCAGTTATTATTCTATTCGATGTTCAAATTGTCCCACCCTTGGTCAGTGGAAGCCCCTCAGTTTGGTTCTTTTTTGCCTTCTTTTGACAAGAGCCTGTTAATTTATAATTGTTTTCTTGCTTTCTAGCACAACAAAGGTGTCCTAGGCTTGCCTTGTCCATTTTCTGCATCAGGAGGACTGGTCCCTTATAGTGGGAACCAGAGGAGCCCTGATGGTGCAATAGTTAAGTTCTGGGCTGCTAACTGAAAGCTCAGCGGTGCAAACTCACCAGCCACTCCGAAGGAGAAAGACGTGGCAGTCTGCTTCTGTAATGATTACAGCCTTGGAACCCCTATGGGGAAGTTCTACTCTGTCCTATGTGGTCTCTATGAGTCAGAATTGACTCGACAGCAATGGGCTTGGTATTTAGAGACTAGAATCTTTGTTCTAGGGGTTATTATTATTATTTTTTAATGACTCTGTGATACTCCATGACATACCACGATATATTTCACTATTCCCTGTTGCTGGCATTCTCTTTGCAGATCTTGCCTTCCAATTGCAAAGTCTCCTAGTGGATTCTGAGAAAATTGTTCAAGGAACTTGCTATGGTCCTTATAGCTTTAGCAGAAATTGTAAGACTGGAAACCAAGAATAAGATAATTGGAATTCTTAATAGATATTCTGGTAACACAACAGATCTTGGGCAATATATGTGGACATAAAGGAAAATAATAACTTTTTCTGTTGTGTAAAGAACTCCTCCTCTGCTTCCCAGAGCTGACTTTTAACAAGATGAGAAGCTGGTACCCTTCGCTCCTTTCCTCCCTTGGTTAAAGAAGAGTTTTCCTTCCTTCTGTCAGAGATCATAGCGGAAATGTATTTTCTGTTTGCTTTTTCTAACTGTGCTCTTGGCACAGGGATGCACACTAGCTCTCCAAGCCATATAACAGCTTGGACCTCTCATCAGTTCCATACAACTTTGGATCCGGGTGCAGCTGTGTGCCATATTGGCAGGACATTTTATTCTTGCAGAGGGCATTCTGGCTTTCTTGATTCTGTATTTTATTTCTTTGCCAATCATCAAACAGTGTGCAACTTAGGAAACAAAATTTACGGAGCGTTTTCAGCTCCATAACTAGCAATAACCGTTCCTGGCTGGTTACAGAGTTCCCCAGGTGTGCCCTGTTATATAGGCCTGATTTTCTAGTTCATTGTAAATTCACGACACTCTACTAACTCTGCCAACTGTTTCCATTTTCAGTGTCCTTTCCTTTGCATTAAAACAAACAAACAAAAAATCCAGCTCCAGTAACCCTCTTAAAGCTTTTGATAATGCTTGCAGGCTTTTCAAAAAATTAAAATTTTTTTATTGGAATATAATATACATTATAGAAAAGTACCTATATGGGTACAGCTTGATGAATTTCCACATGCTAAACACATTCATATAAGCAGCACTTGGATAAATAAGCAGAACATTAAAAGTATCCCCCCTCATGCCTGCTTCCGGTAACGTCCCCCTTCCACCTCCAAGGGCAACCATTATCCTGATCCCTAAAGGCATAGATTTTTGCCTGGCTTTGTACTTATATGAATGGAATTATACTGTATGTACTTTTTTTTGTGTCTGGCTTATTTCTCTCAGCAATATGAGAATCAACCATATGAATATGTGCAATTGTGGATTGTTTATTCTAATTCCTGTATAGTATTCTCTTGTGTGACACCATCCCAATTTATTTATCCATTCTTTGGGTTGATGAGCATTTGGGTAGTTTCCATTTGGGGGCTATTACAAATAATGCTGCTACGAACATTCTAGTACATGTCTTTAGTGAACACACATATGCATTTCTGTTGAGCATATACCTAGAAGAGCAATTCCTGGTCATAGTGTGTGCAGTGTTCTGCTTTAGTAGATAATGTCAACCGGTTTTCCAACGTGGTTGTGCCAAATCCAACTCCCATCAGTAGTATGAGAGCTTTGAATGATACATATCCTTGCCAACACTGGTATTTTCTGTCTTTTTCATTTATGTGCATATACTTTTAAAAAAAATTATATTTTATCATGTTTCTGGTGACAGTTTACACAGCAGTTTAGGTTCCCATTCAATACTTTCTATACAAGTAACTGTTCAGAGACATTGGCTATATTCTTCACAATGTGTAAATAGTCTCATGATTTCCCTTCTGGTTGTTCCATTTCCATTAATCTAGTTTCTCTACCCTTTACACTCTCATCTTTGTTTTCTTTCTTTTTTTTTTAATCTTTGTTTTAAAGTAATTATTGACCGTTTGGTCTCATATAGGTGTTTTTTTAAAGGAGCACAGTACTTACGGGTGATACTCATTATTTTTTAGCCAATTTGTTATTTATCTACAAGGTAACCTCAGGGGTTAGCTTCTGTTCAAGGTTTCAAGAGTATCTCAGAGCAGTAATCTTGGGGAGTCCTCCAGTCTCAACCGGTTCAGTAGGTCTTTTTTTTTTTAAGGAATTTGAGGTTCTGTTCCACATTTTTCTCCCATTCTATCAGGGTCTGTCTATGTGGCTGTGTATGTACTTTTGAGTTGAAAAAGGATTCCCAGAGTACTGAAGGCATTCTAATACTGGCCTCTCGGTTCCATCTGGAGAATAGAAATATATATGGGGTGCATTAGACTGGGTCTCTGACAACATCTTCATTTATTGCACTGATGATAGTAATGAGTCAAATGGACGTATAGAACTTTCAGTATCAACAAGGAGAAGAAGAATATAAGTTTAGTGACTTTAGAGCAGCCAACTGTTTCCTCCTGATTTTTATTATTGCACAAATCTCATTATGACAAAAAACAAAGGATGACAGTAAAAGAGAAGTATCATTCACAAGCCCATTTCTGTAACACACTTGTTATTTCTGGGTTCCCTTCTATCTTCATCCACAAAAACATCTAAATTTTACATGGTTATAGTCATAGTCTAGACATATTTTCATTTTCTGGTTTTTGTTTTTGTTTAACTGAATGTTATATCTGAAGCACTCTCTCAGGTTATTTAAATAGTTCCACATTATACATTTAGGTTGCTTCCAATGTTTTACTTTTCTAGAGAGATCTGTAGAAAATATTTTTACCAATTAACCTTTTTTTGAATTGATCTCTTAGGCTAAATTCCTAAGAGTAGGATTACTGGGTAGAAAATAAAGGTTTTTTGGCTCTTGATTTATCATGTATCTTTCTCTTCAAAAGACTTTCTACAATTTATACCACAAAAACCTAGACCTCTTGGAAACCACAAGAGGTTAGTTTTACTTTAAAAAAAAAAATACTTTGTTAGGTGCATGAACCACATATTATCTATGGCATATTATAAAAATACATTCCTAGCATTTGGAAGATTTGAAATTTCTTGCTTAGCTGTATTTGTAATAGCCCAAACCCACACACAACCCAAATGTCCATCAGCAGAGATAAACAGATAAACGCATTGTGGTATATCCATACAATAGAATACTACTCAGCAATTAGAAGCAAGAAATCACCGACACATGCAACAACATGGATAAATCTCAAAATAACTATGCGGGGTGAAAGGAACCAGACAAAAAGGAATACATACTATATGATTCCATTATTTAAAAATCTAGAAAATGCAAACTAATCATAGTGACAGAAAGCAGATCAGTGGTTGCCTGGGAGCAAGGAGTAGAGGGGGCAGAGGAAAGGATTACAAAGGAGTACATGGAAACCTCTGGGCGATGGACATGCTTACTATCTTGATTGTAGTGATGGTTTCACGATTACATGTGTTAAAACTTAACCATATTGTAACCTTCAAATATGTGCAGCTTATTGCTTATCAACTATACCTTAATTAAGCTGTGTTTTTAAAAAAATTTCTTGCTCAGTATTTCCAACTCTTAGAATATCAAAAGAGAAAACAAAGGACATGAATTTGTGTTCATTCATTATTTTTATAGAGCATACTTTAACTAGCTAGTATACTCTTAATTTTTTAAAGAGTTGACAATCATACCAAGGGAAAAATACAAGGCATTCATACTAAAGAACCAGCTGTTCGATTTTTAGGCTCTGTGGTGAAACTTTGTGTTTTAGAAAATGGATCCGCCTTTGTTCTCTTCCTGTTTCTGTGTCTGCTGTCCTGAAGCCAAATGAGCTACCAAGACGTCTTTATATTAACATACTAACACAGTTGTTCTCAAAGTATTATCCATGGACCCTGCATGGTCCCCGACGCCCTTTCAGGGGGTTCACAAGATCAAAATTATTCTCATTTTTGCTATTTTCACTGTATTTTACAATGATCCTGCAAAAACCAATAGTGGATAACACTGTTGATGCGTTAGCACAAATCAAGGCAGTGCTACCAAGTGCACTCTTAGACGTTTTCTGTTTCCCGACCGTGTACCAGCAGTGAAACAAAAAGTTTCACTTCAGAGTGACCTTGATAAAACAGCAATAATTATTAATTTTATTAAATCTCAATCCTTGAGTATGTTTCTTTTTAATATTCTGTGTGAGGATATGGGAACCTGTTGCTGTCAAGTCAATTCGGACTCATGGCCACCCCAGGTGTTACAGAACAGAATTGCTCCTAGGGTTTTCTTGGCTGTAATCTTTGTGGAAGCAGATTGCCAGGCCTTTCTTCCACAGCAATGCTGGGTGGGTTCAAACCACCAACCTTTAGGGTAGTAGTTGAGCACAAACCGTTTGCGTCACCCAGGTACACATGAAGCACTTTTGCTACATACCAAAATACACGAAAACACTTGTGAGATTGAGTTATGAGCTGAACAAACTGCTTTTCCCATCAACACTGTTTACATTTGATAGACAAACTCAGGCTATTCAGATTATTCAGACTTTGGTGTTTAGCAGACACGCCCGTCCATACCCAGAGATTCTGCTTTAGAACCAACCATGTTAAGAGATTCTGTTTTCTTTACTGAGAATGGCATTTCCTGTCAAAGCTTAAATGCAGGTAAGATCCAGGGCATCATAGGCACTTGTCTAAGGACACGGAGAATAAAGTCAAGACAGGTGGCTTTCCGTATTTCACGCATGCCCTCCTTGAGACGTTAGAGTCAGTGCTACAAAAGAGAGAAATGTCAGGCAGGTGGAAAAACTGACAAGTCAGCTATTACACAGCCACTTAATTTTTATTTTGTAACTGTCACACTCTGAGCAACCAAAGATGACACTAAAATGCCGCATAATAAAATTCATTTGACCAAAAATATGGGCATCCATATTTTTGCCTCCAGCTCAGCTTTTGTTCATTTTTAATGTCAACTGTTTTCTGGGTCTGGCACTCATTTTGGCAAAAAGTTACATTTAGTTGCAAATGAAGACATGGTGCATAGCTGCTTTGATTAAAGAATTCAGATTCTTATCCAACGTTACGCCTTGAGAGTGGAAAGAAAGGCTAGGGAAGAACACGTCTCAGCATTGCCGTGTACGGATGAATGCCTGAAATAAATATTAACTGTTATTTCCGCAAACTTTCACACTGTTTTCTATACTTCATTTCCCCCGTTTGTGAGTTGACAGTGTATTCCACAACACTGTGGGCTTCTACTCATGATGAGTCTTCTCAGCGTGGGCTGGGTCAGTGTTTGTAGCTCAGCTGGTTGGTGCCAGAGTGGAGAGCTCTGATGATTTGATTCCACCCCAGGCACTGAAGGATTTTCAAGATTTTCCTCTTAATATTTGGCTTTACTTGATAATCCCAGAGCATGCTGGGAAATCTCAGCAAGAGAAAAAATTTAGTAACCACAGGGAGGCCAGCTCTGAGGGCTGTGGGTAAGTATGAAAGCTTATGAGTGTGACTACTAATGACTCTTCGATGTTCTGTTTTTCACAATGTTTTCCTTCCACAAAAAAGTCTGTAGGCTTGTGAGGAGAGAGGGATTTTAGAAAACTCAGCCATCCCCAGAAAGACAACTGCATAATTGAGTCATTTCCCAGGAGAGTAGCCACTAGTCAGGAAGTCATATTGAGCCATATGGTTCAGCTTACAATTGTAGAATTTCAAAAGCAGGAGTTGGCAAGGGGTTGCATAGGGTTTTAGCTTCACGTTTTTATCATCATTTTTCTTTCTTATTTGTGGAGTGCTGACATCACCCTTGGCATACGCAGGATGATCAACGTTGGAGAAAGTGCTCAATTCAGAAATAGGCTCTGCAGCAGATACGGTGACAGAATCCCAAAGGCTTCTAGTGTTTCTTCGGGCAAACGAATTTTGCATGTGCTTTCTTTTTTTTTTTTAATTTTATTTATTTCGTTCTCATTGTCGAGAATATACACAGCAAAATACACCAATTCAACAGTTTCCACGTGTACAATTCAGTGACATTGATTACAGTCTTTGAGTTGTACAAACATTCTCACCCTCCTTTTCTGAGTTTTTGTGTGTCTTAGTCATTTAGTGCTGCTATAACAGAAATACCACAAGTTGATGGCTTTAACAAAGCAAAGTTTATTTCCTAACAGTCCAGTAGGCTACAAGACCAAATTCAGTGCGTCAGCTCCAGGGGAACATTTTCTCTGTTGGCTCTGCAGGAAGGTCCATGTCATCAATCTTCCCTTGGTCTGGGAGCTTCTCTGCGAAGGAACCTCAGGTCCAAAGGACGCGCTCTAATCCTGGCACTGCTTTCTTGGTGGTATGAGGTTCCCATGTGTCTCTGCTCACTTTTCTCTTTTATATCTCAAAAGAGATTGGCTTAAGACACTATCCAATCTTGTATACCTCATCAGTATAACTGCCGCTAATCCATCTTATTACATCATAGTGATTGAATTTACAACACATAAGGAAATTATATCAGATTACACAATCATACAATACTGGAAATCATGAGCTAGCCAAGTTGATACACACATTTTTGGGGGGACACGATTCAATCCATAACGTGCTTTCTTTTTGATTTTACTTTTCTTTTGTGTTTTGTTTATATACTGTCATTAAGACTCACTTTTTTGGAGACGTGCAGCAATAGGCTAGATTCTCATTTGGTCTGAGTGCTCCAGATGTGAGCTGGTCCAGAGGAGGAGGGTGTGGGGATGTCCAGTAGGGAGGGCAGGTTTTGCTGGCTGGGTGAGGAGGCCCTGAGTAAGTCTCTCTGAATGAGTTTGGTCCTACAGCTAGCTTTTCATCTGACAGTGGCTGACCTTGACAGAGAGGAAATCCAGCCAGAGGCACTTTGTGTGCAGCAGATGCCTGGAAATACAGGAACCCAAGTGACCTTGTACTTAACAGGGCTTTACTTATAACAGTTAGGGTGACTTCTGTGGTCCCCTATAAAGTGGAAATAATCTCAGCTTAATTTAATTCAGTTCACATTTATTAGATTCTTACTAAGATGCCAGAGGCTTTCAGGTAATTAATTCTTGTGGTTTAGGTACTATTATTGTCATCTGAATTTTGAGGAAACTGAGAATTAGAGAGTTAAGTGGCTTACCCAAGTTTATAAAACTGTTTTTTTTTTTTTCTAATACAGATTATAATGAGATGTCCACACTATGTCCTCATTTGGATAAATCCAATTTTCCAGTTGCCATTGAGTTGACTCCAACTCAATGGCAACTCCTTGGGTATCATAGTAGAACTGTGCTCCACAGGAGTTTCAATGGCTGATTATTTGGAAGTAGATTACCAGGTCTTTCTTCCAAGGCACTTCTGGGTGGATTCAAACTTCCAACCTTTTGGTTAGCAGCTGAGCATGTTAAATGTTTGCACCACCCAGAGACTCCATTTTAATTAGAGGGATGAATTTTCTTTCTATGTCAAAAATTCAATCTCATACTGCAGTTAGTTGGACAGTCTTTGACTTCTTAATGCTACCTACCAGTTCTACAATTTCTTTTCCTGGTGGATATTGAGTGAGGCACGATAATATTCAATTTATTCTTGATTCATGGAAATTTTGAGAAATGTGTGTGTATAAGAGTATGTGGGGTAATTGCCCCACAGTAGATGTCATGAAACTCTTAAATTCCTATCTAGATGCACCCATGATGTACTTTTCACTTTCCACCTAATGCTGATCTTTTCCCTTAGGCCCATCAATTAGAAAAGCCTATAGCTCTTACTACATAATTGTTTGGAATTCTCAATGTTGACATGGCATCTTGATTTGTTCATCATTAAATTACATTTGTTTTATTATTTAAATTTAAAACAGCTCAAGTATCCATCTCAACAAAGTGAGAATGTCTCCTTTTCTATGAATAATCCCAAATCCTCATTATGCTTATACAAATGGTATTAGAGAATAAAAATAGAATACTTCCCCTGCTGGTTGTGGCAGACATGATAGATCGACTTGTTCAACATCTGTACCAACCTCATTCCTGTCTGCTATTCTGTGCTGCATTTCCCAGACTCTTTTGCTGTTAAAGATCTGGCTATGATGTAAATTCTACCAACCAGATGCAAATTCTAGTAGCAGTGGTGCTGATGGTCTATTAGAACCAGGGTGGCAGTAATGCTAACAGTTTTTAGCAGCTTTCCAATTTCCAGACTGCAAAAAGTGCAGATAAGGTGTTGTATTCCTGAAGTGGCTTCCTGATTCCCCCGTTTCCTGATGGTAGGAGAGGTAACAGTTAACTTGGTGGGCCACTTGGGCAGAATTCTTCCAGAAGTCATTCCTGGAGTCTCAGCCTAGAACCTGCTTCAACTGCCTTTGCAACAAATTTGTAAGCACCAACATCTTTTGTGCTTAAAATAGCTATAATAGTATCTGTTATTTGCAACTGAACCTCATTGGTATTCTAGCAAAGTCTTGATATCAAAATGTGACACAGAGAGTATAAGAAAGAAACTCTACAGGCCAGTTATACTCATGAGCATAGATACGAAAGTAGCAACTATAAGATTAGCAATCTGAATTCAAGAATACATAAAAAAGATACTATGTGACCAAGTTCGGTTTAGACCAGAAAAGTAAAATTCAGCATTTGAAAAACAGTTAATTCAACACATTAACAGATTAAAGGATAAAAACTTTTTTTTCAATAAATGGATAAAAAGTTTTTGATAAAATGTTAATATGGACTAGAAATAGAAATGAACTTCCTTAACCTGATAAAGCATATCTAAAATAACAAACATCAAAGAAACATCAAATTCAATGGTAAAATATTAAAACATTCCCTTTAAAGACAGGAATGGAAGCAAGGCAAGGATGCCCACTAGTACTACTTAGATTCAATGTTGTAGTAGCAATTTCAGAAAGAGAACTCACCAGAAAAACAAAACAATAAATGTAAAGATTGGAAAAGCTGAAACAAAATTCTTGTTACTTGCAGATGAAATTATTGTAATAAAACCCATAAGAATCTAGAGACAAATATTAGAATTAGTAAGACAGTTCAGCAAGGTTGCTGGATAAAATCTGATATACAAACGTCAACTTCCTTTCTAAACACTAGCAATAAACCTTTAAAAATTCAATTAATAGCACCATAAAATTATGGATCATGTGGAAATGAACAAAAAAGACTGATAAGGAGAAAATTATAACAATTTTATTGAAAGACCCTAAAGAAAACCTAAATAAAAAGTGCTACATACCATGTTTCTGCATAGAAAAGTTCAATATTGTAGATGTTGGTTCTTCAGACAAGGACATGCTTTATCATCACTCTTATTCAACACTGTGCTGGAGGTCCTAGCCAGAGCAATTTGGCTAGAAAAAGAAATAAAGGGCATCCAAATTGGTAGGGAAGAAGTCAAAGCATCTCTGTTTGCAGATGGTATGATCTTATACACAGAAAGCCCCAAAGAATCCGCAAGAAAGCTATTGGAACTCATAGAAGATTTCAGCAAAGTATCAGGATACAAGCTAAACATACAAAAATCAGTTGGATTCCTTTACACCAACAAAGAGAACTTCGAAGAGGAAATCACCAAATCAATACCATTTACAATAGTCCCCAAGAAGATAAAATGCTTAGGAATAAATCTAACCAGGAACATAACAGACCTATACAATGAAAACTACAAGACACTACTGCAAGAGACCAAAAGAGACCTGCCTAAGTGGATAAACATACCTTGCTCATGGATAGGAAGACTCTACATTGTGAAAATGTCAATTCTACCCAAAGCAATCTACACATACAATGCAATCCTGATCCAAATTCCACCGGCATTTTTTAATGAGATGCAGAAACAAATCACCAACTTCATATGGAAAAGGAAGAGGCCCCAAATGAATAAAGCATTACTCAAGAAGAAGAACAAAGTGAGCGGCCTCACACTACCTGATTTTAGAACCTGTTATATGCCACGGTAGTCAAAACAGTCTGGTACTGCTACAACAAGAGATACATAGACCAATGGAAAAGAATTGAGAATCCCCACATAAACTCATCCACCTGTAAACAGCTGATATTTGACAAAGGCCCGAAGTCCATAAACTGGGGAAAAGACAGTCTCTTTAACAAATGGTGCTGGTATAACTGGATATCCATCTGCAAAAAAATGAAATAAGACCCATACCTCACACCATGCACAAAACTAACTCAAAATGGATCAAAGACCTAAATATAAAATTGAAAATGATAAAGATCATGGAAGAAAAAATAGGGACAATGCTAGGAGCCCTAATACATGGCATAAACAGAACATGAACCGTAAGTAACAATGCACAAGCACCAGAAGAGAGATTCGATAACTGGTAGCTCCTAAAAAATCAAACACCTATGCTCATCAAAACACTTCACCAGAAGAATAAAAAGACAACCTACAGACTGGGAAAAAATTTTTGGCTGCAACAAATCTGATCAGTGTCTAATCTCTAAAATCTACAAAATACTGCAAAACCTTAACAACAAAAAGACAAATAACCCAATTAAAAAATGGGCAAAGGATATGAACAGGCACTTCACCAAAGAAGACATTCAGGCAACTAACAGACACATGAAGAAATGCTCACGATCATTAGCCATTAGAGAAATGCAGTTCAAAACTACAATGAGATACCATCTCACCCCAACAAGGCTAGCATTAATCCAAAAATCACAAAATAATAACTGCTGGAGAGGCTGTGGAGAGACTGGAACACTTATACACGGTTGGTGGGAATGTACAATGGTACAACTACTTAGGAAATCGATTTGACACTTCCTTAAAAAGCTAGAAATAAAAGTACCATATGATCCAGCAATGCCGCTCCTTGGACTATATCCTAGAAAAATAAGAGCCATCACACGAATAGATATATGCACACCCATGTTCATTGCAGCACCATTCACAATAGCAAAAAGATGGAAAAAACCTAGGTGCCCAACAACAGATGAATAGATAAACAAATTATGG
The DNA here is from genome assembly GCF_000243295.1 of Trichechus manatus latirostris. Lineage (NCBI taxonomy): Eukaryota > Metazoa > Chordata > Mammalia > Sirenia > Trichechidae > Trichechus > Trichechus manatus. The sequence continues at coordinate 12,933,256 of NW_004443980.1, forward strand.
TAAATCCACACAATGGAATACTATGCAGCTACAAAGAACAATGATGAAGCTGTGAAACATCTTATAACATGGAGGAATCTGAAGGGCATTATGCTGAGTATATTTAGTCAGTACAGGACAAATATTGTATAAGTCCACTATTATAAGAACTCAAGAAAAGGTTTAAACACAGAAGTAAACATTCTTTGATGGTTACGAGGTGGGGAGGGAGGGTGAGAGCTATTCACTATCTAGCTAGTGGACAAGAATTATCTTAGGTGAAGGGAAGGACAGTACACACTTCAGGGGAAGTCAGCACAACTAGACTAAACCAAAAGCTAAGAAGTTTCCTGAATACAACCAAACACTTCGAGGGACAGGGTAACAGGGAAGGGGGCCTGGGGACCATGCTTTCAGGGGACATCTAGGTCAATTGGCATAACAAAGCTTATTAAGAAAATGTTGTGCATCCTACTTTGGTGAGTGGCATCTGGGGTCTTAAAAGCTAGCAAGCGGCCATCTAAAATGCATCAATTGGTCCCAACTACCTGGAGTAAAGGAGAATGAGGACCACCAAAGACACAAGGAAAGTAATAGCCCAAGACACAGAAAGGGCCACATAAACCAGAGACTTCATCAGCCTAAGACCAGAAGAGCTAGATGGTACCTGGCTACCACCAATGACCACCCTGACAGGGAATACAACAGAGAGCCCCTGATGGAATAGGAGAAAGGTGGGGTGCAGAACTCAAATTCTAGTAAGAAGACCAGACTTAATGATCTGACTGACACTGGAGGAACCCTGGAAAGGATGGCCCCTGGATTCTCTCTCAGCCCAGAACTAAAACAATTTCTGAGGCCAACTCTTCAGACAGGGATTAGACTAGACCGTGAGACATAAAATGATACTCGTAAAGAGTGTGCTTCTTAGCTCAAGTAGATACATGAGACTAAATGGGCAGCTTCTGTCCAGAGGTAAAATGAGAAGGCAGAGAGGGTTAGGAGCTGGTTGAATGGACATGGGAAATCAGGGCTGGAAAGGAGGAGTGTGCTGTCACAGTATAGAGAGAGCAATTAGGGTCACATAACAATGTATGTATAAATTTTTGTGTAAGACTAACTTGAAATGTAAACTTTCACTTAAACTACAACAATAAACAAAAAAAGAAAAAAAAAGATGTCAGTTCACACTGAAACTGATTTGCATTTTTAAAGAAATTTCAATCAAAATCTCAACAAGTTTTTTTTTTTTAGTGAGATTTGCCAAGTGTATTTTAAAATGTATAAGGAAGAACAAAGGTCTAAGAATAGCCCAGATGCTCCTGAAGATGCATACAACAGGAGGTGGAGGATTTGACTGCTTGTGAGCCTTAAAACTTACGGTAGTTTCTTCAGGAGGTATTGGCATAAGGATAGATAAGTAATCAGTGTAACAGAATGTTGTTGTTATTGGCTGCCATGGAGTCCACCTGACTCATGGCAACCCCATGCACAATGGAACTAAATGCTGCGTGTCCTCCACCATCCCCATGATCGGTTGCAAATCAGACTGTTGTGATCCACAGGGTTTTCATTGACACATTTTTGGAAGTAGATCACCAGGCTTTTCTTCCTAGTCTGACTTCACCTGGAAATTCTGCTGAAACCTGTTCAACATCATAGCAACACACAAGCCTCCAATGACAGATAAGTGGTGCTGCGCTTGACGCGCATTGGCTAGGAATTGAACCCAGGTCTCCTGCATGGGAGTCAAGAATTCTACAGAGAGCCAGTAAACATACAGACACATATATGGAAATGTGATATATGACAGAAATAGCAGTGTACGTCAGTAGGGAAAGAATGGATATGAAAAAATAGGAAACTGGATCCCTCCTTCACAGGATATACAAAATCAATTCCAAATGTTTTAGGAACTTAAATGTGACAGGTAAAACTTTAAAACTTTTCTAAGAAAATATAGAATATCCTTAAACCTTTAGTTGAAAAATATTTCTGGAACAACACCCTAGAGTAGTGAACTTAATTTTGGGATTAGTTGGTTTTTGCATTTGTGGTAAAACATGTGTGTAAAATTGTCTGTCTTGGGGTTTCCTTTATGATTCAGTGTCTTTAATGGGTATGAGTATATTCACATTTTCTAGAGTAAGTTTTTGTAATTTCATTTTTCAGGGAATTTGTCAGTTTTTCCTAAGTTTTCAAATTTATTTGCAACAAATTATTCATAATCATTTTATTGTCTTGTTAATCTCTGCTGACTCTGTAACTGTGACCCATTTTATTCTAAATATTATACATTTTCTATTGCTTTGATAAATCTTGCTAAAATTGTTCAAATTTACTAGTCTATGCATAAAGGCAACTCTTCTACTTTGTTGACCCTCTCTGTTAATGTCTTTGTTCTCTATTTCATTACTACTTCATCTTATTTTAATTATTCCTTGCTATATTTTTAATACATTGGTTTTTCTTTTTTAATCTCTTCTGTTGGACTTTTATTTGTATTCAGTTTTTCTTTTTCTCTAACAAAGGCATTTAAAGCTACAAATGTTACTTTGAGTACCTTTTTAACTGCATTCCTCAAATTTTTGCTATGTGGTGTTTTTGTTATTGTTTTAAATTTTTAGTATGACTTCCCCTTTATCTATGAATTATTTTAAAGTGTATTTTTAACTCTACAGTCACATTGGCTTCAAAATACTTTTTGATCATTGATTTCTAAATTTCACTGAGACCAGAGAATGCATACTATATGATACAGATTCTTTGAAATTTATTGAGACTTTCCTTATGTGGTCAGTTTTGTAGCTGGCATGTATGTTTGAGCAGAAATGTTTATTCTCTAGCTTTTTGATATAAATATATATTAATATAGGGCTTATTCATTGCATTCTTCAAGTGGTTATACTGTTTTTTTGCTTGCTTAATCTCTATATTACTGACAGAGATGTGTTAAAATCTTCCACTAAGATGGTGAATTTTTCAATTTCCTCTTTTTATTCTATAAATTTCTGATTTTTGTATTTTGAGGGTGCTTTATTGTGTGTATACATGTTTAGAATTATTATAGCTTTCTGAAGAATTAGATTTTTATCAATATGCAGAAGCACACTCCATTGATAAAATAATTTTTTCCATATCGTCTTTTTTTTTTTTTTTGGTCTGGTATTAATTTAAATACACCAGTTTTCTTTTGGTTAGTATTTGCCTGATATGAATTCTTTTTTCCATCCTATTACTTTGAATCTTTCTGTAAATTTTTGTTTTAGATGTGCCTCTTGTAAATTTGCTTTTAGATGTGACTATGTTTTTAAAAATATATATACTTCAACATTATTTGTCTTTTAATTGGGTAATTGAGTCCACTTACATTGATTATGATTACTGATATATTTAGATTCATTTCCACCATCATTTTTTGTGATTTTTGTTTGAATAGACTCCTTTTGTGCTGTAAGAAGTTTGAACTTTTCCCTGAAGTTAATTGGAAATTACCAAGGTGTTTATTGAATACCACTTACACATACACACACACACACACACACTCTCTACATTAAGTAGGCAATTTTTACGTTCATATCACAGCTGAGGAAACTGAAGTCGACTGTTTAATTCATTTAGGTCACAGAGCTATTATGTGTCAGAGACTAGATTTGAACCAAGATATTCTGGAATTGGACTCCATTTCCATTATCCTTCCAAGCTTCCACTTCAGCTCACTTCTGTAGAATACACAGTAAAGCTGACAGGAAAGATCAAGGAAGAAGGAGCTTCCAGAGGAGCCAGTAACATGCATTGAGGTCATAACTTTTATTGCCTTTAAACGGGGGTTGAATAGAGTTTTGAAACTGAACCGCTTTTTGCTTTGTTCTTGTTTCCCTGTTGGGTTTACTCATCAGTGGTTGACGTTTGCTCCAATATAAGGGGTATTTAAACATGGAGTAATTTTTTTTAATTGGTTATGGTATTTCACCCATGATGAAATGAAAGTCTCATAAAACCCTAATATGAAACTGAAGTGAGCTTGATTTTGTCAGTTTTTTTAAATAACTGTTGAGATTATGGAGAATATTATTGAGTAAGTCTGACAATGAGAAGACAAGCCCAACAGACAACTGGTTCCCCCAAAATTAAAAAACTTGCCCAGTGTTACTTGGTTTGTGGGTAGAATCAGGATTTGAATTCCAGTTTTTCTGCTTCCAAAGCACATTCTTTCTACCATACTAGGCTGTCTCACAAAGTAACTGCTGAGAAATAGCATCTGTGAAGAAATAAATAGCTTCTCAAAAGCTGGACCTGCAAACAAAAACATAGTTCAGTAGTTCAAAACATAGTTCTATAGTAAACATAGTTCATAGTTCGATTCTACTAGTTAAGAAAAATCTGAAAAGTCAGTTTGGCATCCCTAAAAACATACTTAACATACATAATGACTACAGAAACTCTTTGATTACCCATCACTGTTCAGCCCAACATAGAGCCTTTGGATAGCGTGCCAAGGGCACCATGTAAAAGTCATTAATTGACACACCTATTTGTCCATGTCCCCGTTCCACACCTCATTCCTCTCTGATTCTCATGACTTCCTGTTTTCTGACCTTGTGCCTGGTCATAACATTCTATCCCTCCTTCACTTCATTCTCTCTGCTTTACCCAGGGTTCTATCTCTTCTGGCTGCTGCCTCTGTGATTCCCTTGATGATGTTCTGGCCCCTAGGCTGGCAATGCAGACCCAGGTGGCCCTGACAGATACCCCCATGATGGTATTTATTCAATGTGGTTTGAGGACCACTTCTATTAAGATTGGAGTCCCTGGGTGGTGTAAATGGTTAACAGGCTTGGCTCCTAACTGGAAAGGTTGGAGGTTTGAGTCCACCCAGAGGCACCTTGGAAGAAAAGCCCGGCAATCTACTTCCAAAAAATCAGCCATTGAAAGCCTTATGGAGCACAGTTGTACTCTGATGCACATGGGGTCACCATAAGTTGGAGTCAGCTCTACAGGAACTGGTACTGGTTTTATCAAGATTATAACAATGGGAAAAGGATATGAACAGACACTTCACCAAAGAAGACATTCAGACGGCTAACAAACACATGAAGAAATGCTCATGATCATTAGCCATTAGAGAGATGCAAATCAAAACTACAATGAGATACCATCTCACCCCAACATTTCTAGTACTAATAAAAAAACAGAAAATAACAAATGTTGGAGAGGTTGTGGGAAGATTGGAACTATTATGCACTGTTGGTGGGAAATGTAAAATGGTACAATCACTTTGGAAAAAAACATGGTGTTTCCTCAAAAAGTTAGAAATAGAAATACCATATGACCCAGCAATCTCACTCCTAGGTATATATCCTAAATAAATAAGAGCTGTGACACAAATAGACATATGCACACCCATGTTCATTGCAGCATTATTCACAATAGCAAAAAGATGGAAGCAACCTAAGTGCCTATCAACAAAGGAATGGATAAACAAATTGTGGTACATACATACAATGGAATACTGCCCAAAAAAAAGAATAATGACAAATCAGCAAAACATCTCACAACATGGATGAATTTGGAGGACATTATGCTGAGTGATACAAGTCAATCACAAAAGGACAAATATTTTATGAGACCACTATTATAAAGAAAGAAGAAAAGGTTTACACATGGAAAAACAAAAAAACAAATTATTAAGTTATTAAGGCTGGGGGTGAGGGTGGGATGGAGGGAGGGAAAATCACCAAATAGATAGAAGACACATGTTAATTTTGGTAAAGGGAAAGGCAATACATAATATGGGGGAAGTCAACAAAACATGACCAAGGCATGGGAGGACACTGAGAGGAACACAAGAACAAAGGGCAACAAAGGTAATTTTTATAGCACAGACAATCCTGCAACAATAGTGTTAACAAACACTAATTTACAAATGGATAAATAGCTAGGTAGATATGACAAGAGGTGTGAGAAGGTATAAAGGAACACACCCATTTATAGATATAGGTTTGGTGGTGAATGTTTCTACATGCAAACTATAAGTGATGCTTATATATCAATATAGACAATAGAGCACACAAGGGCCCCGGTCAGAGCAACTTCTTAGACGTAACCAAACACCTTGCAGGACGAAGTTCCTAGACTCGAAATTGAAGGGCCATGAACTCAGGGGACATCTACAACAATTGGCACAGCATAGTACATAAAGTTCTGCACCCTACTTCGGTGAGTAGCATCTGGGGTTTCAAAAGCTTGTGAATGGCCAGCCATCTGAGATACAATTATCGGTCTCTTAAACCATCTGGAACAAAAGAGAATTAAGAAAACCAAAGACACAAAGGAGCAATTAGTCCAAAGGACTATTGGTCTATATGAAGCACAGCCTACACAACCTGGAGACCAGAAGAACTAGGTGGTGCCCAGCTACCACTACCAACCTCTCTGACCGGGGTTACAAGAGAATGTCCCGGACAAAATGGGAGAAAAATTGCACAACAAAAAATCAAATTCACAAAAAAGATCAGACTTACTGGTCTCATAGAGACTGGAAGAATTCCTGAGACTACGGCCCTAAGACACCCTTCTGAAATGGAACTGAAGCCACTACCAGAGACCATCTTTCAGCCAAACCATAGACAGGCCCATAAAATAACAACACCTGAGAGGAACATGTTTCTTAGAACAATCTATTATAGAAGATCAAAAGACAATATTTGCCCAAAAGCAAAGATGAGGAGGCAGGAAGGGGTAGCAATTCAGGACGAAAGGAAATGGGGAGCCTAGGATGGAGATGGGAGGAGGACAGGCACATTGTGGGGAATGGAACCAATGTCATGGAACACTTTATGTACAAGTTATTGAATGGGAAACTAATTTGCTCTGTAAACTTTGTCCTGTGCAATAAGGAGAAAAAAAAAAATGTTACATGGAGTGTGGAAACAACCAAAAAGTCCATCCACAGATGAATGGACAAACAAGATGTGATCTATACATACAATGGAATATTTCTCAGCCATAAAGGGAAAGGAAATCGTGATACACACCACAGCATGGATGAACCTTGAAAACATCATGCTGAGCAAAATAAGTCAGTCACAGAAGGACAAATACTGTATGATCTCACTTTTAAGAAGTAAGCAAATATTTAGAAATGAAAAATTATTAGTGGTTACCAGGGATGGGAGGTAGGGAGGGGAAAAGGGGAAATTTCTTCTTAGGAGCGTTAAGCTTATGTTAACGGTGGTAGAATAATTTTGAAAAAGATAGCAAGAAAGGTTACACGACTAGAAGAATATAATCCATAGAAAAAAAGATTAAAAAAAATTCATTAGGGGAGGAAATACCTGCACTGACTGAGTGACAATCTCTGGGGAGGGGGGCCCTGCAATCTGCACTTTAACAAGTTTCCCAGTTGATTCTTATGTGACCAAAGTTTCTTAAGCACTGCCTTACCAGTTGGATGTGGTCCCTAGGTACCCGATCCTTTATGTCATCCTCTGCAATGACTCCCCTGTCTATTAGGACTCTCTGGCCTGACCTGAATATACTGCTGCTCTGTTCCATTAATGCATCTCACTGAGAGTTGTTTATATTGCTTGGGCCTTTTGAGAGGACTGGTTGCCCATTGCAATCACTAATGGAATGTTCCATTGTTTCCCGTATAACCTGTTTCCCCAAAGCCTCATCTGTTTGCAGGTACAAATCAAGTCACTTAGTGTTTATAACCCAGATTGCACTGACTCATGCCCGTGCCTACATAATATAAGACCTTAATTTCCTGCAAAATTCTCCCCAAGTATTTCTGGGAGGTCTTAAGATGTGCCTCGCAGGTAGGTGCTCTCAACCCCACTCTTCCACATCTGTCCCTGGTTGAGATGTGTGTTGCTTTTGGAGTCACTTGGGCTGTGCTTCTCTGGTCTCCAAGGCTGCTGGCTCCCTGCAGATGCTCATCTCTATGACTAGGGCTTCTCTCTTTGCTCTCATAGGCACAGATCCCTGGGGAGCTGGGGGTGGTGCTGCGTTCCCAGGCATGTTCACGGGGTGGGAGCCATTCTGCGATTGGCAGAGGAGGGAGGAGGATGCTGCTTACCGACCATGTGTTGTATTATTTTCCACCTAAGCAACAAAGCAAAACAAATACAGTGAAACCTGCGAAAGCCAGAACATGTGTAATCAGGAATCTGTCAGAGAAAGAAAACTCAAATATTTTCTACTAATAGAGAGCAATAGAAAAGTGGTAAGACTGCACCCTGTCAAAGGCAGAAACCTGTGAGACCCAGAAAAACAAGCACTCTAATTCCAGCTCTCACAGATTTTGGTGCACTCCCCTGGGTCTCCAAAGTCCCTTGTGACACCATTTCATGCAACTTCTACCTGCAGCTCCTCTCTCCAAAATATTCAGACACCAACATTGCAGACAAACGCTAGGCTATGCTCCCAGCTCAGTCACTTCCCCAGTGCCCACAAAACAAACCCACAGAAAGATTTACTCCTTATAGACCCTTCTATCCATTCATTCCACATGCTCGACCATGTATGAATTACATTTTCAGCTTAAGTGGGACCTTCCCCCATCATATGTGTTAAGTTACTGATTCTATGATCCCAGTTTATGAGCCAATCCCTTGGGAACAGTTTTAAACAAACTTCAAAATGTAGGTTAGGCTGTCCGAGCAAGAGAGCTCAAGCAGCACTGATCCTTAAAAATGATTTATTTTTCCTTCCAAAGAGAGCATCTGACATACAAAGGAGTTCCTGGATGGCACAAACGGTTAAACGCTCGACTGCTAGCTGAAAGATGGGCGGTTCGAACCCACCCAGAGGCACCTCGGGAAGACAGGCTTGGTAATCTGCTTCTGAAACGTCACAGTCGTGAAAACCCTATGGAGAAGTTCTGCTCTGCATACATGGGGTCGCCAATAGTTGGAATCGACTTGATGGCAACGGACAATAACAACATCTGTTGTCTGACTCGTGGAATACAGAACAAACACTGTAACAAAAGGGAAGAGAGAAGCAGGGAACTGAAGCACATGCAGGATTCAGCTTTCTAACAGAACACAGTCTCCCTACCTTCCTCCTCCTTTACCAAGCAGTGCCAGCTGTCATCAAGAGCTGTTTCCAAACCAATTATCACTCCTTTATCAGAAAGGAGGATAGAATCTTAACAAAAGAACAGATGATCGGATGCCATTGGTTTCTCTCACTCTGGAACTGCTTTAGAAAGGAAGTTGCATCTTTGCAGAATTATTATTATCAATCAGCCTTCATTGCTTCAGCTTTCTTTATTGCATTCTAACACACAAAGTAATGAAAACATATAATAAAGAGAATAAAACACGTAATGCATCACTGTGCAGATATTGCAATCATAGCAAATCCAATGTAAATGCCCTACAGGGAATACTTGAGCCTTCCAATACATTGCTAACAGTTTGCATGATACTACATCACGTTATTTATCTACTAAACCTGTCATGCTCTGCTAAATATCGTGCCAGCATCAACCCCAAATAGCACTACTCCTTCCCATTCTCCAAACAGGCGGCATATTTCTCTACTGTCACTGGTTTTAATGTTTGCAAAGAGTAGCTCCAGCTCCTGAATAATTAATGCATAACGATTACTAAGCTATGGGTAGTTTACTATTCCAACCTCTCTGGTCTTTGCAATGTTGCTTGCTTTAATATGCACTTGGTATTGAAACCAAGAGGTAGTAAAAGCCATTAAGACAGCATGGAGCTCAGTCAATAATGATTTACAGAGTTTGGATGCGTACTGGGCTTTTCATTCTTGGCTTTCAAGCCCCATCTGCTGCTCATGCTCTGACTTGGTCTCTCTTCTGCAAATGTTTCTCTGATGGCTGGGTTTCTGCTCTGTTTACACTTACTTAAAGAGTCAACACTCAAGAGTTCAGGTCAAGTACACACTTCCTCTGCAGTATTTCCAGCTCTGGAAAACATTGGTAGCGGCTAAATACACTTGGAATATTTCTGTCAAATATATGCCCATCAAGCAACTTCATGATCCCACACAGTATGGATGCTTAGTAAATAATAAGAATAACTACTAGGACAATTCAGCCTAAGAACCACAGAAGAGGTATAAAAGCTAGCAAGGACTGCTTTGAGGACAAGGAGGAGCAACTCTTTTGTGGTGAAAACAGCACAGTAATAACATGAAGACTGGTCCTACTATGTACTGCTTGTGTTTCTGCTCCATGAACTGCTACTGATCAACTCAGCCTTTAATGATCCCCATGTGTTATAAGCTGTGGCATCCCAAAGGGCAGAAGTGGGTCATTGTAGTGAGCTGTGAGCTGCAATGGTCTGGTGCTCCAGGAGTACGTGATGAGAAGACATGACTAAGGTAGGGCAAATTCTCCGTGTGGGCATTTGAACCCACTCAGTGGCTCCAAGGAAGAAACACTGGCAATCTGCTTCCATACAGATTACAGCCCTGAAAACCCTGTGGAGCAGTTCTACTCTGTGATACATGAGGTCGCCATGAATCTGGATTGACTTGACAGCAATGGGTGGGAGGCATCAGAAAGGGGACTCGTTGCGTCTAGAAAACCAGTGCTTCAAATTTTATTCCCTTGGTGCTTGGTCTAGGGCTGACCATATAATATACAATAGAGATTTGGCCAAGATATTTGAGAGATGGGGTTAAATAAATGAATATACAGTAAACACCCATATAGAAGGCCATTTAAATCCTGGTTACTCAATAATATTGTCTTCTCATATAATATGTCATTTTCCTTTTCTTTGCAATCCCCCAAATGTCTCCATTAACGAAATTTTTTAACAGTTTATTATTTTTTTATTGTTGTAGTTTAAATGAAGTCTACATTTCAAGTTAGTCTCCCATACAAAATTTTATACATACATTGTTATGTGACCCTAATTGCTCACCCCATTCTGCGACAGCACACTCCTCCTTTCCACCCCTGATTCCTCATGTCCACTCAACCAGCTCCTAAACCTCTCTGCCTTCTCATCTCACCTCCAGACAAGAGCCGCCCCTTTGGTCTCTTGTATCTACTGGAGTTAAGAGGCACACTCCGCACGAGTATCACTTTATGTCCCACAGTCCAGTCCAATCCCTGTCTGAAGAGTTGGCCTTGGAAATTGTTTTAGTTCTGAGCTGATAGAGAATCCAGGGGCCATGCTTTCCGGGGTTCCTCCAGTCTCAGTCAGACCATTAAGTCTGGTGTTCTTACTAGAATTTGAGTTCTGCACCCCATCTTTCTGCTGCTCCATCAGGGACTGTCTGTAGTATTTCCTGTCAGGGCAGTCATTGGTGGTAGCCAGGCACCGTCTAGTTCTTCTGGTCTCAGGCTGATGAAGTCTCTGGTTTAGGTGGCCCTTTCTGTCTCTTGGGCTACTACTTTCCTTGTGTCTTTGGTGGTCTTCATTCTCCTTTACTCCAGGTGGTTGGGACCAATTGATGCATCTTAGATGGCTGCCACT
>NW_004443980.1:12948743-12968136 GCF_000243295.1 Trichechus manatus latirostris
TTGATTTGTAGTATTGTTAGTTTCCTTTGTGGTTACCTTAATATTTACCCCTATTTTTCTAAGTTTATACCAGTCTTTTATTTCTTTATATCACCTTGACTTCCCCTCCATATGAAAAATCTATGTCTACATTTTTTAAGTCCCTCTTTTTTGTTTCAATGTTTTCCTTTTTTACATATTGACATCTCTGTTTCCTTATTTTCAATGTTTTAGCTTTGATGTATTTTCAACTTCCCTATCTGAGTCAATATCTGGTTGCTCTGTCCTGTGTTCTCATCTTGCGTTGTTACTTGATGTTATTGATTTTCTAACTGGAGGACTCCCTTTAGTATTTTTTGTAATTTTGGTTTTGTTTTTGCAAATTCCCTAAACTTCTGTTTATCTCTAAATGCCCTAATTTCACCATCATATTTGAGAGACTGTTTTGCTGGATATATAATTCTTGGCTGACTGTTGTTTTCCTTCAACACTTTATATATGTCATCCCATTGCCTTCTTGACTGCATGGTTTCTGCTGAGTAGTCTGAGCTTATTCTAATTGATTCTCCTTTGTAGATGACTTTTCTTTTATCCCTAGATGCTCTTAAAGTTTTCTCTTTATCTTTGGTTTTGGTAAGTTTGATTATAATATGTCCTGGTGACTTTCTTTTGGGATCTAGCTTATGTGGGGTTCAATGAGCATCTTGGATAGATATCTTCTCATCTTTCATGATATCAGGGAAGTTGTCTGTCATCAAATCTTCAACAATTTTCTCTGTATTTTCTGATATCCCCCCATGTTCTGTTACTCCAGTCACTTGTAGGTTATTTCTCTTGATAGAGTCCCACATAACTCTTAGAGTTTCTTCATGATTTTAATTCTTTTATCTGATTTTTCCTCAAATAAGTTAGCGTCAAGAGCTTTATCTTCAATGTCACTAATTCTGACTTCTACTGCCTCAATTCTGCTCCTATGACTTTCCATTGAGTTGTCTAATTCTGAAATTTTATTGTTAATCTTCTGGATTTCTGATTGCCCTCTCTCTATGGATTCTTGCAGCCTATTAAATTTGTCATTATGTTTTTGAATAACCTTTTTAAGTTCTGCTACTACTTTGACTGTATGTTCTTTGGCAGTTTCTAAATTTTATAGAATTTCCTTTCTAATTTCTAGATGAGTTCTTTATATTAATCTTTTGTATTCTGCCTCTGGTAATTCCAAGAAATTCTCTTCCTCCAGAGAATTTATTGACTCTTTATTTTGGGAGCTTGCTGAAGCCATCATGGACTGCCTCTTTATGTGATTTGATATTGACTGTTGTCTCCAAGCCATCAGTAAGTTATTATAATTTTATTTTATATTTGTTTATTGTGTCCTAGCTTCTTGTTTTGTTTTGATATGCCCAAATAGGCTGCTCGTGTTTGCTAGTTTGATTATTGGCACCTTTGAAGCTCTAACGTCCTGTCACCAGGTAGTTACCTCTGTAACTAAGTATGTGCACACAGGAATCTGTTAAATTTTCTTTTACAGATTCAGCTCAGGTGTCCAGAGAGTCGGTCTCTGTCATGGATTGAGTTGTGTCCCCCAAAAACGTCAGCTTGGCTGGGTCATGATTCCCAGTGTTGTATGATTGTGTAATCTGATGCGATTTCCTTATATGCTGTAAACTCTATCACTATGATGAGATTATATGTGATCTCCTTATGTGTTGTAAATTCTATCACTGTGATGAAGTTACACGGATGAGGTTGACAAGATTAGATAGTGTCTTAATGCAATCTCTTTTGAGATATAAAAGAGAGAAGTGAGCAGAGACACATGGGAACCTCATACTACCAAGAAAGCAGTGCCGGGAGCAGAGCGTATCCTTTGGACCTGAATTTCCTGCGCTGAGATGCTCCCAGACCAAGGAAAGACTGATGCATCACAGGGACCTTTCTCCAGAGCTGACAGAGAGAGAGAGGCTTCTCCTGGAGCTGATGCCCTGAGTTTGGACTTGTAGCCTACTGGACTGTGAGAGAATAAACTTCTCTTTGTTAAAGCTATCCACTCGTGGTATCTCTGTTGGAGCAGCACTAGATGACTAAGACAGTCACCAAGTGTGTGGTACAAGCTCTCACCTACAGTCTTAGAAGGGCATGGGTGATTGGTGTAGGCACAGGTATCTGGCTGCAGTAGGGAGTCACACACTGAGCAAGGCAGGGGGCTGACGGCTGCTCCTGAGTGTCTGAAAGGAAAGCATGTCCCTATTCCCTAGGGTGAGTAGGTAGGTGAGTTTTGCAGCTGGACTATGAGCACCCTACTCTGTTGGCTGTAAAGACTTGGGGGCACCACTTATCCTTGGACCCATGTAGCAGATGACTAGGTGGCGTAGGTGGAGCCACCAGTCCTCAAGCCTACAGTGTGGACTGGTAAATGTGCCTGCTTAAAGGGCAGGTCTGTATCAAGCATCACAAATCTGCCACTTGACAGCTGAAACAGTTGAAGTTAGACTTCAGGTGTTTATCCTGTTGTACTGTGGTAGTGAGGGCTTACATTGTTGAGATGGGTCCACACAAGTCTATACAGGGGTGGAAGGCACTCGAAGTCAGCGGACCCCTTATGCCTGTTCCTAGCAAAGGAGCTGTGCCACCCCTGCATTCCTGGCTTAGGGGAGCCAGTAGCTTATTTGTTCCCTCTTCAAGGCCAGGAGAATGGGTCAGGGCACTTTATGGGATCTGCTTCTGGCCCAGGGGACTCAGAGACTTTGGAAGCCAGCTGGACTGGTGCAGAGCAGGGAGGGAGGAGGTAAAAGGGAGAAAGGTTTTTCCCAAATGGGTTTTTTTTTTTTTTTTAATCCCCATGAAAGGCCACACACGTGTACCTATCTTTAGCCACTTGGGAGCTGCTTTTCATTGGTTCAGAATGTCCAAGCAGAATCTCTGCTGTCAGATCTCTCTCGATGTGGAAACTGCCTCCCGAGCACACGCACTGAGCTGTATGCCTGCTTCACTGTGCACCTCTGAGCCGGTCGGGGATGAAGAGCTGTGGCTCCAGCCAAGTCCAGTCTGGCACTCCTCGCTTCTTCCAAACCATGTCCCTCTCCCCCAGTCACTCAGTCTGATTCCTCAACTTTGCCTTGTTCAGGGCTTCTAGATATTCATATACAATTAAATCACTTGTTTTTCCAGGTCTTTGTTGTAAGAGGGTTATAGGAAGCCGTCTGACTACTCCGCCATCTTGGCCCTGCCTCCAGAAAATTTTTAACATCTTAGAAATAAATGTATAAAAGCTCTGAGCCTGGTTGTATAGATCAAAAAAAGTCCTGAGTTTGCTTATAGTAGGATATATTGCTAATTCTTCGAGGTGGTTCAGAAAAGGTCTTTGACTAAGTGGACCCTGGTGACCTACAAGTTAGCATAAGTCTGAAAGGTCAAACTTGCTATTTCCTCCTCACCCAGCAGACCAAGCCTTATGTACTGTAATTGGTGCTTTGCCCTTTCCAGCTCTTAAATTGTTGCTAGGCTTAGCACTGTGTTAAATTGATGGGACCTGTGTAGTTGGTAGAGTAAATGGAAGTGAGGCTATCCTGTGCATTGCTCTATGACTGCGATTGGGTTGCTAATGAATATTTGTTAGAAAAGAATAAGGGGAAAAAGAAATACCTGCAGGCTGACCCAAGAAGCCCCCACAATAAGGTGTATGATTAAATAAAAGACTGAATATTAAAATCACAGAGTACTTTGGGGAAAAAGAAGGCACTGACTACAAATCGGCATCACTCTCCAGGACCCAAATGAGTCAAGCTCCTCCACAACTTAAGGTGCACAGTGGGACCATTGGATGCCTTCTTGGCCCAATGGGTTGGTAGTTGATTGCCATAATGCCGTAATGTTGATTGCCATAATTTCACTACAGATTTGTAAGTAAGCTCAAGTAAACCCATGTGTACCTTGCTTACTGGGTCATCTGCCCATGTCAGGGATTGTGAATTTGAAAAGAGGCTTTGATTCTGTAGGAAGGTGCTGTGGGATTGGGAGTGATATGCCAGTCATACCAAGAAGCAGAATCTTTGATGTGGTGAGAAAATGTGAAATCGTTCACTACAGACAATCTGGTAAGCAAGGTAAGCACCATGCTTACCTTGCCTATTGGATAATCCACCCCTGGCGCCACCCCTTCCAGGTATCCAGACCCCACTCTCCTTTCCAGGTGTTTGTGGTTACCTGTGTGAGTGACCTGAACCATTTAAAGTATGGGGAGTGTGGAGAATGTGGGGGTTTGAGGGATTGGGCTGTCCATGTCAGCTATATTGGAAGGAACTGAGAAAAGGTCAGATGAACATCACTTCTGCTGGTCAGTCAGCAGGTGACACCCAGGCTGTGTGGCCTGACTCTGAGTTCTGACTCTGATGTCACAAAGTTCCTGGGGTGGCAAAGATGGTACCCGTTCCAACAAAGCAGGACAGCGTCTTAAGGATCCTCCATTCTGTCGATGTGGTTCCCCCTCCCTTCTCTTTCTCCCCATCATGGTCTTTACCTGCACTGAGGGAGCCAAGCTCCTGTTTTTCCAAATTCTTTACCGTCTTGCACCTGTGCTTCAACTTGTTAAACTTGAGTAAAAGATTTGATCAACTGTTTTCTGCCTTATGCTCTAATACCCTTCAGGCAGTAGGAAGTTTGTAATGCCTTCCTTGCTTGGGGGGCAAGGTTTGTGAGACAGATGAGGAAATTGAGTGGAGGCGGAGATGCCAGTGTCAGAGTAGGATTGAACACGGTTAAAACTTGAAAAATATGACCCTGCCATATTTGTTATTAGATAGCAAATAACTGATTAAAGACTATATGCTCTTGGGAAAGTAACTTAAACTCTCTGTACCTCCATTTTCTCATTTATAAATGGGTTTAACTATAGCAAGGAGCCCTGGTGGTGCAGTGGTTAAAGCGCTGGGCTGCTAACTGGAAGGTTGGTGGTTGGAACCCACCAGCCACTCTGTGGGAGAAAGATGTGGTGGTCTGCTTCCATAAAGATCTATAGCCTTGGAAACCCTAAACAGTAGTTCTACTCTGTCCTATAGGGTCGTTACTTGCTATGAGTCGGAGTCAACTTGACAGCAATGGGTATAATAATAGCATCTGATTCTTAAAGATGTATTGAAAGATGTAATACATACAAAGTGATTTATGTACGACTAGGCTTGTCACATAAGGATATGTCATTGTTAAGGGGGAAATGTTAAGAAGTTAGCGACTCTGTTGTTGGGTGCCATTGAGTTGATTCTGACTTATAGTGACCCCATGTGACAGAGTAGAACTGCCCCATAGGGTTTTTTTGGCTGAAATCTTTACAGGAGCTGATTGCCAAGTCTTTTTCTTGCAGAGTCCTTGGGTGAGTTCAAACCACCAACCTTTGCAGTTAACAGCAAAGTGCTTAACCAAAGCTCCTCCTAGCCACTGTAGAAGGCTGCCAAGTTAATGTAGCTTTCAACAGCTCCTCATCATGGCCAGGGATCAGGCTGTTTTCTGAGCATCTGTGGCCATGTGAAACAGGCGACCAGGTTTGGGATTTAAAGTCAGAGGACCTGCGTTTGAATCCTAGTCTAACCATTTGCTATTACCATATTTTTAAGCAAATAATGCACACCTTCTACATTTGTTTGCCAACCGTGCCTTCCCCCCACCCCCAAGGTATTTTCATAAGCACCGCTATGACAATTTTTTTTTCATGTTGCTATTTTAAAAAAATTAGCATAGCGCGTTTACAAAAATACCTCACAGGGGAGGGCATGATTGGCAAACAAATGCAGAAGGCACGTATTATTTGTGTAAAATACAATATTTGACTTTAGACCAGTTATTTGACTTCCCTGTGCCCTTGTATTTTCTCCTGTAAGTGGGAATAATAATACGTAACTCTCAGGTACTTTTGAGGATTAATTCAGTAACTTCTATGAAAATTCCTTGTAAGTGTTTAGAACACCAGTCGCCAGTTGTTGTCAAGTTGATTCCAACTCATGGTGACCCAGTGTGACCTTTTGGAAGCAGATTGCTGGGTCTTTCTTCTGAGGCACCTCTGTGTGAGTTTGAATCATCAACCTTTTGCTTAGTAGTTGAGTGCCTAGCTGTTTCCACCACCCAGAGACCTTTATACAGACAGATGTTGGCAGAAATTCCTTTAGACTGTCATAGCTGCAGTATGCAGCCGACAGTCCCTTGGCCAGGTAAAACATGCAGCCTGCATTTTTTGGAAATGGTGTTAAGAAAATCTAAAGTTGAAAATCACAAGAAGCAGTCAGTTTTTGATCATTCCAACATGGATTGCAGATCTATTATTTGCTGGACACTTTCTTAAGGACTGAAGTTACAAAGATAAAAAAGGCCTGGCCTTGAGAAATTTATATTCTATTTGGGGTGTACGGGTGTATCAACAAAGTTTTAATACACTGTGATAAGTGGAATGATAGACTAAGCTGATAAATTATGGGGATCCTATTTGGAGAGACAGGGCATATGTATCAAAAGATAACAATTCCCAGTATCATATTCCAAAGTAACAAGTGAGTGGCTCAGGCAAGAAGTTTGAAAGCAATTTGAAGGAGAGAGGTGTTTTGGGAAGACTTCATTGAAGAGGTGGGCCCAGCTATGATATGCAATGGGACAGAGAGGGCTTGGACCAGCCTGGGGCACATCAGAGACAACTTCTCATCTTTGTGATTGGATGTGGTTGTCAGTTGCTGTTGAGTTGGCTCTGACTCATGGTAACTCCATGTACAACAGAATGAAATGCTGCCTGGTCCTGTGTTGTCTTCACGATCATTGACATGCTCAAGTCTATTATTGTGATCACTGTGTATTTTGAGTGCCTTCCAACCCAGAAGGCTTATCTTCCAGCACTGTATCAGACAATGCTCTCTTGTGATCCATAGGGTTTTCACTGGATACTTTTTGGAAGTAGATTGACAGGCCTTTCTTCCTAGTCTGTCTTAGTCTGGAAACTCCACTGAAACCTGTCCAGCATGGGTGACCCTTCTGGTATTGGAAATACCAGTGTCATAGTTTCCCAACATGCAAGTCACCACAGTAGGACAAACAGACAGATGGAGGTTAGGTGAATAGCACTGGGAAAACTCAACTATAGGCCCAACTCCCTCAGTTGTAGTCACAAATTAAGCAGATCATTCTGTGCCTCTTGGCTCCTGGATTTGGCAATAGAATGGATGATAACGTTGCAGAATGAGATAAAAATATGGGTGTTTGCTTCTTGTCTCTTCTCCAAAGCTTGAAGGTCACAGAGAGATTTATCAGGGTATTACTTTTCAATTTCCCACAAAGAGGCTCAACAAGACTTGCTAATTCTTCTTCCCACTTCCCGACTTAAACATGCCTGAATCTTTAATCATCAAACCAAGCAAAATTATGAAATACCCAGTGACAGCTGGTGGGTTTGATGGAGCTGGCCCTGGAAGTAGATTTGCAATTCTGTCGTGTTGATGGGAAAGAAGATGTTGATCAGTATGTTCCTAATTCATTATCATGCTTGCAAGGGCTGCCGCCTCCTGATTTCCTATCAGTCCCTCGTTCAACTGCCACGGAGGTAGACATGTGAATGTGTCATTCAAACCTACTGGGAATAAATGTCGTTTTGTCTTTTTCCCCATGTATTGTTTCAGCACTCCAAGTGATGATTATCTGAGAGCTAACAATTGTAGTTCCAGGTTCAGAGAAGCTGATAAATTGTGGGAATCCTGTTTGGAGAGACAGGGCATATTTATCGAAAGATAACAATTCCCAGTATCATATTCCAAAGTAACAAGTGAGTGGCTCAGGCAAGAAGTTTGAAAGCAATTTAAAGGAGAGAGGTGTTTTGCGAAGACTTCCTTGAAGAGGTGGGCCCAGACCTGACCTTTAAAGTGTTGACAGTTCGGAAGTAATTAGGAAGGGATTCCCAGGGGCACAGGAGCAAAGGCAAGGGGTAGTGGCAAAAAAGTGCCTCAGGAGTCTTTGAGACAGGATCCATATCCATGTTGATAAAATAGTGTGACAGAAGCTGGATGTAAAATATACATTTGAATAGGGAGGTTAGGTTCAGATTCATTCATTCGTTCAGCCACTACTTAATGAGTTTATAGTATGTGCTAGCCCTGACTTAAGGTAAAGAAATTTGTATTTTCTAAATTGACAATGAGAAACTAAGATTTTTGAACATGAGAGCAAAATAAGGAAAATCATAATTTGGGTAGATTCACTTGGCTGCCCTGTATAGAATGGACTGGAATGGGAAAATATTGAAAATGGAGAGACAAATTAGGGAACAACTGCAGGGCAGGAACTTAAATAGGCGAGGTAGCAGAAGGAATGGGTGTAAAAAATATTGTTGGGGAGGAAGGGTTCATTCTTCTGTATTTCTGTAGCACTTGATAGAACCTGTTGTTTGTGTACATGTCTATTCCCCCACCAGATGGTGAGCGCCTCAAAAGCAAAGCCTGATTGATTGTAGCACTGTGCCTCACACTGGGTAAGCTCTCAATAAATGGTTGTTGACTTTCTGGTTATTGAAAACTGATTGGATGTGAGACACGAGGGGAAAGAAGAGTCAAAGAAGATGTAAGTTGTCCAACCTGGGGAACAGGAGAGGGTTATATATTGTCATCCAGAGACGAGTTGGCTACAGCAGAGGTGTTACTGTGGAGAGATGATCTGCCAACCCCCTCGGTCAGGCATTTGTGACCCTGAGATAACAACAAGACACTAGA
The DNA here is from genome assembly GCF_000243295.1 of Trichechus manatus latirostris. NCBI lineage: Eukaryota > Metazoa > Chordata > Mammalia > Sirenia > Trichechidae > Trichechus > Trichechus manatus. The sequence goes on from NW_004443980.1 coordinate 12,957,455, forward strand.
TTACTGATTTAAGTTTCTAGATTACATTTTAAGGGGCCCTGGTGCTGCAACAGTTAAGGGCTCGGCTCCTAACTGAAAGGTCAGTGGTTCTAATCCACCCAGTGGCTCTCAGGGAGACAGACTTGGCAATCTGCTCATGTGAAGACTGCAGCCCAGGAAACCCTATGGGGCAGTTCTACTCTGTCCCATGGGGTTGACACGAGTGGGAATCAAGTTGATCGCACCCAACAACAACCACAGGTTACACTTAAGGAAGAGAAACAAAGGAATGAAGCTCCTAGAAGAGAGTTTCAGAATCTTGGACGGAACAGGGAAGGGGAGTGTAGTTGGAAAAAGCATATTCTTTACTTTCATAATGTGATTATACACTTGGAAAAAACCATACAGATTCCAGAAAAGACCTTAAATATTTGCTTATCCATATGGAAATTAACTTTAAAAGGTTAATAAGCCTTGATAAAAATTTCAGTCAGAGACTTTTCCTAATACCCTTAAGATCAGCCATCTTAGAGGTGGACCATCTCCTCATAAGGCAGATGCTGTAGGCAGGCATAGGAGTACTCCTTCCCCCATTTGTAAGTTAGTCTGTACAACAAATGAAAACATTGTTGCTCAGTGTAAATAATTCAATCAAGAAATTCAAACAAGGAAGAAATATGCAGAATGGAAAGCTACAGTCTTCTTCAGTGCCATTCGTATCTTTCTTATTATAGGTAACCACCGCTAGAAGTCTGGTTTATACCCTTTAACGTATTTTAATCTACGCACACACATGCAGACACACACATGGATTATTTTTTACACGGAAGTGAGATTGTACTATGCGTATTGGTTTTGGTACATCTTTTTTTCCCCTTTGACATCCATGATCTTTCCATGTTGGTACATATAAATTAGTCTCCTATTTTAACTGTTGTATAGTATTCTATTGCAATAATAATAATAATAATAAACAGTTGCTGTTGAGTCAATTCAGACTCATGGCTACCTCATGTGTGTGAGCTGTACTCCATAGAGTTTTCAATGGCTGATTTCTCAGAATTAGATAGCCAGGGCTTTCTTCTGAGGTGCCTCTGGGTGAACTCAAACTTCCCACTTTTCAGTTAGTAGCCAAGCATGTTAATCATTTGTACCACCCGGGGACTCTGTAATAATAATAGTTAACATTAACTGAGCATTTGCTATGTATCAGACACTGTGCTAAGCATTTCATACGATAATCTCATTAGAATGTGTGCCAATCCTAAGGAATGAGTACTTTTCTTACCCCCATTTGGCAGTTGAAGAAGCTGAGATACTAAAAGTTTGGGTGAGTTTCCCAAGGTCACAAAGACAGCAAGTGTCAGAGACAGACTTACAGTTTAAGCAATCTGATTCTAGGGTCCATATTCTATACTGTCCTTCTGTGTATCTGTCTTAATTTATTTAAATAATCACCATTAATGGACTGTCCCATAGGGTTTCAAAGGCTGTAATCCTACTATTAATTTTTATTTATTGTGTTTTAGGTGAAAGTTTACAGCTCAAGTTACTTTCTTATACAAACATTTATATACATATTTGTGACCCTAGTTACAATCCCTATAATGTGATAGCACACTCCTCCTTTCCACCCCAGTTTTCCCTTGTCCATTCAACCAGCTTCTATGCCTTTCTGCCTTCCCAGCCTTCCTCCAAACAGCAGCTGCCCATTTCGTCTCATGTAGCTACTTGAACTAAGAAGCATACTCTTCATGAGTATAATTTTACGTTTTATAGCCCAGTCTAATTTTGTCTAAAGAGTTGGCTTTGGAAATGGTTTTAGTTCTGGGTTAACAGAGTTCAGAAGCCATGTCTTCGGGGGTTCCACCAGTCTCAGTCAGACCCTTAAGTCTGGTCTTTTAATGTGAATTTGAGTTCTGCACCACACTTTTCTCCTTCTCTGTCAGGAACTCTCTGTCGTGTTCCCTGTCAGGGCTGTCATTGATGGTAGCCCAGCACCATCTAGTTCTTCTGCTCTCAGGCTGATGTAGTCTCTGGTTTATGTGGCCCTTTCTGTCTCTTGAGCTAATATTTTCCTTGTATCTTTGATGTTCTTCATTCTCCTTTGCACCAGGTGGGTTGAGACCAATTGATGCATCTTAGATGGCCGCTTGCAAGCTTTTAAGACCCCAAACGCCATTCACCAAAGTGGGATGCAGAACATTTTCTGAATAAACTGTTAGTCAGTTGACCTAGATGTCCCCTGAAAGCATGGTCCCCAGACCCCTGACTCTGCTACTCCGTCCCTTGAAGTATTTGAGTGTGTTCAGGAAACTTCTTAGCTTTTGGTTTAGTCCAGTTGTGCTGAATTCCCCTGTATTGTGTGTTGTCCTTCCCTTCACCTAAGATAATTCTTGTCTACTATCTAGTTAGCAAAGTTCCCTCTCCCTCCCTCTCCACCCTCGTAACCATCAAAGAATGTTTTGTTCTGTGCTTAAACCTTTTCTTGAGTTCTTATAATAGTGGTCTCATACAATATTTGTCCTTTTGTGACTGACTTACTTCACTCAGCATAATGCCTTGTAGATTCATCCATGTTGTGAGATGTTTCGTGAATTCATCGTTTTTTATCATTGCATAGTATTCTATTGTGTGTATGTCCCATAATTTGTTTATCAATTTGTCTGTTGACAGGCACCTGGGTTGTTCCATCTTTTTGCTATTGTGAACAGTGCTGCAATGAACATGGACGTGCATATATCTATTTTTGTGATGGCTCTTATTTCTCTAGGATATATTCCAAGGAGTGGGATTGCTGGATAGTATGGTATTTATATTTCTAGCTTTTTAAGGAAGTGCCAAATCAATTTCCAAAGTGGTTGTACTATTTTACATTCCCACCAACAGTGTATAAGTGTTTCAGTCTCTCTACAACCTCTCCAACATTTATTATTTAGTGTTTTTTTTTGAATTAATACTAACCTTGTTGGGGTGAGATGGTATCTAATTGTAGTTTTGATTTGCATTTTTCTAACGGCTAATAACCAAGAGCATTTCTTCATGTATCTGTTAGCTGCCTTAATGTCTTCTTTGGTGAAGTACCTGTTCATATCCTTTGCCCATTTTTTAATTGGGTTATTTGACTTCTTGTTGTTGAGGTTTTGCAGTATCTTGTAGATTTTAGAGATTAGATGCTGATTGGATTTGCCATAGCCAAAATTTTTTTCCCAGTCTGTAGGTTGTCTTTTAACTCTTTTTGTCAAGTCTTTTGATGAGCATAAGTGTTTGATTTATAGGAGCTCCCAGTCATCTAGTTTCTCTCTTGGTGTTTGTGCCTTGTTAGTTATGTTTTGTATTCTGTTTATACCATGTATTAGGGCTCCTAGCATTGTCCCTAGTTTTTCTTCCATGATCTTTACCGTTTTCGATTTTATATTTAGGTCTTTGATCCATTTTGAGTTAGTTTTTGTGCATGGTGTGAGGTATGGATCTCGTTTCAGTTTTTTGCAGATGGATATCCAGTTATGCCGGCATCATTTGTTAAAGAGACTGTCTTTTCCCCCTTTTAATGGACTTTGGGCCTTTGTCAAATATCAGCTGTTCATAGGTGATGAATTTATGTCTGGATTCTCAATTCTATTCTATGGATCTATGTATCTGTTGTACCAGTAACAAGCTGTTTTGACTATCATGGCAATATAATAGTTTCTAAAATCAAGTAGTGTGAGGCCTCCCACTTAGTTCTTCTTCTTGAGTAATGCTTTACTTATCCGGGGACTCTTCCCTTTCCATAGGAAGTTGGTGATTTGTTTAACCTGTTAAAAAATATCATTCGTGTTTGGATCAGATTACATTGTATCTGTAGATTGCTTTGGGTAGAATTGCCATTTTCACAATGTTAAGTCTTCCTACCCATGAGCAAAGTATATTTTTCCACTTATGTAGGTCTCTTTTGGTTTCTCGCACTAGTGTCTGGTAGTTTTCGTTGTATAGGTCTTTTACGTCTCTGGTTAGATTTATTCCTAAGTATTTTATCTTCTTGGGGGCTATTGTAAATGTTATTGATTTGGTGATTTCCTCTTGGAAGTTCTGTTTGTTAGTGTAGAGGAATCCAACTGATTTTTGTATGTTTATCTTGTATCTTGATACTTTGCTAAAATCTTCTAGTAGTTTTCTTGTGGATTCCTTGGGGTTTTCTGTGTATAAGATCATATCATCTGCAAATAGAGATACTTTTACTTTCTTCCTCAACAATTTGGATGCCCTTTATTTCTTTTTCTAGCCTAATTGCTCTGGCTAGGACCTACAGCACAATGTTGAATAAGAGTGGTAATAAAGAACATCCCATGGCTTTAATCTTTATGGAAGCAGACTGCCACATCTTTCTCCTGCAGAGTGGCTGATGGGTTCAATCCGCTGACCTTTTGGATAGCAGCTGAGCACTTAACCACTATGCCTCCAGGGCTCCTTAAACCAAACCTGTTGCTGCAGAGTCTATTCCAACTCATAGTGACCCTATAGTTTTTTGTTATATTTTTTGAGTGCCTACTATCTACCACACACTGGCCTAGATACTATGGATTCAACAATGAACAAAATAGATGAAAACCTCGGCCTTCATGGAGTCTACTTGAAGACAGCGAAGATAAATAGGTAAAATATATAATATAACAGATTATAAAGAAAATACAGCAGTGAAAAATAAAAAGATATGAACTGCTGGGGGCAGAGAGTTGGAATTATTTAGCATCCAGGTGAAGCCTCTTTGAGAAGGTAAAATTTGAGTAAAAACCTGAAGGAAGCAAGAAATCCAGGCTTGTGATTATCTGGGGGAAGAGCATGCCAGGCAGAGGGAACAGAAAATGCAAAGATTCTGAGGCACAGCAAGGAGACCAATGTGGTTGTAGCGGAGGGAATGAGGGAATAGTAGTAGCAAACAATGTTAAGAGGTAATGTGGGTCAAACCATTAGACCTTGTAGGCCTAGGTAAAGATTTTGGCTTTTACTCTGTGTGGGATAGAAAGTCATTGAAGGGATTTGAGCACTCACATTTTATCAGCCTCAAACTGTTGTGTGTAGACTGAAGGACAGAAACAGGAAGACCAGTTTAGAGGATATTGCCATAATTTAGGGAAGAAAAGATGGTGACTTGGATGATGGTGGCAGTAGGTGAAGTTATCTAATTCTGGAAACTTTATGAAATGACTCAATAAGATTTGCTGATAGATGTAAAATATGAGATAAAAAGAAGAGTTAAAGATGACTCTAGTTATTCTTTACCTGAGCAGTAGGACATGTTAAGTTTTAAAGAACTATTGAACATCTGCAAGGAGACGATCAGTAGAGAGCTGGGTACAGGGTTCTGGGGTTCATAGGAGAGGTCCAGGCTGGAATGGACCTTGTTGGAAGTTGTCAACATATAGATCATATTTAAAGCTATATGCCCGAATAAAATTACCTCTAGATTAAGTGTAGATACGTAAGAGATGAGGGCCAAGCATTACAAACAAGGCTGTAATGAATATCCTTGTACATATTCTTTGTGCACATGCGAGGTTATTTCTTTGGATGTATTTCTGCTGAAGGGCCAAAGGGCATTATTTTTTTTTTTTTTCATTTTAAGTTTGGTAGTTGCTCACAGATTGTCCTCTGTATCAATCTGTTTTCTCAATTGGAAGCAACAGAAATCCAGGCTACCTTAAGCAAACAGTTTTCCAATAAATTCCTACCACTAAGGAAGTATAGGGGCCAGTATTGACTAGAAGCTAGAGTAGCAGACTTGAAAAATGAATGAAACCCAAGGGAACTCCAGAGGCTGGACAGCAGGAAGGTTTAATCAATACTGTAACACCTACTGGCACTGCAGATATAGTGTTTGATGTGGCCTTGATCACTGCCCCATTGGCACTGTTGTTGCCACCCCTGAATGAAATGGAACAGTGCCACCATAAATAAGGGGGTGCTGTGATGGTTAATAATAAACTGGCTGCTAAACAAAAGGTTGGCAGTTCAAATCTACCAGCTGCTCCTTGGAAAACCTATGGGGTTGTCCTATAGGGTCACTATGAATTGGGATCGACTTGACGGCAATGGGTTTTGGTGATGGTTAATGTTATCTTGCAACTTGGCTAGGTCATGATTCTCAGTGGTTTGGCAGAGATTATGTAATCATCCTCCATTTTGTGATCTTATGTGAACAGCCAATCAGTTAGAAAAGGAGTTCCCTTGGGGGTGTGGCCTGCATCAAATATATATGGACGTTTTGGCAAACCTTGCTCTCTCTCGTGCCTGCATTAATCTCGTCATCCTCTGACCTCTGGTTCTTGGGACATGAGCCAGCAGCCTGTCACCTGACCTGCAGATTTTGGATTCACCAACTCCCACAACCCTGTGAGTTAGTAGCCTGCCTCCTGACCTGCAGATTTTAGGTTTGTCAGCCCCTGAAACCACGTGAGTCAGGAGAAATCTCCAGCCTGACGCCTGACGTACATATTTGGGACTTGCCAGCCTCCACAACTGCATGAGCCATCTCCTTGAAATAAATCTCTCTCTCTATATTTATTCATGCACTTCACTGGTTTTGTTCCTCTAGAGAACCCAGCTATAGTCCCTTGGTCAAATCTGGCCCTCCACCTGTTTTCATAAATAAAGATCTATTGGAATACATCCATGTCCACTCATTTGTATATTGTCTACAGCTGCTTTTGCACTACTGTATTTTTATGCAAATAATGCATACCTTCTGTGTTTGTTTGCCAGTCACACCCTCCCCCCAACAAGGTACCCTCACAAGTGCCGCCATGCTAATTCTCTTCCACATGTTGCTGTGAAAAAAAACTAGCATAGCATACTTACGAAAATACCTTGCAGGGAGAGGATGTGGCTGGAAACAAATACAGAAGGTGTGCATTATTTGCGTAAAAATACAGTACATTGGCTAAGTGGAGTAGTTGCAACAGAGATTGTATGGCCCACAATGTAAAAAATATTTACTATCTGGTTCTTGACAGAAGACGTTTAGTGACCTCTGCCATAAATAAAATTGAACACTCCCTTTGTCTAAGGAACACTTGCCCAAGATTTGAAGTCTATATAGGAGAGTCTTGTTGGTTGAGTCTATAATCTGGCCCTTACACTACTTTAGGGAAGACAGGTGTGCCCACCAACAAGACTATACGCAATGGGGGGTTACATTCAGATAGGAAACCAAATGTTGGTCAGCCAAAATAACAATAACAACAAAAAAGCAGTTTATATATGTTCCCAAGAGTTTTAGGAATGCTTGTTTTCCCACAACACTGGATATTATCAATTTTAAAAAGTTACTTAACTGATGATTGAAAAATGATCTTACTAGTTTCTATTGATTGAATTGTGTCCCCCTAAAAAAGTGTATCAACTTGGCTAGTCCATGATTCCCAGTATTGTGTGATTGTCCATCATTTTATCATTTGATGTGATTTTCCTATGTGCTTTAAATCCTGCATCTATGATGTTCATGAGGTGAGGTTAGCGGCAGTTATGTTAACGAGGCAGGACTCAATCTACAAGATTAGGTTGTGTCTTAAGTCAATCTCTTTTGAGATATAAAAGACTGAAGCAAACAGAGAGACATGGGGCCCCATACCACCAAGAAACAAGAGCCAGGAGAACAGCATGTCCTTTGGACCTGGGTCCCTGCGCTAAGAAGCTCCTCAACCAGGGAAGACTGATGACAAGGATCTTCCTCCAGAGCTGAGAGGAAGCCTTCTTCTGGAGCTGGCACCCTGAATTCTGACTTCTAGCCTACTAGACTATGAGAGAATAAATTTCTCTTTGTTAAAACCATCCACTTGTGGTATTTCTGCTATAATAGCACTAGATGATAAATACACTAGTGTTTTCATTTAAGTTTCCCTGAATAATAAAGATTTGAAAATTATCTATATGTTTATGGGGAAGAACCATGAACCATGCATCCATAAATCAGGGGTAGCAACAGTCCCTTGGTCAAATCTGGTCCTTTGCCTGTTTTCATAAGTAAAGTTTTATTGGAATGCAACTATGTCCACTCATTTACATATCGTCTATTTTCATGACATTGACAAAGTGAAGTAGTTGAATAGGCTACCGTGAGAGTTGCCTATTCTTATCATCTGTCTTTTTTCTCCACCATCGAGTTATTTATCTTTTTATTATTTAAAGTAGCAGAGTAGGAACTCTTTACAATTTGGACATTTTAATCTTTAACTTTATATTTTTAATCTTACAACTGTTTTCTTTTTCTTTTTTTTTTAATTGCACTTCTGGTGAAGGCTTACAGAACAAATAGTTTCTCATGAAACAGTAGTACACATATTGTTTTATGACATTGGTTAACAACCCCACAACATGTCAACCCTCTAACTTCTCAACCTTTTTTTTTTTGGTGAAAATACACATAGCCAAAGATACACCATTTCAAAAATTTCTACATGCACAGTTCAGTGACATCAACTATGCTCTTCCAATTGTGCTGCTATTCTCACTTTAGATGAAGGCTTACAGAACAAAACAGTTTCTCATTTAACAGTTAGTACACATGTTGCCTTATGACAATGGTTAACAACCTCACAACACATCAACACTATCCTTACTCAACCTTGTGTTCCCTATCACCAGCTTTCCTATCCCTCTCTGCCTTCTGGCCCTTGTCCCTGGACTGCTGTACCTCATTAGTCCCATTTGGTTTTATGGGGCTGTTCACTTCCCGGCTGAACGGTGAACCTCAGAAATGACTTCACCACTGAGCTAAAAGGGTGTCTGGGGGCCACACTCTCGGGGTTTCTCCAGTCTCCTTTAGGCCAGTAAATCTGGTCTTTTTTTTGTGAGTTAGAATTTTGTTCTACATCCTTCTCCAGCTCTGTCCAGAACCCTCTGTCGTGATCCTGGTCAGAGCAGTCAGTGGTGGAGGCCTTGGTAGCTGTGATCCATTAGTCCTTCGGACTAATCTTTTCCTTGTATCCTGTTCTCTTCATTCTCCCTTGCTCCCGAAGGGATGAGACCAGTGGAGTATCTTAGATGGCTGCTCACAGGCTTTTAAGACCCCAGACACTACTCACCAAAGTAGAATGTAGAACATTGTCTTTATAAACTGGTTATAGCTATTTTCTTATCTTTTTAGTTTGTTTATGGTCTTTTATCAGATAGAGATTTAAAATCTTTTATTTAGTGAAATCTGTTATTTATTCCTATATGGCATCTGGATGCTGTAACTTGTTTGTGATGACCTCCTGCCCTCTAAGATTATAAAAAATAATCTTCTGTATTTTCTTCTAACACTTTTATAGTTTTCCTTTTCATTTCGTTCTCATTGATATATCTGCAATTTAATTTTATATACATAAGAGGGAATATAGCTTTAATTTTTTCCAAATATACAACCAATTTGTCCTAAAGTCATCTATTAGTAAGATACCAATTACCTACAACTTAAAATTTATCTTTATCCTAAAACTGTATTACATATATATGTACATTTGTTTTTGGAATCTGTGGTTTTCTAATGAATTCCTTCCACCAAAGAGGGGCAGGTGCCAGTATTGACTGGAGGCTTGAGTAAACCAAACCAAATCAAACCCGTTGCCATAGAGTCCATTCTGACACATAGTAACCCTATAGGACAGAGTAGAACTGCCCCATAGGGTTTCCAAGGAGCAGCTGGTGGATTCAAACTGTCAACCTTTTGGTTAGCAGTCGAGCTCTTAACCACTGCACCACTGGGGCTTCTGGAGGCTAAAGTAGCAGGGTTCAAAACTGAGTGAAGCCCATGGGAACTCCAGATGTATATTTGTACATTTGTTTTTGCAATCTCTGTGTTTTTTTAGTTGTTGGTGTATTTGTTTTCTTCTGCCACTATGACACTGATTTTGTTGCTGTACTTTTTATACTATATGTAATATCTAATGTGGCAAGCCCTCCTCTTCAAAACTTCCTTGACTATGCCTGTGCCTTTTTTTTTAAAACAGGCATTCAAATAACTATATTAAATTTCATTTGTAAAATTATCTTGGGAATTTGACTGAGATTATAAATTTATATATTAATTTCAGAATAATGAATGCCATTGTAATAAGGAATCTTCCCATTCAGAAACATTGTATACCTCTTCATTTATCCAAGAATTCCTTTATATCCTTCAATACAGTTTTATCTTTTTTTAATATAGATTTTACACACTTCTTGTAATGTTTTACAGTGTTTATTGCTATTATGTATGTGACATTTTCCATTAAATTTTCCAGTTGGTGATTGCTTCTAAATGGGAGAGTTATTGATTTTTTTAAGTTCATCTTGTATTTGGACACCTTGCTGAACTTTCTTATTAGTTCTAACAAGATATTGATTGTCCTGGATTTTCTAGTTAGGAAACAGTATTATTTGCAAATGCGACAATTTATCTATTCATTATATATACATATATATTATACACACACACGTATATATAAATATGTGTAATTTTGAATTTTCTAGTAGCTGCATTTAAAAATGTAAAAAAGAAACAGATGAAATTACTTTAATATGTTTTATTTAACCTAATATATCCCAAATATTGGAGCCCTAGTGGTTAACAGCTCATGTTCCAAATATTGTAATTTAATATAATTATTACAAAAATTATTAATGAGTTTTTTTAAATTGTACTTTAGATGAAAGTTTACAGAACAAATAGTTTCTCATTAAACAGTCAGTACACATATTGT
>NW_004443980.1:12969143-12990458 GCF_000243295.1 Trichechus manatus latirostris
CCCAGTATTGTGTACTGTCTCACCCTTCACCAAAGTTACCACTTGTCTATTTAGTATTTCCCCCCTCACCCCTCCCATCCCTCGTAACCAACATAGATTGTTTCTTTTTATGTGTAAGCTTTTTCATGAGTTTTTACAGGAGAGGTGTCATACAATATTTGTCCTTTTGTGATTGACTTATTTCACTCAGCATAATGTCCTCCAGTTTGATCCAGGTTATGAGATGCTTCACAGATTCATCACTGTTCTTTATCAAATTAATGAGATATTTTCATTCTTATGTTGGAACTAGGTCTTCAAAGGCTATTGTGTATTTTGCATTTACAGCACCAACTGTAATTTGCATCAGCCACATTTCACATGCCCAATAGGCACATGCGGCTCTTGTATTGGACAGTGCAGCACTAGATCCATTGATTTCATACAGGGCAAGCCTCACACATAGGTGAACAGATAGATAATCAATCACCTCTGTGTTAGGATTCCAAGGATCAGGGCTGAAGCTTCTATCCTCAACTAGCTTTTCAACTTACTTGCACATGCCTGAAACTCTTCAACATGACAAAGTCTTTTCTTCTGCAATTAAACACGTGGCTTAGCTATTACATCCTCTCCTAAGAGCCAACTGACAGGCAGTAGGGCAGAGAAGCCTGAAGTTTATGTGCCTGAAGGAGGGTGAGAGGGAAATCTAGGGATAATGAGACAGTAGAAAGCGGAGCTGGAGTCAAGAGTCTAAAAGACAAACTTGACAAATTCACAGTTGTATCTGAGCTGGGCCCAAATCATGCAGATATTTACCTGGATACACCTCATTCAGTGGAACTTCCAGAGCAAAACCACCAGAGAATATGGGACCTAAATATCAGGAAAATGCTGTTTGACAGGGCACTACCCATCTGTCAGTTTGCCATACTGTGGTGGCTTGTGAGTTGCTGTGATGCTGGAAGCTATGCCATGGGTATTTCAAATACCAGCAGGGTCACCCGTGGTCGACAGGTGTCAGCAAAGCTTCCTGACTAAGACAGACTAGGAAGAAAGGCCTGATGATCTACTTCCAAAAATTAGTCAGTGAAATCCTTATGTATCACAACAGGATGTTGTCTGATACAGTGCTGGAAAATAAGCCCCCAAGGTTGGAAGGCACTCAGAATACACAGTAGCTACAATGGACTCAAACATACCAAAGATCATGAAGATGGTGTAGGACGAGGCAATGTTTTGTTCTGTTGTACACGGGGTCACCACGAATAGGAGTTCACTTGATGGCAACTAACAACAACAATGCTTGGCAGGACCGTGGTGCCTGCTGACGGACTTCTCTCAGTTCTATCGCTCACCATATTTAGATGAACTAGTCTGATACATACATACAAAGTGTTCACCTGAACAATTTTGCTTTTTTTTCTCTCTACCTTGCCTACGCCATCCTCATGCATTATATTTTCATCATATGGAGAACCAAAATAAATGTAAAATTTCAGCTTCACACTTTGAGGAACTCAATAATCTTACTTTATAATGTACATGGGCCATAAGCAGCCAACTCAATTTTGAAAAGGAGAACAAAAGGGAATTCTGACACACAAAATTTTACAATGTGATATAAAAACAGACAGCATCTAGACTTTCCGGAGCCATTGAGGCTGGATGAACACCTGAAACTATTGCCCTGAGATGATCTTTAACCTTTAGACTTTAAACCAAAACTATCCACTGAAGTCTTTTTTGAACCAAAAAATTGCTTAGTAAAATGCGTCTACTTTGAGCATTGTGCTCATTTAAAGAATTACCTATGTGAGATCAAATTGACAACAGCAACTCCAAAGGTTGGATGGGATACTTAGGGGGCAGTGAGTTTAAGATAATGGTGATGGAATAATTTGGAAAAGGATAGTGAGAATGGTAGCACAACTTGAAGAACGTAATCAATGTCACAGAATTGTACATGTAGAAATTGTTGAAATAGTTTATCTTTGGCTATGTATACTTTCACAAAAAAAAAAAAAAATCAATGAATAAATAAATAAATAAAACACAGATACAAACTCAGTATAGCATGGTTCCATGGAATGGAATAGAGAGCCCAGAGAAAGACTCTGTATATATATAGAGATGCCATCATCAGTCAATGGGAAAATGATTTACTGTTCAGTAGATAGTGTTGCAAAAGCAGACTCATTCTATGGACAGAAAATAAAACTGTATTGCTGCCAAATATCACATGCAAGGACATGCTACAGATGGATTATAATACTAAAAACAAGAAATAAGACTATTAAATTAATTTAAGATAATATTGCAAGATATATTTATGCTATAGCGGTGGTGAAGGCTTTCTTAATAAATAAAAAAAAAACAAGGAGTGATGAATTTGATTAAAAAATTATGGGCATCAGTTCAATGGAAATAAACAGACAAATGGCAGATTGAAAGAAAATTATGGCAATGTCTAAAGCAACAAGAGATTAATATTTAGCAAATATAAGCAACTCTATAAAGCCACAAGAAAAAAGCAAGCAACCCCAATAGAAAAATGGGCAAAGGATTTGAACAGTTTCTTTACCTAAAAGGCTGTTGAGCATATGAAGAAATGCTCAAAATTATTAGTAATCAGAGAGATGCAAAGTAAAATAACAATAAGTTAACATTTTTTGCATCAGGTGAAACTCAGAAAGTTGTATAATACCTAGTGAGATGTGAGGATTAGAAAAGCTAGTGGACTGCTTGTGGGAGGGTGGGTTAGTGCAGTCATTTGGAAAAACAACATGGCCCTCCTTAGCCATGTTATAAATTTGACGTAGATATGTTGTTGTTGTTGGCTGCCGTTGACTCAGCCCCCAATTCATGGCAACCCCATGCACAACTGGATTGAACTATTGTGATCCACAGGATTTTTGTTGGCTGATTTTGGAAGTAGATTGCCAGGGCTGTCTTCCTAGCCTGTCTTAGTCTGGAAGCTCCCCTGAAACCTGTTCAGCATTATAGCAACACGCAAGCCTCTACTAACAGACCGGTGGTAGCTGCACATGAGGTGCATTGGCTGGGGATTGAACCCAAGTCTCCTGCATGGGAGGTGAGAATTCTACCACTGAGTCATCACTGCCCCTAACCTATGAGCCAGCAATTCATCTTCTGTATGTGTGTGGATATATATATATATATAGCCTAAAGAACTCACCATATAGATTCATAGGTAACTTATACAAAGATTTTCATCACAGGGTTTTGATGAGAATTTGAAGAAATCGGGCTGTTCATCACTGTGGGAAGGGTGGATGCACACCATGGATGATTACGCAACCCTTAGAAGCAACAGGTTGGATGATGGAAAGATCTTAATAACTAACAGTCTTGGGTGAAAAAAGAAAAAGTAAACAAAAAGTAGAACAAACTCTATAGCATAATATCATTTATGGAAATTTAAAATATATCTACATGAAATAGTGCCTGCTTTGCTAGAACATATAAAAATAAATGCATATGCATCAAATTAATTGTTGCTTCTTGAGGGAGAAAGGAGAGTGGGAATAAGCATGAAAGGAAAGAAATCGATGTTGTTGTTAGTTGCCATCATGCTGTTTCCAACTCATGGAGACCCCGTGTACAACAGAATGAAATTCTGCCCAATCCTGTGGCATCTTCATTATCATTGGTATGCTGGAGTTCATTTTGTGGCCACTGTGTATTTTGAGTGCTGTCCAATGTAGGGAGCTTATCTTTCAGTACTATATTGGGCAATATTTTGTTGTGATCCATAGTGTTTTCACTGGCTAATTTTTAGAAGTAGATCATCAAGCCTTTCTTCCTAGTCTGTCTTAGTCTGGAAGCTCTGCTGAAACCTGTCTACCATGGGTGACCCTGCTGATATTTGAAATATCCGCGGCATAGCTTCCAGCATCACAGCAACATGCAAGCCACCACAGTACGCCAAACTGACAGACGAGTGGTAGAATCTAGATACATATAAATAAATAACTGAAAAACTGTAAAAAAAGAAAGAAGAGTGCTTTGCCTAACAACCACATGAATTTTTGCAAGCAGTTTAGTGAACATAATCTTTAACAAGACTAGGACACTCTACTGCAAGCCTGATTTTCCTTTATACTAGTAGAGATTGAATTATCAAGTGGTTCCTTCTTAGTAATTGCAATCGTCAGAGAATTGTTGCTTTATGCTACTGGTAACTCCTTAAGAGAGGCAACTGAGTTATAAATATCAGGTAGCAATAGAAGGAGTCATTTTGTTTTCACATTAAGCCACTCTGGGAGGGAAACTTTCACTCCTGGTAAATGGTGACACCACTTTACCAATATGTGCTCTCTACCAGCCGTTTCTTTCTGGCACCCTAGGAGCCAGGCTGGTTATCTCTTTTGAGACAGATGATGGACCATTGGCAAAACCTTTCTAAAGTAAGACCATCTTCCAGGTAGTGTTTAAAATTTAAAGAGGAATGAAAGAAAGAGCTCTGTGTTGGAGGGTCATTGTGGAAAGTCAAAAAGGTTTTTTTGTTTTTACTCCTTTAGACAGCTGGACTGTTTTCACTTTACCTTTCCTCACAGTGTCCTAGGTAGATGTAGCTGCCGCACAAGACATGAACTCAACAGGGCGCAATCATAAAACAACTTTATTTTTCCTCCCATGGATTTGTTTAAATCCCGTAGATTTTCTAATAACTCTTGGATTATGAAACATCCTCCAGCACTTCAAGTCACAAGAATAGTCTCAGTTCAGCAATTAAAAGGTGCGCCCAGTTTAATAATAAAAGCTCTGAGCTTCGTTTAAAGTTCAAGCTTCTGCCCACCTCCAGCCCAATACCTTTCGGGCTGAAAAGCTAGGGACAGAGAAGAAGGCAATATCCACTTCTGTATTTCCCACCTCGGGCTTTCTCTTCTCCATATACCCCTATTACTGCACCCCACTTAGCTGCCTCTGCCTTCTCCAGGACAGGAGCTGGGGGCAGGAAAAAGAAGTAAAGGATAGGAAAGTTCTTCTTCTGTGGACAAAGATGTTAGCTGGCATTCAGATAATTCCCATGAAATTTCAACTCTTACAGGACAGAGAAAAAGAAAAAAATTCTCCAAAAGATTTTTTTTTAATGAAATAAATATAGTATTACCACCAAATCCTGAAAAGGATTGCAGAAAAATTAAACCACAGATTTCTATTTCCATTGTGAATAGTGAAACAATTACCCTACATTAAAAAAATAAAATTTTTTTTAAACATAATTGAGCAGCGCCTTAGATGGTAACACACCATGGCCATGTGAAATGTATGAGAGATGCATCGCTGGTTCTAAATGAAGAAATACATTGTAATATATTTCATTATATTAACAGATACAATAATGAAACTGTTGTTGCTGTTGCTAGGTGTTTTGAGTTGATTTTGACCCTTAGCGACGCCCTGTGACAGAGTAGAACTTCCCCCATAGGGTTTCTTTATGGGAGCAGATCGCCAGGTCTTTCTCCCACGGACCACTGGGTGGGTTCCAACCGCCAGCCGAATGCTTCACTGTTGCGCACCAACCCTCCCCCTCCCCGCTAAAAAAAATTCATTGCCATCGAGTCAATTCTGATTCCTAGTGAACCTATAGAACAGAGTAGAACTGCCCCTTAGGGTTTACAAGGCTGTAATCTTTGGAAACAGACTGCCACATCTTTCTCCCACAAGCAGCTAGTGGATTTGAACTTCAAACATTTCAGTTAGCAGCCGAGTGCTTAACCACTGCACGACCAGGGCTCCTTAAAGACGTAACTAGGGACAAATATTATGATAATCTCTGTAGATACTAAAATAGTATTGGATAAAGTCTGACATCCATTCTGGATTTAAAACTTTAATTAAATAAGAATATATAGATTCTTCTTTAACATAATAAAAATACTCATCTCAATCTACAAAACAGCATCATACTTAGTGACCAGTTCTAGAAACATTTTTATTAAAGTCAAAAATAAGAAAAGGATACATACCAACACCGCTATATATACCATTATTTACACTGAGGTACTAGCTGATGAAAATAGGTAAGAGGAAAACGTATCGGAAAGGAAAAGTTAAAAATATCACTCTTCACAGATGACATGAGTTTTAAACTTGGAAAACCAAAGATTAATTGAAA
This sequence comes from Trichechus manatus latirostris, assembly GCF_000243295.1. Classification (NCBI taxonomy): domain Eukaryota; kingdom Metazoa; phylum Chordata; class Mammalia; order Sirenia; family Trichechidae; genus Trichechus; species Trichechus manatus. The sequence goes on from NW_004443980.1 coordinate 12,975,268, forward strand.
ACTACTATAAACAATAATTCAGGAAGGTGAGTGCTACAAAATTAATATGTAGAAATAATTAATATTTATATATAGACAATGACCAATTAGATGGTATATGAAAGACCTCACATATAATAGCAGTAACACAAAACGTTTTCTAGAATGAACTTAAGAAGAAACATGCAGGGTCTTTATGAAGAAAACGTTGTAACACCCTGAGGGACATAAACAAGCTGACTTGGACAAATGGAAAGGTATGCGATATTCTTGGAGAAAAATGCTATATCATCAAGATATTTGCTCAATTAAAGGGCACATTTAGTGCAATCTGAATGAAATAAAAATAGGGGATCATCAGAGACAGCAAGCTGATGCTTCTCTACTTAAATGTTATTATTATCCAGTATTTAATTTCAATTTTAACCCTTTACATTAGCCATTTTCTTATTTTTTACATGATTGTTTATATTTAGTCACTTGCCTACCAATTTTTTGCCTTTTGTATATTAGATCTTTCTTCTGGGATCTTGATCCTTTTTCCTAAGTACGTACAATCTTCAGAATTTCCTTTAGTGAGAATCTGTTGGTAAATTTTCTCTCTCTCTCTCTGCGTGTGTGTGTGCACGCGCGCGCATGTGCGGCGGGGGTGGGATCTGGAAATTATTTAATTGCCTTTAAGTTTGCTTAGCTAGGTACTCTATCAAGCTGACAGTTTTTTTCTCTTGATGGTATTCACTTTGATGGGATTACTTTACTCTCATCTGGTTTCCATTCTTGCTGTTGGGAAGTCAGCTGTCAGATTAATTGTTGCTTCTATGTAGGTGATCTATCTTTTCTCATTGGCTGCTTTTTAAAATGTTCCCTTGTCTTTAATAATCTGCAGTTTTCCCTCTGATGAGGCCAGGTGTAGATTTATTTTTATTATCATAAAGCCAGTTCACAGCCTGCATAGTTTCCTGCCTTGGCATCCATTAATGCCTCCTAGCTGCCCTTGTCCCCAGTTTCTGACACGCCATTCCTATTTCATCACACAGCCTCTCAACACTTGCAGTCTCTAACTGACCCTCCCAGGCATGCCCCATATGGATTCCTGTTACAAAAACTTCTCCCTTTTCCAGAGCTAATGCACTGGAAACTTTTAAACTGATTAATAAGACTTCAACACATGCTAACCCCCAAACCCCATCTTGCTTGCCACACATTGCCCTCTCCTACAATTCCAGCTTGTTACCTTGTCCTTGGGGGCAACCCCTGCATGGCGCTGCGTTGAGGTATGCTGTACGTTTCCTCTCTGGGACCTGGGAGTACTAAATTCTATTTATCTTCTGGCCTTCCTGCATGCATCTCATTTCCTTGAGCTGCACCTGCCAGACCATCCGTGACACCCGTAGACCCTGTTTGGGTCAAACTTAATACATTCTATAGCCTGTATAGGATTAGGTATATTTCCTGAATCTAAGGATTCATGTCTTTCATCCATTATTTCTTCAACTGTTGTTTTTTTCTAATTTTTTAAAATTCTTTTGGAACTCTATTTAGATTTATTATAGACTTTTTTTTCAGTCTATCCTCTATGTCTCTTCTGTTATGTATCTGTTTTGCTCACCGTACTGTGTTCTAGAAAATTTCTTCCGCTCTACCTTCAAGTACCTCTATTCTGCTATGATGAACCTGCTATTTAAGAGATCTATTGACTTTTTAAAATGTAATTAATATAATTTCATGGGGGAGAGAAGAGCTATATTTGTTTAGTTTTTAAATTTTTCTCTTCTATAATGATGTATTAGTAAGGGTGAAAGAGTGAGATAGATTAAAAGAGAGAGAGGAGAGATTGATTTTAAGGAAGTGGGTCACACAATTATGGTTGTTGGCAAGATTAAAATTCACAGGCCAGGCAGTCTGGAAACACTGGTGGGATAGCCATGTTTGGTCTTGAGGCAGAATTCTTCTTCCCTTGGAAACCTCCATTTTTGCTCTTAACACCTTTAATTGATGGGATCAGAGTTACCCATATTATCAAGAATAATCTCCTTTACTTAGAGTCAACTGATTTTAAATGTTAATGACATCAACAAAATACCTTGACAGCAACTTAGGCCAGCATTTCACCAAACAACTAGGCACCGTAGCCTGGCCAAGTTGACACACAAAATTATTTTTTGTTTAGTTTTTATTTCCTCAACTACTTTAAATACATGTGCTTTTATATTCTTTACTTGATTATTTTATTTTTAAATGTAGTTGTTGACTCTGATAAAGAAGTTTATTGTTTTTTCCCGTATCTTTAGCAGAAAATGGAGCCCTGGTGGTACAGTGGTTAAGAGCTCGGCTGCTAACCAAAAGTTTGGCAGTTCAAATTCACCAGTCGCTCCTTGGAAACCCTATGGGGAAGTTCTACTCTGTCCTATAGGGTCGCTATGAGTCAGAATCAACTCAGTGGCAATGGGTTTGGCTTTTAGTTTTTTATTTTTTTAGCAGAAATTATCTACAGGGTCACTATGAGTTGGAATCGACTTGATGGCAATGAGTTTTTTGGTTTATCTACGGAAATCCCAAGAAATTTGGTTTGAGAGTACACTTTACAGAGAGTATCTGCATTTGCTTTTTCCAAGGACCCCAGGACACTGCGTACCTGTGACCACTGAAAGTTAATTTGTTTCCATGTTTCTTTCTTTTCCTTTCTCCTAACTTACCGTCTAATTCACTGATTATTTCTTGAACAGTGTCTAATCTGTTATTAAACCTATCCACTGAGTAATTTCAGTTATTGAATTTTTTTTCAGTCACAAAATTTTTTTCTTTCAAATTTCAGTTCTCTGCCGAAATTCTAAATCTCACTGTTTACCTCTTGAGCATATTAAATATAATTACTCTTAAATGTGTGTCTAATAACTCCATTATACATATTATTTATTGATCTATTTCTATTATCATTTATTTATGTTCACATCATCTTGTCTTTTTTTGTGTGCCTGGTTATCTTTGCTTATGAAAAATTATAAAAGTAATTTCAGTCCTAGAATGATTTTATATTCCTCCAAAGAGAATCAACATTTGTTTCTGGCAGGAGACCAGGGTCACTAGTGATCCCAGACCACCTTGATCCAGTTTCAGAGACTGAGATGACTCAAACTGGCTTCAGTCGCTATGAGGTCCAGTTTACTCATAGGATATACTCTTAGTCCTATGGTGTATTCCTTTGGTATCCCAATCAAAAATCTGGTGAATTTGCCACTTCCCTTCCCTTTGGTAAGCTGTCGACTCCAATTTTTGTCTGTCTACTTCACAAGGTTATCAAAACCTCTGCTCATCTTCTCAACTACTTTCAATATTAGCAGATGGCCCTAGAGGAAAAGTAACTCCAGTGAGTGGCTCACTTTTCTCCTGACCTTTCTACTTAATTCTTCATTGTTTTTTTATTTCTCCAATTGCTTCAAACATGTATTTGCTATAATTTTTTAAGTTTTTCTAGTTGTCCTCAGTGGAAGGGTTGGTTCTAATTACCTAATCTGCGTTTATTAAAAGGAAAAGATCTTCTTATTACTTTTTTATTAAAAATATTTTCTTGATTTTCACCAGTTCTCCATCAATATTGGTAGATACCTGATATTGCTAGTCTCTTGTCTGTTTCTGTCTGGCTACTGAATCCTTTAGGTGCATTTTTTTCTTTGCTTAATCATATGTTGTTTTTTTAAAATTACTATTATTCACTCAACAATTAGGTCAAGTTATTAGCCTCTTTGGAGAGCTGACAACTGGTAGGTAAGGAGTTACTACTCTTGTGGGCCATTAGTAAACAACTTGGGCAAAACCATTCAACCTCTACTGAAGCTCGTTGCGGTTGTTGTTATTGTTGTCAGTTGCCATTGAGTTGATTCCAACTCATGGGGATCCCATGGGTGTCAGAGTAGAACTGTACTCCATGGAGTTTTCAAGGCTGTGATCTTTCAGAAGCAGATTGCCAAGTCTTTCTTCCAAGGCACCTCTGGGTGGCTTGAAGTGCCAACCTTTCAGCTAGTAGTCAAGCACTAAACCATTTGTGCCACTAGGTCTCCTTTGATCACAGTCATAGGGACCAGGAGCCAGTTAGCTCCCCTTTAAAGTTCCCTTCCAGTTCCACTGGTTTTGGAAGGGTATAAAAATCTGTGCTCAAAGCGGTAGTACCGTTCTCCAAAAGGATTTATAGGCTTCCATCAGCTAAGCTACCACAGAGAACCATAAACTCTCAGATTTAGCTCTTTGTGTGAAAGAGAAGTAAGCCTTTACTTAAATCTATGGTTAGTTCCTTAGCTCTCATCAGCCACTTAGAGAAATGGAGTTTCATGTCAGCTCTCCGCGCTAGAGTTCCTGGGAGGGTCCTCGGCCTCAGAGACACCTTAGGCTGCCAGCCCTTCTGCACTGGCTGCTCTTTTACTCAGAGAGGGCACTGTTCTGAAGCACCTTTCTTCTCAGAATCCTCTTCTCTTTTGTGAGTTCACTCGAACGGTTCCAGATCTTTATTTTGATAAAATATGAGGAATACTTGGCTGGGTTTTATCCCATGAGTACAATAATGATGATAATGATGATGACAACAACAATAGCTGGAGCCATTTGTTGAGGACTTATTAAAATGGCAGCTACTATACTATGTGCTTTATATACACTGTCTCATTTAACCTGCTCAAAAAATCCCATATATAAGTTTATATCTCACTTTATGGTTGAGAAAATTGAGGCTTAGAAAAGTGAGTAATTTGCCTATGGATCTTATAGTTAGCAAATAGCAGTGCTAGAATTTTAACTTTGTCAGAGCCTGCCTTTTGTATTACTTTGATCCATTTTCCAAAATAAAATTATGTACATATGCTCTGGCAAATATATTTTATTCATATATTTATTTTTGTAATAATTTTTACAAATGTGTTGAAAATAAATCACATTTAGTTTTATATTTAACCATTTCAAGACTCTGCATCCAAAATGTAAGAATAATCTTGAAAATTTGGGATCCATTGTTGTATGTATTTTAGTTTCTTGCCGCTAACTAGCCATAGAACCTTGAGAAAACTACATGACATCACTATAGGTCTCAGTTTCTTCAACTATATAATGAAATGGTTGGCTTAGATTGTCTCTAAGACTCCTTGAGAGAAAGACATTTTGCCTTCTTAAAAACATCACATAAACCAAATGATTTTTTAAGGCAATTTAAGAAAGTTATTTTGTAAATTCTTTACTCAAGTAAAAAAACCAGCCATTGCTATCAAGTTAACTATGACTCATGGAGACCCTATATGTGTCAGAGTAGTAAATCAGCTCAATAGCTGACTTTTCAGATTAGGTATCCAGGCCTTTCTTCAGAAGTGCCCCTGGGTGGACTCGAACCACCTTTTGACTAACAGCTGAGCACATTAACCCCTCAATTATTTTAAAATCAAATTTTCATATTTCTCACAGGCAATTGACTTTAAATAAGATACACATTATCTTACATAGATTAAGGTAGATTTTAGATGTTGGAAAAAGCGTGTGTGGCAGACACTATTAGCTGCTTTCTTTCCATCTATTTATTCCCTTCTCCCTCTCACTAATTGTTATTGTAGTTAGGGGCCGTACAGTGGATTCCAACTCATGGTGACCACATGCATGCAGAGTAGAATTGCTCCATAGGCTTTTCAAGGCTGTGACCTTTTGGCAGCAGATTGCCAGGCCTGTCTTCTTCTGAGTGGGTTTGAACCACCAACCTTTTGGCTAGTAATTGAGTACTTAACCATTTGCACCACCTAGGGACTCCCATCTCACTAGAAACCGGATCTAGTTTGTCATGGCAACATGCCAGCAAAATATTCTAGCTTCATAATCACATATTAAAGGGATGAGCACGTGGCCCAGTGTGGACCAATGAAATATAAAGTGGCAGTTTCTGGGAAATGTGTGCTTTTCTAATTTAGATCCTGCCCTTTCCTCCTTGCTCTGTCTTCCTTCTTCCTACTTGGAAAGGTGACACAGGCTTAGAGGAGCAGCAGCCATCTTGCAACTAAGTAGATGGAAGCCACGTGCTGAGGAAGGCCAAGCAGAAAGGGAAGAAACCTGGTCCCTGAAGGCACTGTTGACAGCCTGGGCAGTCTACCTCCAGAATTTTTGTTACATGGGACGAACCAACCCCCATATTTTAAGCCACTGATAATAAGGTTTTGCTGCCAAATAGATTCATAACTGATATAGCAGGTATTGATTTTAGTTCACAACAACAGAGCGAGATAAAAGGCACATTCCTTTTTTTGTTCACGACCAAATTTAATCTTCTCTGAGTGTCCACCTACTCGGCTGGTGGGAAATTCATCCTCAGTGATTTTCACAGCTCCCTTTCCTGTCGTCTCAGAATCGAGACTTGTGGGGTGCTTAAAAAACAAGAACAGGGAAAATACCAGGTGCTTGGTCCACAGAGGCTGCGCTCACTGCTGCCAGCTACAGAAGCATTGTCCAAGCTTCGTCCTCAGCTTGTGGTTGAGCACTAGGCTTCAGACTGACCTGGAGATATCCACCACAGCCATCCACTCAACTGACCACAGACTTGCTCACAGAATATATGGCCTCTACTCTCAACAATTAAGCTTGTGGGTGCTCACCAAAAAGTTGGAGGTCCAAGTCCATTCAGAGGCATCTCGAAAGAAAGACCTGGCAACCTACTTCCAATAAAACCAGCCATTGCAAACTCTCTGGAGCACATTTCTCCTCTGACACACTGGGTCACCGTGAGTTGGAATCAGTTTGATGGCAGCTAGCTTTTGGTTAGTCTCCTCATAAAGGTGCATAGTGGTCAGGTTCAGGTGTCCTGCAGCCTCCCATCTGGACACTACCTGGTCTCCCACACCAGCAGAAACCTGTAAAACCCCATTCCTACATTTGGTCTCAGGACTCTTAACCCTCCTTGGGGTCCAGAAGCTTCTGCTTCACCCACTTCAAATGGTCCCCACAAGTTCTCCCCATCCAGAAGGACCTCAACAGAATCCTCAATAAAGATAATAGTAACTACTTTTAATGTTAACCTAGTTATACAGATGAGAAGACCGAGGCACAGATGCTATGGCTAAAGTCACAGCTAATGAAAAGCAGAGGTAGGATCTGGGCACAGATGGCCTGGCTGAGAGTCCCTGTTCCTCACCGCTGCATTGCATGTACTCTGTACCTGCACCACAAAAGCTCCTCACCTTCTGCTCGCCCTGCCCTGGGGTATGTGCAAACAATCCCAATTCTTACACATTTTTTAAAAAATCAATTGCCATTGATTCCAACTCAAAGGATTCCATGGGTGTCAAAGTAGAAATGTGCTCCATAGGGTTTTCAATGGCTGCGACCTTTTGGAAGCAGCTTGCCAGGGCTTTCTTCTGAAGTGCCTCTGGGTGGATTAGAATCTCCAACCTTTCTGTTAGCAGACAAGAGCTCAACCATTTGCACCACCCAGAGACTTCAAAGATCCATTGTCGTTGTTGTGTGCTGTCAAGTTGATTCCAACCCAGAGCGACCCCATGTATCAGAGTAGAACCGCCTATAGGGTTTTCTTGGCTGTAAGCTTTACAGAAGCAGATCACCAGGTCTTTCTCCCACAGAGCCACTGGGTAGGTTCAAACTGCCAACCTTTCAGTTAGCAGCCAAGTGCTTAACCCCAAAGATACATTAAGCCATTGCCATCGAGTCTATTCCAACTCTTAATGAACGCGTAGGACAGAGTAGAACTGCCCAGTAGGGTTTCCAAGACTGTAAATCTTTACAGAAGCAGACTGCCACATTTTCTTCTATGGAGCAGCTGGTGGATTCGAACAGCTGACCTTCTGATTAGCAGCCGAGCTCTTAGCCATTGTGCCACCAGGGCTCCTAAAGATATATTGTTGTTGTTGTCAGGTGCCATCAAGTCAGTCCCAACTCGTAGCGACCCTATAGGACAGAGCAGAACTGCCCCATAGGGTTTCCAAGAAGTGGCTGGTGGATTTGAACTGCTGACCTTTTGGTTAGCGGCCGAGCTCTTAACCACTATGCCACCAGAGCTCCAAAGATACATTACTAACCTCTTTTTCCTGGGGCGAAATGAGGAAAAGAGATGTTAACTCCCAGTTAATCTTTTTTCTTACTAACTCACTCTGTTGTATATCAAATGAAAAAAAAAGTAGCTTTTAAAAAACGTACTAACGTTAAGTTCCCTCTGTGTTTTAGTTTTCTCATATTAAAATGGGATCATCATTCCAACTAGGACTTTGTATTTTACCTCATCAGGATTCAGTGAAGGGAAAAATAAAGTACTGTCTAAGAAGGTTTTTGAAATCTTCAGGAAAAAAAAAGGGGGGAACAGATATTCTAACAAGAAAACTGATATAACAGCAGATACCATAGCTATTAAAATGCGTTTTAACTTTGGTCTCCCTAGATGCTCCCTATTCAGTTCTTAGGAAAATTTATTTCAAACTAGAAGAAAACAGGGACTCTGCCAAGTGTTATTAATGCTCACTTGCCTTTTAATTGAGGCGCACTCTTGGAAAATGTCGTATGTATCTGGGGAAATCTAACGCATTCAGCATAAGAATAAATCTTTTTTGAGAAAGTTAAAGCAAGGGATCTTTTTCAGTTTCAGTCATTCCATAATCGTTCTGGTTTATCAGCTCCTTTTTCTTCGCTAAGCGATGACGGTAATGCATACATTTGCTTTTTCCAGTAAATCATCCTTTTATAATTGGGCTTTCTTTCAATCTCAGATTCCCATCAGAAGGGTTTTACCTCAAGGCATATTGCAACCAATTTCCTCCGTAATTAATGCCATATCTGCCTCCGAGTCCATTTCAACTCCCCCATGAAAATTGATGAGGCAGCCAACCACAAATAAGGATCACATACCACTGATTAAACTGTCAGTCTAGTTTCCAGGCTATTGCGTTAGAGTGCTGAATCATAAGCAGCCAGTGAGTTTCCTGGTCTTTTGCAATGTATATTGCTCATAGTAAGTGTCCATAAATTGCCTTTAGCAGACGAGAAGAGGGATTTTATATGACCCCTATCAAACTCTTCCAGAAAGACTAATGATTGAAGAGGTTTGTGTCATAGGGACTGAGATTCTGCAGCGCATGAAAGAAAAAAATGTGTCTAGACTTTATAAAATGAGCCACAAACTGCTACAAGAATCACCAGGAAAACTACCCACTTAGATGTTTTATCCCAACCAGGTGGAGTGTGGATAGTTAAGTCAGGTAGCTGCGTGTTGCCTAGGGAACAAGAAGACCAAATCCTCTACCTACCAGCCTTTAATGTCACACTTCAGAGTGGAAGTGGGGTTGGAGGTTTGTGCATGAGGCAACTGTTAACCAAATGGATCAGGAGCAAGAACTCACTTATCACTCACGCAATATATACTTACCTATTTTCCCAGAACAGTATGAAGAATGGGAACACACAATGAAAAGGACAACACCTCTGTCATGGTTGGGCTGATAACGTAAGGCAGGGTAGGGTGGAGGGGACAGAAAGTAAACGGATCATTTAACACAGGCACATGGGGTCAACATGAGACAGAGTTGACTCGATGGCAACTGGTTTTTGGAGTCTCATGGTGGTGCAAATGGTTATTGCACTCGGCTGCTAAGTGAAAGGTTGGAGGGTTGAGTACACCTAGAGCCACCTTGGAAGAAAGGTCTGGAGACCTATTTCTGAAAATTCAGCCATTGAAAACCTTACGGAGCATAGCTCTACTCTGACACACATGGGGCCACCATGAATTGAAGTCAATGAATGGCAACTGATTGTGGTAGAAGCACCAGGTAGTAGATGTGTGTGTGTGTGTGTGTGCGTGTGTGCGTGTGTGTGTTGGCTTCCTGGAAGAGATCACTGGAGCTGAGTTCTAACAGTCAGCCAAGAATGGGGCAGGGCAACTCATCTGAGGCAGTGGAATCAGTTTGAGGAAAGTGTGGAAAGGAGAGAGAGCACAGATTGCTAGGGAACTTTGAACAGTTAATCATGGCTGGATCAAGAGTGTGAGGAGGATATTGTGGAAAGGCAGGAGACTAGAGGAAGTGGCCACATGTCTACCTCCAAAATACCTGACCACCAGCAGAAGCAGGGAAGATGTACGTGTATGATTATGAAAACACACACACAATGCATTATATGATTCAGTCAGTAATGAGTATCTATTGTATGAGTACCCTTTTGATGTATTTTTAAGAAAGTTATTTTAAAAATTGAATTCAGGACAAGTGTAGTTATGAAGCCTTTCTTCTCTCAAGGGACTGTCCCTGATACTCTCAAACACAATATTTTCTGTCCCAATCTAATTATTTGACTTTGGTTTATCTCATTAATACCTGGAGCTACCCCCAAATAAGTGGCAGAGCTGATTCAAGAAATTCCAGAGCTTTTTCCTGTCACAGAACAATCTGCACTCAGGGGAACTTAAATCACATTAATTTACTGAATTTAAAAGGCTGACCTGTACACCTCTCAAAGACTCTGCCTCCCTGTCCCATATTCCTGTTGCCTGTGAGCACAGAGTAGCATGTGTCATGGGTTGAATTATGTCCCCCCAAAAATGTGTGTATCAATTTGGCTGGCCATGATTCCCAGTATTGTGTAGTTGTCCTCCATTTTGTGATCATAATTTTATGTTTAAGAGGATATGGGTGGTATTGTAACACCCTTACTAAGGTCACATCCCTGATCCAATGTAAAGGGAGTTTCCCTGGGGTGTGGCCTGCACCACCTTTTATCTTACAAGAGATAAAAGAAAAGGGAAGCAAGCAGAGAAATGGGGACCTCATACCACCAAGAAAGCAGTGCTAGGAGCAGAGCGCATCCTTTGGACCCGAGGTTCCTGTGCAGAGAACTCCTAGTCCGAGGGAAGATTGATGACAACGAGGACCTTCCTCCAGAGCTGACAGAGGGAGAAAGCCTTCCCCTGGAGCTGACGCTCTGAATTTGGACTTCTAGCCTACTAGACTGTGAAAGAATAAATTTCTCTTTGTTGAAGCCATTCACTTGTGATATTTCTGTTATAGCAGCACTAGATGACTAAGATAACATGGTCTTTAAAAAAGAGATAGTAGTAGTCCCCGGAAGAGCCCTGGTGGCACAACGGTTAAGCCCTTGGCTACTGACCAAAAGGCTGGCGGTTCAAACCCACCCAGTGGCTCCGTGGGAGAAAGAGATGGCAATCTGCTGCTATAAACATTACAGCCTAGAAAACCCTGTGGAGCAGTTCTACTTTGTCACATGGGGGTCACTATGAGTCGAAATCGACTCGATGGTACCCAGTAACTACAACAACGGCAGTCATGTGACTACTTGTGAAGTACACCCCCACAGAATTTTGAGAGCTTTGCTTGCAGTGGGTATTCCAAAAAAGACCCTGGTTGTCAAAAAAGAAATTAAAAAAACAAAACATTGAGCAAATCGGCTATTACTATTGACTCTACTTGCGCTCTTTAATAAGCTAATTTGTTTTCACAGTTTATTTTCAGTAACAAAACCTCCAGTTTCAAAAATAGTAAGCCAATTTTATAGCCATTAAAATTCTTAAAACTAACTGATTAAACTATCAGTCTAGTTTCCAGGCTATAATGTTACCGTGCTGAATCATAAGCAGAAGGTGAGTTTCTTCATGGTGATACTGATGATAGCAGTTAATTGTATAGTAACATGCTCAAGACAAATCCCAAGACAGGAACACACACAAAATCAAATGGAGAAATAGGGCCGACTATACCAAAATCCCTTTGAACTAGAAATTTCTGAAGGTGTTTTGTGTGCAATGCTGCACTGGGTGCAGTTTTCAGCTTTTTAACATCAAGGACATCAAACCGTTGGAAGAGATTCAAGGAAGGATAATAAAATTATTACGGGGCTGACTTACAGACGTGGACTAACCGCCTGAGAGAACAGTGCTGTTGAATCAGCCCTTGCTGGGAAAAGCTCCACGTGGGGCTGCTGAAACCCCCCTATCCCAGTCCAGGGGACAAGGGCTTAGACCATTATTCAGCAGCCTGCTGGCTGTGCGGTGGCCGGCCCGCCTTTGAAGAAGGACAGGGGCAGGGCATGTTCAGAGCTGAGAGCCTTGCTGTGTGGTTTCTTCAAAGAAGGTTTAACAGTAGGTTTGCCTCAGGCACCTTCTGCTCCCTCTATCTATTTTGTCTCTCAAATGTGATCATTTCCTAGAGGAAGGAACTCTCAGGATCTAGATCTGAAAGTAGATTAATGAATGATGTGATTGCTTCGGGGTGAAGAAACCCACCCCCACTGCAGCTGCTTGGCCCTGACCCTGAGAGGCCAATGCAGCTATTCCCCAGGGCTTAGGAGGAAATGCTGCCCTCCCAGCCACCCTGAATTTCCTGCCGAAAAGTAGAACACTGGACTCCTTCAAAACGTAAAGTTAGTTCCTGGGTTGAAGAGAGTGACCAGGAGTACAAAGCTCCAGATGTTTTTGTTTTGATGTGTAAACTACCGCTAACGTAGAGTCCTTGGGCGGTGCAAATAGTTAACACCCTCTGCTGCTAACTGAAAAGATGGAGGTTCGAATCCACCCAGAGGCACCTTGGAAGGAAGGCCTGGTGATCCACTTCCAAAAAAATCAGCCATTGAAAACCCCATGGAGTACTGGTCTACTCTGACACGTATGGGGTTGCCATGAGTTGGAATCAACCCAATGACAATTGGTTTTCTGTACCATTGATGTATTTTTCCCTCTCTATCCAAAAGGTCACTAAGTCTTGCGGGTTTGTTACTGCTTCTAGCCATCAAGCTTTCAAAAACACTGCAGGCCAGACTTGGAGAAACACCTCCACCATACACATATTGGAGTGAAATTAACTTTCCTGCAGTACAGCTCCAAACTCACCATTTCCCCATCCCACGCACAATGCCTGCTCATCTACCAAATTATAACCAACACCCTCCATTTAAGACCCTTGTCAAAAAGGCCTCGACCTACCATCTACATCTGACTTCTCTGTATGCCCTCTGAGGTACCATATAGTCTACCTAACTAGATTCCTCACTGCTCCTCAAAATTATCTCAAGCATCTGTCTTAGTTATCTAGTGCTGCTATAACAGAAAAAACTCGACTGGATGGCTTTAGCAAACAGAAATTTATTTTCTTGAAGTTTAGGAAGATAGAAGTCTGAATTCAGGCTGCTGGCTCTAGAGGAAGGCTTTCTCTCTCTTTTGGCTCTAGCGGAAGGTCTTACCTCTTCAGCTTCTGTTTCCTGGTTCTTTAGATATCTCCATGTGGTTTGGCATCTATAATTTCCCCTCTCTGCTTGCTTAATCTGCTCTTTTTATATCTTGTAAAAGATTGACTCAAGATACACCCTATACTAATCCTGCCTCATTAACATACCAAAGATAACCCATTCCCAAATGGGATTATAACCACAGGCATACTACCTACCTACCCATTGCCCTTGAGTCGATTCTGACTCATAACGACCCTATAGGATGGAGTAGAACTGCCCCATATGGTTTCCAAGGAGCACCTGGTAGATTTGAACTGCTAACCTTTTGGTTAGCAGCCGTAGCTCTTAACCACTAAGTCACAGGGTTTCCAACCACAGGCATAGAGGTTAGCATTTCCAACACATGTTTTTGGGGGATAATATTTAGTCCATAAGAGCATCCTACTTCCCTCTGAAACTAACAGGAAGACAAAGGAGGCAGTAACAAATGAAGTTTTCACAAGAATCTGGGCCTGATAGTCATTCTATAAGGTTCAGCTCTTAGTATTTGTGTCTTCCATTGGACTATTCACATTGTGAAGAAATTATTTCTTCATTCCATTCTTTAGAATACATGTTGGTACAGGATGGAGATAAAGACCCACATGCCAGGTCCTGTCCCCTTCCACAGATGAGGATGAAGTGAAGAAGAAGGAAATGTGAAGAGAGCTCTGTTCATTGAGGTCCTACTATGTGCCAGACACTGGGCTAAATGCCCTGTGCAAGTTCACTTCTGTAAGCCTCAAGGAGTACTATGATGTGTGATTTATTAGCTCTTTGTCAGGCTCATAGAGTTAAAGTGACATGCCCAAGGCCAAGGAGAGAATACATCATGGCGCTAAGACTACACCTGGGTCTGTCTGACTCAAGCCCATGAGTCACTACATTATGTTATATTTCCTTCCAAGGGCACAGTAAGTAAGGGTGCAGAGCATTCTAGAAACTAACAAAAAAGACTTACATGTGCTCAGTATCTAAAAAATGCTAAACCTTTTTCCCTGACCATTACTTTCTTTTTTAAGGAAGTTAATGGCCAGAAAAATGAACAAATGAGAAGCTTGCAGGTTCTACCCCATTCCTGTTTTTCTTAAATATCTCAGTCACTAGAAAAAAGATCTATTTAAAAATCTTCCTCTCAGGACAGATTTTTTTCATTTCTTTTGTTTTTGTAGGTTTTGTTTTTACTGAGACTTTATGTTTTTTCTGTTTATTTTTATGAGTATGTTTGTTAACTTTCTTTGCAGTTACCATGAAACTTACCCTTATCTTTGTAAGTTTGAAGCAGTTGATTATTACTTGGTATCACCTTGCTTTCCTCTCCATTAGAAGGTTCTATACCTACACTGTTTATTCCCTCTTTTATTGTTCTGATGTTGTTGTCATTTACAGATTAACTGCTCTTATTCCTTGCTGTATGCCTTTTGGTTTTGGATAGTCCTTGAGAGTTCATTTTCTAGACTGGTATCTGGCTGGTATGATCTTGCGTCCTAGATTCAGCCTGTGAGCTGAAGTTGTTTGTTCTCAGATCAAAGGACTCCCTTTAATAATTCTTGTAAGTTTGGTTTGGTTTTTACGTATTCCCTTAATTTCTGTTTATCTGGAAATGTACTAATTTCACCATCATATCTGAATGAGAGTTTTGCAGGACGTATTATTCTTGGCTGGCAATTTTTTTCTTTCAAGGTTTTATATATGTCGTCCCATTGCCTTCTTGCCTGCATAGTTTCTGCCAGATAATCTGAGCTTAGTCTTATTGTATCTCCTCTATATGTGGCTTCTTGTTTTTAATGAGCTGCTCTCAGGGTTCTTTGTTTGTCTTTGGTTTTGGCGAGTGTGATTATGATACGCCTTGGTGATTTTCTTTTGGGGTCTATACTATATGGAGTTCGTTGAGCTTCTTCGATGGTCAGCTTTTCATCTTTCATGATATTGGGGAAGTTTTCTGTCAGCAGTTCTTCAATGATCCTCTCTGTGTTTTC
>NW_004443980.1:12990558-13129425 GCF_000243295.1 Trichechus manatus latirostris
GTATTTTCCGTGAATTTGTCTGCCTTTTCCATGAATTTGTCTATTTTTTCCTCACTTTTTTCTGCTTTTTGCTTCAACCCTTGGATAATTCTGAGTATCAGAGATTTGAATTCCCTATCAGGTAGTTCTAGTGCATTTTCTTCCACTGGAAAGTCATCTGGTGTTTTATTTTGGACACCTACTGGAACCATGCTGTCCTGTTTTTGTAAATGTTTTGATATTGTCTGGTGTCTTTGGGGCATTTTGTAGTTACTTTTCTTGTTTATTGACTGTAGATTTGTTTGTTTTGTCCTTTTTTTTTTTTATTTTGCTATGTCTGAGCAGGCAGGCTGTGCGCTCTTTGTTGTTTGCTCATCTGTGGGCACGATACTTTCTACCTCCTTCTCCAATTGGCAGGGTCAGTCATTCAGATATGGTACAGCAAGGCAGGTCTAGCTGGAGAGGAGTTGCTAGGATGGGTTGTTTGTGGCACTTACTACAGCCACCAGGGCAGGTTGGTAGTTAGTGCAGGGCAGGTTCCAGTAGGCCGTGCCTGTGCTGCTTGGTGGTGTGATGTTAAGCGCATTGTGCAGGTAGGCAAGATGGAGGGGGGAGATTGTGATGTGTGGAGCTAAGATGAGAGAGAAACAGGGGCCAAAAACATACAAATAAACAAAAAAGATTGCTAGGGGAGCTTGCCGTTGGAGTGGAGAGATGAGAGACTATGAAATGGAGAAAAACAAAAAGGGGAAGAATAAGAAAAGAATGAATAAATAAAAATTAGGAAGAAAAAAGAAAAGAAAAGCTCCCAGGGATCCCGCCAGTGTGGCTACGAGGTCTGGGGAAGTTGTTCCCAGGTGTTGAAGTACAGCCTGGCTAGAGGTATTCAGTGCCAGGTATTCAGGGGACAGGAAGAGAAAGAAGGTATAAAGAGATGAGAAACTGAGCAATGAAGAAAGAGAAAAACAGGGAAAAGAAAACCAAACAAATTTTCAAAAAATAACAAGAAAATCCCCCCAAAAAAACAGAAAAAAAAAAAAAACCCCACGAAAAAAAGAAATGCCCTCAGGAAGCCCTCCACGCATCTGCGCAAGCTGAGGGGGTAGGTCCCAAGCTGCGTAGCACTGCCCGGCCAGAAAAGGCTCCCAACTCGAGAAAAGAAAAAGAAAACAAACAAACAATTGAAAGCAAACAAACAAACTAAAAGCCCCGGGATCCCAACAGTGTGGCAGCACAGACCGGGAAGCAGTTCCACACTCAAACGGAGCTCCGCAGCCCCTTAGGAAGAAGCAAAGATGGCACACAGAGCCAGGTATTTGAGCGAAAGGAGAGGGAGGTGTGAGAGATAAGGAAGAAATCAAAAGAAGCAGAAAAAAACAACACCAGCAGCCAACAAATGGCACTCAGGGAGTCGGCCAGTGTGGGCGGGTGGAATGCAATCAGCCAAGAGACTGTGGTGGCGAGAAGCAGAGGAGGCCAAGTGGGGGTGAAGAAGGGTGGGGGGTGGGAAAGTGTATATTGCCAATTACCAGTTGTTCTGTCTCTTGCTGGAAGCTCTGTGAAGCTGCTTTCTCGTACCCCCTATTTACTGGTCTCTGATAGGAATCCAAGATGGTGAATCCACGCTGCATTAGCTGATAGGGGACCTCTGCCTAAATCTCTCCTAGCTCTCCATTCTCTGTCAGTTTTTCACTCCATTTGGTGCTTGGCTGAGTTCTTTATCTCTTCATTTGATGTTTTAGGGTTTCAGGATTGCTGTTGTCTCTGTTTGGCTTAGTTTTTCAGATCTTTGCTGTGGAGGGATGGCATGATGCTTCTGCCTAGAGTGCCATGTTGCCAGAAGTCCAGCTGTACAACTTGAAGAATGTAATCAATGTTACTGAATTATACATGTAGAAATTGTCCATATGGCATATGTTTTGTTGTGTATATTTTCACACCAATAAATTTTTTAAAATCATGAACACAAACACAAAGAATATACTAAGACTTGGGGGATTTTCTTAAGACATTGGGAGAAGATTTGGAATTGTTTTAAGTGTTTTGGCTTTTCTGGAAACCTGAACATGCGGGACTTGGCAATGTTTGGATTTCCGTACATACTGGCAGATGGTAGCACCCGACTTGAGCCCAGGTCTTCGGATGCAAAGCCAGCACCCTATCCACCAATCCACACGCTTTTGTTCACAGGTAGGACTTTCAGGCTCCAGAAGTACAGTAAAAAAAAAAAAAAAAAATTATTTGTATATTCCAAGCTTAACTCCACTGAGGATCACAAAGAAAGCTTCCAGAGAGACAAAGGGTTAGGGATAATTTGCATGATGCTAGCTAGATGAAAAAGACTTTTATTTCATTTGAGTTATTTAACAGTTATTGAGTGATGTATGCCACATAGAACTTGGGTTGGGGGGGCAGGGGAGTATTGTGCAGAGAAACTAAAAGGAGGCTAAGCTTAAACTGTTTGTTGAGGTGACCCAAACCCGAAGCTCTTCATGCTAGAATAGAATTAGATTCATCAGCACATACCTGATGTGCCCTTTGGAAAGTGTGTTAACTATATTATATAAGAAGTGACATTTCATGCAGGTTCACTGATTTACATACTCGTGATTTCATTTGCATATATTTTACTGTGCTGTCCTCTGGAAATGTATTCACTTTATTTCTAGTTCCTCCTTTAAACCCCTTACACTTTCTTCAGGACTTTGGTACTACAAAAAAAACAAAAAAAACCAAACCCATTGCCATTGAGTTGATTCCGACTCATAGTGATACTATCGGACAGAGTAGAATGGCCACCTATGGTTTCCAAGGAGCAGCTGGTGGATTTGAACTGCCAACGTAACTACTATGCCACCCCTGGGGCTCCAACTTAGCAGACTATATATTGAAAAAAACGTTCCAGTAAGAAAAGAAGAAAGCTGTGAAGTTTTTATATTAAATCCATGAGAAAATATTGAAGTTGTCAAGAATTTCATTTTACTTGGATCCACAATCAATGCCTGTGGAAGCAACAGTCAAGAAATCAAATGACATATTGCATTGGGCAAATCTACTGCAAAAGACCCAAAAGACCTCTTTAAAGTGTCAAAAAGCAAAGTTGACACTTTGAGGACTAAGGTGTGCTTGACCCAAGCCATGGTATTTTCAATAGCCTCATATGCATGTAAAAGTTGGACAATGAATAAAGAAGACTGAAGAAGAACTGATATATTTGAATTATGGTGTTGGTGAAGAATATGGAATATACTAAGGACTGTCAGAAGCACGAACAAATCTGTCTTGGAAGAAGTATAGCCAGAGCACTCCTTAGAAGCGAGGATGATGAAACTTTGTCTTGCTTACTTTGGACATGTTATCAGGAGAGACTAGTCCCTGGAAAAGGACATCATACTTGGTCAAGTAGAGGGTCATCGAAAAAGAGGAAGACCCTCAACGAGATGGACTGACACAGTGGCTACAACAATGGGCTGAAGCATAACAACAATTGTGAGGATGGCACAGTACTGAGCAGTGTTTCTTTCTGTTGTACATAGGGTGGCTGTGAGTAGGAACAGATTCAATGGCACCTAACAACAACATATTAAATCAGTCATCAAAACTTTCCTGTTTTCCCTTTCCATTCCCCTATTTTCTATTCCCCCTGCATCCCCCTAGGCCAGGGATTTCTTATCAACTAGTTGGTTCCCTGGAGTCCCTTCATGGTGCAAATGGTTAATACTTTCAGCTGCTAAACAAAGGGTTGACAGTTCAAGCCCACCCAGAGGTGACTCAGAAGAAAGGGCTGGTGTTCTACTCCCAAAAATCAGCCATTGTAAATCATACGGAGCATTCTGACACACGGGGGTAGCCATGAATCCGAATCGACATGAAGGCAAGTATTTTTTTTTTTTTAAAGCTGGTTTCCTGGCCTCCAGTCAAAACCATCCAATTCAATTGATTTCCTCCTTTCTGAATACTTTCTCTAAAACTTACACAGTGCGCAGTGGCTTTATAACGATCTGATGGCACTTCCATATTACTACGCTAATCCCATTCCAAATTCTTCTGCCATTGTGAAAAGGCTGAAAATTAATAGCTGTGAGTATTTATAGACTTCTCCACTTTACCTCTAAAGAGAACTAAAGCTTTTCTGACTCTATTTTGTCCCTTCTTCTATCATTCAGGAAGTATTGCATCCATGCTAACTCAATTCTTTGTTGGGATAATGAGGAAAGAAAAATAGAAAAGCAAGAACAGGGAATGCATCAGGAGGACAGAAAATTTTCGTGTGTGTCTGCATGTGTGTGTCTGTGTGTGTAAAGAAGAAAGAATGGAGATGGGAAAAAAGGGAGAGGGAAAGGAAAGACTAGGGCTTTAAGAAAAAATGGGTTTTGGAGAAAGGTTTAGAGAGAGTTTGGAGAAAGTGGCTGAGAGCAAAGCTTCTGGGCAGCTCTGCTAACTTGAGAGCAGCAAGGCTAAAGTGGAGAGATGGCTTAAGGCCAGATTCCGGAACAGAAACCTAAGCTGAGGACTAAAGGAAAAACAAGCTGTGGAGAGAAACTGAGCGCATTAGTTAGGATATTAGTCTGGCTGCTTTAGTGGTGACCACAATAGCGTAAACAAGATAGAAGTTTATATCTCTCCCAAAAAGTCTGGATTGAAGACAGTCCAGGAGAAGAGGGGTGTTCTGATCCATGAGACTGAAAAAGGTCCCAGGTTCCTTTAATCTTGTTGTTCCCACAAGTGTTGTTCTTTTCTTTATGATCAAAGTTGTCTCATCCCCTCCACATTCTTATTCCAACCCAATGGAGGGAGGAAAGGGGCAGTGCAGAGTATGGGGCTTCCTTCTAATAGCAGAAACTCTGAACTGCCCACAGGATTCTGTTCACACTCCATTTGCCAGAGCATTGTCAGATGGCCATACCTAGCTGCAAGAGAGGCTGTAAAATACAGTCTCTAGGTTGGCAATTGTGTGCTCAGTCATAATCAGGGGAGTGGTACTGTTATGGATAGAATTGTGTCCCCTTAAAATATGTGCTGGAATCTTAACCCCTATGACTGTGTATGTAATCTTGTTTTAGAAATAGGGTTAATGATCCTATATCAGTGTAGGATGTGTCCTAAACCTAATCACTTCTGAGTTATAGAAAGAGCAGATTAGATACCCAAGCATATGGACACAGGGGGAAGACAGACAGGCTATCTGATGATAGAGGTAGATGTATCTACAAGACCCGGAACTCCACAGATTGCCGGCTACTAGAAGCTGAAATAGACAGACCTACCGCTATAGCCATACCCTGAATTCAGACTTCTAGCTTCCTAAACCGTGAGAAAATTAATTTCTGTTCTTTAAAGTCACCCGTTTGTGATATTTCTCTTATAGCAGCACTAGCTAACTAAGAAGGAACCCTGGTGGCACGCAGTTAAGCACTTGGCTGCTAAACAAAAGGTTGACAGTTCGAACCTACCCAAAGGCTCTGCAGGAGAAAGACATGGTGATCTGCTTCTGTAAAGATTACCGCCTAGAAATTCCTATGGAGCAGTTCTACTCTGTTGCATGGGGTTGTTCGGAGTCACGATTTACTCGAGGGCACCCAACAACAATAGCTCACTAAGTTACTAAAGGAAGAATGGGAACAATTAGCAATCTTTGCACTCATAGCTAAATACCATTGTTAGAAAAGCAGAAGATTCCAAATCTTGGTAAGCTTGAGTAGGCTCTACAGAGTCTGAAGGCTAATCTGAGTGTGGGTGCTAGTGGGGGGGTGCTAGTTTTTTAGGGAAGCAAGGGAACAAAGAGGAAACCTTATAGGATTTATCTGCGTATTTGTCATGATTGTCATGTACTATGGCAGGACACACTCTGAGGTCTGTACTCCGGCCAGTAAGTGTGTCTCAGATTCAAGGGTTGGGAAAATTTTTCTGTAAACCAAAAAACCAAACCCGTTGAGTTGATTCCAACTCATAGCAGCCCTATAGGACAGAGTAGAACGGTCCCATAGCGCTTCTAAGGAGCAGCTGGTGGATTTGAACTACTGACCTTTTGGTTAACAGCTGAGCTCTTAACCGAATATTTCAGGTTTTCTGGGCCATACGATCTCAGTTGTAACTACTCGTCTCTGCCATTGGACTGTGAAAGCAGCTTAAACAATATGTGAACAACCAGACGTGGCTGTGTTCCAGTAAAACCACACGTACAAAAAACAGGCCATGGGCTGGGTTTGAGCTGTGGGTCGTTTTGCTGACCCTTGCTGTAGTCTATTGCTTTTAAAGTTCTTCAAATTGAAACTTGAAAGATTAGATAGGAAACTTACAGAGCAAAGAGTTTATGTTAATGGAGGAGGAACGATTCAGAAAAGGAGGGTGAGAATGGTTGCATAACTCGAAGAGTGTAATTGATGTCACTTAATTGTACGTATAGAAATTGTCGAATTGGTGTATGTTCTGCTGTTTATATTTTCAACAACAACAAAAAATAAAATAAATTATATTTTGAAAAGTATAGTTCTTTGAACCTACCATCTGATCCCATCAAACATGATCTTTCTAGTATTCACTTACCAATTTATTTAACTGAGTGCATTCTAGGTGAGGCCCTGGGATACAAAGTAAGAGATACCAAAGTCCCGGAAAACCAAACCTGCTGCTCTCCAGTTGATTCCAACTCGTAGCAACCCTATAGGACAGAGTAGAACTGCCCCATAGTGTTTCTAAGGCTGTAAATCTTTACGGAAGCAGACTGCCACATCTTTCTCCTGCAGAGCGGCTAGTGGGTACCAACCACCATCCTCCAAAGTAAAAGGCAGTGACTGAAAATAGGGAAGTCATTGTCTAAGAAGGAGACATATAAGGAAGTAATTTCAGAACACCATGATCGTTTCTATAATAGACATATACATGGGTCAGATTCTGTAGGAACACAAGAGAAGGAACGACGAAGTTTGTCTGGTGGTCAAGGAAGGCTTCTCAGAGGCTGGGGCCTGAGGGTGAATAGAAAATGGCTGACCAACGAGGAGGGGGGATTTAAGGCGGAGGTAACATGTTCACAAACATGGAAACAAGGAGTTTAATATGTTTAGGACACTACCACGGAGCCCTGGTGGTGCAGTTGTTAGAGTGTTTCGCTGCTAACCAAAAGGTTGGCAGTTCGAACCCACCAGCAGCTCCATGAGAGAAAGATATGGCAGTCTGCATCCATAAAGATTACAGCCTTGGAAACCCTATGGAGCAGTTCTACTCTGTCCTACAGCATCGCTATAAGTCAGAACTGACTCGACAGCAGTGGGTTTGGAACACAAGTGCTTCAGTAGAGGGCTGACTTCAAGGAGCAGAATCTGACGGCTCAGGAGCTCGGATTATAAAAGGCCTTCTATAAGTCGTTCTAAGGAATTTTGTTTTTCTTATGGATAATGGAGAGCCATTGAAAAAAATATTGAACCAGCCAGTGACATGCAGGAGCGTGTGCCATTGGTAGGAGGGGACAGACTGGAGCAGGGGAGCCAGTAAAGGGGAAAGAGGGCCTGAAATTAGTTGCCAGTGGTGGAAAGGGAAAAAAAAAAGGGATGGACTCGAGAGATTTTCAGAAGCGCAAGGAGATATGAATTGGTTTATTGGAAGCAAATTGTGTAGGGAGAAGGAGAAAACTAGGATGATCTCCAGCGCTATGGATTGAATTGGGTCCCCCCAAAATATGTGTTGAAATCCTAATTGCCGTACCTATATGACCCTGTTTAAAAATAAGGGATTTCTTTTGTTATGCTAATGAGGCTATACAGGAGTAGGGTGGGTCCTAAACCTAATCACTCTAGTTATAAAAAGAGCAGAATGACACCGAGACACGCAGAGGGAAGAAGACAGAAAACAGAGACAGATGCATCTACAAGCCCAGGAATGCCAACGATAGCTGGCAGCTACTAAAAGCTGTGAGCAAGAGACCTGCTCTCTGATCTGCCAATCTTGGATTCTCCAGCCCCAGTGACTATGTGAATCAGGAGAAGCCTCTTTCCTGACTCACGGACTTGGAAAGTTCCAGCCTCTACAATCACGTGATCCATTTCCTTGATATAAATCTCTGTCTATATATATTTATACGCTATACTGGTTTTGCTTCTCTAGAGAATCCAGCCTAAGACACTAGGACTAGGTTTTGGGCAATATGTGTTTAATATGCTTTTAATGAATCCAACTGAAGTCTGCTATTATGACTACTATTACCACTACTATTACTACTTTTATACAGTTGCATATTTATGTCTGTTGCTTGGGAGAAAATCTGGAGTAGAGTCTTACGACTCTACTAAGATGCTTCCGTCTGTTTGAGTAATCACTTACACTCTGTTACATTCCAGAAAACATAAAGCAAGGGCAAATACAGAAATTAGGGCAAATTCAAAATACGGACATGAAATATACAATGAAACCAAAGTCTACACATGCTAACCGTAAACTTCAAATTTGGCACTGAAATTCCTTATAGCCAATGGAAAAAATGAGGCAGTTGCTGAAGTCACAAGGACTATAAGATAAACAATCAATTATTCAGGAGAAGCCTGGTTGGTCTGGTTATTGACATTTGTGAGATTTCCCTGTAATGTGGTGGGCAATCTCTCCAATAATATCCCTACAATAAGCAAAATGAATTTCACTGGACTGTTCTTTTTTGGCTCTGAAACGGGTAAAACTACAGCAAAGTTGTACAAGAATGGTTTTATATGGGTTTTATCATTCTCAACTCACCTGTCATCTTCATAAATCCCAAGGTCAGTAACTCTGCCAGGTGTTGTGACACAGAAAGGCTTGAACTAGGTAGAATCTATATGACATTCTGATTCCTAGGGTGTATAGCATCTAGGAAACAAGCCCCCTTT
Organism: Trichechus manatus latirostris; assembly: GCF_000243295.1. Lineage (NCBI taxonomy): Eukaryota > Metazoa > Chordata > Mammalia > Sirenia > Trichechidae > Trichechus > Trichechus manatus. Next base: position 12,999,390 of record NW_004443980.1, read on the forward strand.
AGAGACGGCTGTCTTTAGAAAAGGAAAATTTCCTCTTATTTTACAGATCTTGTTTAACTTTATTCCATTGTATTTATATGTTTAAGTGGTTTTGCTGAAGGAGGTCAACATTTAGCACAAGTATTCTCTTTTTTTTTTTTTTTAATTGTGCTTTAGATGAAGGTTTACAGAGCAACTTATTTTCTCATTAAACAATTTCTACACATATTGTTTTGTGATATTGGTTGCCAACCCCGCAACGTGTCAACACTCTCGTCTTCTTGACCTTGGTTCCCCACTTCCGTTCATCCAGCTTTCCTGTCCCCTCCTGCCTTCTGGTCCTTACCCCTGGGCTGGTGTGCCCATTTAGTCTCTCTTGTATACATGGTTGAGCTATGTGTATTATTGTTTGTTTTATGGACCTATCTAATCTGGCTGAAGGGTGAACCTCAGGAGTGACTTCAGTACTGAGTTAAAAGGATGTCCAGGGACCATACTCTCAGGGTTTCTCCAGTCTCTATCAGACCAGAAAGTCTGGTCTTTTTTTTTTATGAGTTTGAATTTTGTTCTACTTTTTTTTATCTATCTCTGTCCACCTCTGTCTTCTACTGTAGCACAAGTATTTTCAGTGTTACTAAGTTTAGGTCAGAAAAAAGCATTTCTTGTTCAAAATGGTACAGATAGATCACAGAATACTGTTGCTGTGAGCCATTATCTGGGATGTGGGAATGGATATGTACAGAGCCATTATTATTCAGAACTTTTTCTTATCTCAGAAAAAAAGGTTAGTAGAGTAAACTTAAAGTCTTAAATGGAACTGGACCAGATTAACTAAATTAGGACATATATTTGTCCATTTTCTTCTTAAAAAGAACTTCTCTCACAGTATGTTCCATCACATTGACTATGCTGGTTTTATTCTTTGTATCTAAGCTGAATCAGACCCCTTGTGTGAAAATATCCTTAGTGTATTTCAGTGGCCTGCTTTTTTTTTTTTTTTAAAGTTATCCTTTAACTTTTTATGACCAGGAGATGTTGTGAATTCAATTGGTAAAGACAGCAAAGGGGTTGAGGGGAATATGCAGAAAATGACGCTAAGGGTGTGATATATACATAGAGATTTTCTCCTAGCTTACCAGTTACCAGCTGCCATTGAGTTGACTCTGACTCATAGTGACCCCATGCGTGTCAAAGCAGAACTTTGCTTCATGGGGCTTTCAATGGCCAATTTTTTGGAGGTAGATCACCAGGCTTGTCTTCTGAATTGCCTCTGGGTGGACTCAAACCTCCAACCTTTTGGTTAGCAGCCAAGCTCATTAATCATTTGTACAACTCAGGGACTCTTACCTTAGACTCTGTCTTAGTTATCCAGCACTGCCATAGCAGAAATACTACAAGTAGATGGCTTTAACAAACAGAAATTCATTTTCCCACAGTTCAGAAGGCTAGAAGTCCAAATTCAGTGCGCTGGCTCTTGAGAAAGGCTTTCTCTCTCTGTCAGCTCTGGGGAAGGGTCATTGTCTCTTCAGCTTCTATTTCCTGGTTCCTTGGAGAGCTCCATGTGGCTTGGCATCTATCTTCCCCCATCTTTGCTTTGCTTCATCTGCTCCTTTTATGTCTTGTAGAGATTGGCTCAAGACATACCCTACGCTAACCCTGCCTCACTAACATAACAAAGACAACCCAGACACAAATAGGATTTTACCCACAGGCACAGAGGTTAGGATTTACAACACATATTTTTGAGGGACACAATTTAATCCATAACAGACTCCTAAAATCTAGTTTAGGCTTCTAATATCTTTTCTCACAAAATTTTTATTTCCGTTTATTAATAAAATTCTAAACTCACCTTTGAGATGATTTTAAGGCCCTTCTTGTAAACTGTAATATAAAAGAGGATCAAAACATAATATATAGCATTGCAAATTATCATGATCAAACAATCAAGTAACTACCACCCAGAACAAGAAATAAGATATTTCCAAAACTCTAGAAACACCCCCACGCACACCCACACGTCCCTTCCCATCACCGTCTCCTCCATTCCAACTTAATCATGACCCTCACCTTATACATGACAACTATACATCCCTAAATATAGTTTACTTTCAACCTTTTGTAAATGGAGTCATATTCTCTTGTGTCTGGTTTTTTTCACTCAATGTTATTTATTTTTTAAAAATTTATCTGTGATTTTTGTGTGCTGTAATTCATTCACTTTCATTGTTGTATAATATTCCATTGCCTGTATAAACCACAATTATTTATCATCCATTTTATTATTGATGGACATTTGGGTTGTTCCCAGTTTGGAGCTTTTTTTTCCTCTCTCCTCCATTTCTTCATGCACTCTTGTTGCTCTTCTTTTGTAATATGTTTTCTACAATGTAGAGTTTGAAAGAGGAAATAATGATGGTTCACCTATTGATAGCCATTACAAACTCTTTCTGGAAAATTATCTTTAGTTAAGTCATTTGACAAACCCACCTTCTGATCATATGTGATTCATGTAAAAGTGCCATGTAAATGATAAAGCACTGTGAAAATATTGAGTGTTATTTCTTCTGTACCATAGATTTTACACTTTTGAAAACCAAGTTGATTAGTTAGCTAATATTAATAAACGTATCTTCTGTCAGGCATTGTGTGCTAATCCTCACAAATCTCTGCAAAGTAGGAGCCATTACTATTCCCATTTTACAGATGAGGGAACTGAAGAGCAAAACTGGAGTCCTTTATCCACACACAGGTACACAGCTATTAAGTATGCCTCTAGAATTTGACCTAGACGACTGGACTTCAGAATTGTCTCTTAACTATTGCAACACAGTGCTGTAAGGATGAACAAGCATGGAGGAGAAAAGGTAGAACTTATATTTATAATCAGGTAATGTCTGCAAGGTCAGACACTATGTAGCTTTGATCAAATCTATAGTCCCCAAATGTCTATCCAGCCACAACACCCTGTGTCAGTGCAATTGAGCTTGTAGGCGGACTTTCCTGCAGCTTGATTATTGCTGTTAATTGCAAGTGGAGTTGATTTAGATTCATGGCGACTCGATGCATTACTGATTAGAACTGTACTCCATAAGGTTTTCAGTGGGTGATTTTTCAGATGTAGATCACCAAGCCTTTCTTCCGAGGCACCTCTGGGTGGATTTGAACTACCAACCTTTTGACTAGTAGTTGAGTGCTTAACTGAGCCATCATGTGGCTTGATAGGACTCTTTGTTTTGTTCTCCCACTGCACTGAATCCTGCACAGATAGAGAGGTTTTGGAAAATGACCTCAAATCCAGGCATACAGCACACTGTACAGTCACAGCTCCCCAGCGGTTGTATTCTCCTTGGACTTGGTCATAGCCCTCTGTCAGTCAGTCGGGGCTGCAAAACCATAAGGTAAACAGCAGTAACAACCTAGGCAAAAACATTTTGTTCCGTAAGAAATCTTCAGTGCTGCCTATAGGACCTGGCACCTAACCAGCACTCCAGAGATGTCTGGTAAATGAGCTGGATGAAAAAATACTAAACTGGTTAGACTGGTTTTTATGAAACTGGATCCTTTCACCGTTAGTGAGAATAATTGGAATGTCATTCTAAGCAAAGCTCTGATGTCCATGCCTCCCCCCTCTTTGTGCATGTTTTATTTTTCAGAACTTGCTGTGGAAACGCGTAGAAGCTCATACTATTCCTGCCACAGCATTTGCTTGTGGTTGTACAGACACAGCTGTGAATATGTGGCATTGTTTTCTTGCATCTGACAGTCAAGGAAGGCAGTCAGTTAAAATCTTCATTTTTTATATATCTTCTCTCTCTCCTCAACTGAATCTCTTATTCAGGAGAGTTCTAGTAATATGATTTATCACAATAAACAGCATGGTTCCTGCTTTAATTGATTTATCTTTCTTCCGCTATAAAAATGTCCCTATGTCTCTGCTCTGCATCAGCTTTTATTGTCCTTTTCATACCCTTCCCCTGCCCCTCAAATCTTTGTTGCTGTTGATCATTTCTACGAGGACTAGACATTTTATACCGTCTGCATCTTAAATCATTCATTTTCTCATTTTCCAAGTGCTAACTATAATCGTCCCCTTGCATTTAATGAAATTAGCATGAGTTTTAAACCATTAGTCAAAAAAGACGATGCTTTTAAAAAGAAGCTTCCTGCTGTTCTTTGTGGATGAAACAGTTGACATTTTGTTAAGAGATTTTTATGTGACTTTAATTCCTTAGCTTTAATGTGTTCTTAACAGTTATGAATGGAATGGTTTGTCTTAAATGGAATGTATCTATTGTAGCAGAGTTATATCCAGTCTTTAAAATGGATCATTTCGTTTGACACACGCTACAGAATCTTGAATTTCACCTTTACTCATCTCAATTTCTTTACTAAAAATGACTCTGTTGCTCCAAATTCCTACATCACTGGGTTGGATATATCAAATTGTAGTAGTAATTGTTCATAAGTACGTATTTTATAACATGTACTGATAGAGTAATAAAATATATTGCACTAACAATATGCTCTGCCTGATAGAATTTCATCATGAGGCTCCATTAACACATTCAGCTGGTATCAGCTTTTGAAAATGCCTTCCATTGTGGTGCGCGGGAAATATTCTGTATAAGTGAGCGGAGGCAAAGGGGATTCAAATAGGCACTTCTAGGAAGGCTGGGTAGAACTAAAAAATACATACACATAAATGGATGCAGACCAATTAATTTAATATCCGAAAATATTACCAGGTGGAAACCCCAGGTTCTTACTTGGCTTGACCCGTATTGACCAATAAACCAGAGACCGAGGTGGAAGAACAAGAAAGGCACATTTATTTCATTGTACAAGGAAATGGAGTCAGTCGGAGTTATTACTGCCAAAACTGCTCACCAAGGGCGGGCAGGTAAGTTACTTTTAAAGGGGTTTACAAGTAGGGAGTTCATACAAGTTACATCAGCAACATTCTTAATCATAGCACGCAGGCACAATGGGATTTACATATAACCTCCAAGCAAAAGCAGGATTCAAATGCAAAGCTGAGAGGTGGGGGTGGGGAGCCCAGCAAAGGAAATGATTTTACAATACAACATTGTAGGGGAGGAAGCCAGGTAAAGAATACAGCATTGTGGGGGTTCTGTCTCAAAAGCATTTTTGACAGCTCTTGACACTCCTGCGCCATGATGCTGCTCCTTCTACTTTCATACCACTCCTGCCTTTAACCCCTTACAGTCTAGCTGCTGCCCGCCCTTCTGAATGAAACCGCTTTTCTAAGGCTCCGAAATGACAACCCCAGTGGCCTTATCTTAGTCTTCTTCATGCAGGCATTGTTGTTGCTCTTAGTTGCCATCTGCGTCAGCTGAAACCCATGGCGACCCCCCATACTACAGAATGAAACGTTACCCACTCCTGTGCCACATTGTTGAGCTACTGTGTATTTTCAGTACCTTCCAACCTAGGGAGCTCATCTTCCAGCACTATATTTTTCTGTTGTGATCCATAAGGTTTTCACTGGCTGATTTTCGAAAGTAGATGGCCAGACCTTTCTTCACAGTCTGCCTTAATCTGAAGGATCCGTTGAAACCTGTCCACCACAGGTGCCTCTGCTGGTATTTGAAATCCTGGTGGCATAGCTTCCAGCATCACAGCAACTCACAAGCCACAGAAGTATGACAAACTGACAGATAGGTGGTGGCAGGCAGGCGTTGGTGGTGGTGGGTGCCCTTAAGTCAATTGTAACTCATAGTAACCCATGTGATAGAGTAGAACGGTCTCATAGGGTTTCCTAGGCTGTAATCTTTATGGGAGCAGATCATTGGGTCTTTTTCCCTAGTTGCTGCTGAGTGGGTTCAAACCACCAACCTTTTGGTTAGCAGCTGGGTGCTTAACCGTTGTGTCACCCAGGGACTCTGAACTATTGGGATAAACCTCTGAAGTATTTCCCTGATTCCTTTCTCTTCTTCCTTGATTTGTCCTGCTCAGTATTGGAAATTCATGCTTAACGTGTTCTCAGGCCAATCTTCTGCTAAAAATAACTCCCATGGCTGGCTTCTAGTCTGTCAATCAAGGTTTGCTACAGTTTCTCCATGACCAAGTATAACTTTTTATTCCCCCTTACTTACTGTTCCCTGAACTTGAGCCAAACCTAACTGCTTACAAACATAATAATTAATGCATATTATTCCCATTAGCTCTCAGGTACTGCAAATATGTGAACATGGAAATGAAGAAAACAGCTAAAGAAGAATCACTTAATATAGCCCATCTGCCCATAAGACATTCAATCATAAAATTATAATTTTGAAATGATATTGTCTTGGTCATCTAATGCTGCTATAACAGAAATACCACAAGTGGATGGCTTTAACAAACAGAAATTTATTCTCTCATAGTCTAGTAGGCTAAGAGCCTGAACTCACAGTGCCAGCTCCAGGGGAGGGCTTTCTCTCTCTGTCAGCTCTGGGGGAAGGGCCTTGTCATCAATCTTCCCTGGGCTGAGGAGCGTCTTAGCACAGGGATCCTGGGTCAAAAGGACGCTCTTTGCTCCCGGTGCTTCTTTCTTGGTGGTATGAGGTCCCCATGTCTCTCTGCTTGTTTTTCTCTCTTTTATATCACAAAAGAGATTGGCTTAAAACACAACTTAATCTCACAGATTGAGTCCTGCCTCATTAACATAACTGCCTGTAATCCTGCCTCATCAACATTGAAGAGGTAGGATTTATAACACAGAGGAAAATCACATCAGATGACAAAATGGTGAACAATCACACAATACTGGGAATCATGGCCTAGCCAAATTGATACAAATTTTGGGGGGACACAATTCAGTCCATGACAGATATATAAAATTTTTATTCTTTACTTGTTTAAGTTATGTAGGTTCTCTTATGAATTATGTTAAATTCTAAAATGACTTCCTTCTTTTTTGCAGAAAAGAATCTGATGGTTTGAACCTTAACATCTGGCTTTCTTTCCTCAAAATTAAAAATCATTTAACTCAGATTATACATATATTCTCTTGACCTTTTTTTTTTAATTGTATTTTTGGTGAAAGTTTACACAGCAAATTAGGTTCCCATTTAACAATTTCTATGCGTATTATTCAGTGACGTTGATTACATTTTTCACAACGTGTCAGCATTCTCATTATTTCCATTCTGGTTGTTCTGTTTCCATTAATCTAGATTCCCTGCCAATACGGGTCTTTGCTGTAGGTTAAATATTGACAATTTGATCTCATATAGATGATTATTTAAAGAAGCACAGTACTCACAGGTGATATTGTTTATTTTATGAGCCAATCTATTATTTGGTTGAAAGGTGACCAGAGTGGGTTCAGTTCCAAGTTTAAAGGGTATCTCAGGGCGATAGTCTCGGGGAATCTGCTAGTCTCTACCAGTCCAGTAAGTCTAGCCATTTTTAGGAATTTGAGATTTGTTCTACATTTTTCTTCCATTCTATCTGGGACGGTCTATTGTGTCCCTGGTCAGAATGATTATTAGTGGTAGTTGGGCACCATCTAGTGGTTCTTCTGATCTCAGGATAGATGATGTCATGGTTCATATGAGCTACTAGTCCTGTAGACTAGTTTCTTCTTTGAGTCTTTGGTTTCCTTCTTTCTGTTTTGCTCCAGATGAGTACAGACCAATGGTTGTACCTTCAATGGCTAATTGAAAGCTTTTAAGAACCCAGACACTACTCACCAAACTAGAATGTAGAACAATATCTTTATGAACTATGTTATACCAATCGACCAAGTTGTCCCCCAAGACTATGGTCCTAAGCCTTGAAGCCCAATAAATCAAACCTGTGAGGTGTTTGGTTATGTCTAAGAAGTGTCTGCAATTGTGTCTCCTATGTGCTTTGTTATATGTATATGAATATATATGCAGCACACTTTAACATGTATAAACATATGCCTACAGATACTCCTATACATGTACACCCATATACTCTCATGTGCTTTCCTATATACATATATGCATACCTATCTACTTTGGTTGTTATTACTGTCTCTTCATCTTAATTAACTCCTTGTCTGGCTTATTGCATTTTCTGATTAACATTTCCATCATTCTGGCTATACCACATTTGACATACCTCTGAACTTTTTCTGCTCCCTGGCCCTTCAGTTAGGAAATGGAGCCACATTGTATACCTGCCAGTTGCCACTGAGTCAACTTTGATGCATGGTGACCCCGTGTGTCAGAGTAGAACTATGCTCCATAGGGTTTTCAATGGCTGATTGTTCAGAAGTAGACCACCAGGCCTTTCTTCTGAGGGCACCTCTGGGTGGACTTGGACCTCCAAACTTTCAGTTAGCAGCCTAGCACATTAATCTTTTGCGCCACCCATGAACCTCATATTCTACACCTACTGCCTGCCTTTTACAGCACTCTCTCTCTCCCCTAATGTAGATGCACTCCAAACAGGCTCCCTGACTCAGGGGGTTTTACCTTCTGATCTTTATTAACTTACATAAGTACACAGTGAAACATATTATTGAATTTAAATAAGTAATATATTTACAATAGTCTGATTTTTTTCCTTATTGATTGCTGGAAGAGCCCTGGTGGCACAATGGTTAAATGCTCATTTGCTAACCAAAAGGTGGTAAGTTCGAAACCACCAGCTGCTCCACAGGAGAAGAATGTGACAGTCTGCTTCCATAAAGATCACAGCCTTGGAAACCCTATAGGGCTGTTCTACTCTGTCCTATAGGATCACTATGAGTTGGAATCGACTCGGCGCTGAATTTGGGGTTTGGTATAGAATTCTGGGCTTCTGAAATGTTGCTAACATTCTCTAATATCTTGTCAAGTCATTTTAATCATCCTTCTTGACTCTACAATTTTTAAAAAATTTTATCAAAATATGTATAACATAAAATTTGCCATTTTAGCCATTTTTAAGTGTAAGTCAGTGACATTAATTAATTACGTTCACAATGTTGTGCAATTTTCTATTTCCAAAATGTTTTTCTCACCGCAAAGAGAAAGTCAGTACTCCTTAAGCAATAACTCCCCATTCTCCTCTCCCCCAGTCCCTGGGAACCACTAGTCTACTTTGGTCTCTAGATATCTGCCTATTCTAGATATTTCATATAAATAGGGTCATACTATATTTGTCTTTTTGTGTCTGATTTATTTCACTCAGCATAATGTTTTCAATGTTCATCCATGTTATGGCATGTATTAGAACTTCACGTATCTTTATTACTAAATAATATTCCATTGTATGAATCTATCACATTTTATTTATCCATTCATCTGTTGATGGACACTTGGGTTGTTTCTACCTCTTGGCTATTGTGAGTAATGCTGCAATGAACACTGGTGTCCAAGTATCTGTTCTGAGTTCTTGCTTTCAATTCTTTTGGGTATCTACTCAGGAGCGGAATTGCTGGGTCATGTGGTAATTCAATGTTTAACTTTTTGAGGAACTGCCAAACTGTTTTTGTGGCTGCACCATTTTACATTCTTTACATTATTTTTAAAGTAGTGAATTTCTTTCTCTAGGGTCCTATGTTAATAAACATGTCCTCAGACAGTTGCTGTCAGGTCTACCATGCTCCATGGCCAGTAACGATGGCCTAGGTGTGAAGTGGGAATAACATTGGGTATGATGGTTAAGGTTATGTGTCAGCTTGGCTGGGCCATGATTCTCAGTGGTTTGACAATTATGTAATGATGTAATTTGGCTGTTATATAATGATGCAGTTATCTTCCATTTTGTGATCCGATATGAAACTCACACCATGTAGCATTTGGGTGTTTGGCTCAGTTTCAGTTGGGTATTTGCCCCTGATCCTACACCTAAGCTGTGGTTGCCGATAAACTCATTGCTGTTGAGTCAATTCCAACTCATAGCGGCCCTATAGGACAGAGTAGAACTGCCCCATAGGGTTCCAAAGGCTCTAAATCTTTATGGAAGCAGACTGCCACATCTTTCTCCTGCAGAGCAGCTGGTGGATTTGAACCACCAACCTTTGGGTTAGCAGCTGAACACGCAGGTTTCCCATAGCTACAGAAATTTTCTCTACTCCTGACCTGACTGAATCCCTTGTGTGGCTGGCATGATATGATAGCTCTAATGTGGAGGAAAAAGAGTGACAATTTTCCAGAGGCAGACAGGGGATTGATTTCCAACACAGGGACTGATTACATTTCAAGCAACTGACTGTAATTTAGGGAGGAAAGCAAAGTCAATGAGCCCAATATAATGGTTTCCTTTACTAGAGTTGATGTAATTAGCAACTCATTTTAATTGTAAAGATGCAAGAACTCTTGGACATGCTCCTATAGCCTTCATCACAAAATAGGAAATGATAGGGAAAATTAAGATAGAATTCATTTTGGTTGGACTGTTATGCCAGTCTAGGAGAAAGAAATCATTTTAGTGATTTAGCCAATGAGTTACAACATACCTTTAGTTAGAACTGACTTTTGAATAAGGATAATTAAGTGGGGTGATTGAGGGTTATCATGGCATGACTTCTCTTATCCTAAATACATCTTTTATCATGCAGCTCCTACCCCTAAATGTTTTCCAACAGAAATTCAGTTTACACCTACTCCTCATTTATCGACTATCTGACATTTCACCTTTATGACAATAGCAAAAAGTCTACTATCTGATTATTTTGTGCATTAACAACATATGTTTGGCATTAATGAACACCAAGATGTGAGGCGAGAGTAACACTGGCTGTGATGGCTAAGGTTATGTGTCAACTTGGCTGGACCATGATTCTTAGTGGTATTACATATCAGTATGTAATGATGTAATTTGGCAGTTATATAATGATGTAGTCATCCTCCATTTTGTGATCTGATGTAGTCATCCTCCATGTTCGAGTAACTCCAGTGTCCACATAATGACCTGGTCTTTGGAACCTAACCATGTTGATAAGTGAGGAATGAGTGTATTAGTCTTAAAGCATTCTGACTATTAAGGTCACTCCTTAAATGCAAGGAGTTATGGATTGAATTGTGTCTCCAAAGAAGATATGTTAAAGTCCTAATCTTAATTCCTGGTACTGATGAATACGACCTGGTAAACATTAGTAAACATAAGTTATCAACTGAGATGTTTCCCTCAGATTCTGATTCACTGGGACAAGACCCTGGAATTTACATTTTCTTCAAGCATCTTTGGCGAATCTGATATAGGTGGTACCTGGGTGGTGTAAAAGGTTAATGTGCTAGGCTGCTAACAAAAAGGTTGGAGGTTCAAGTCCACCCAGAGGTGACATGGAAGGAATAGTTGGTGGTCTTCTTCTGAACAATCAGCCATTGAAAACCCTGTGGAGCATAGTTCTACTCTGTCATGCATAGGTCATCATGAGTTGGGGTCAACTTGACAGGAACTGCTTTTTTTTTTTTTTCTAATTTCCTAGGGCTGCCATAACATAATACCACAAAATAAAAGGCTTTAAAGGACAGAAATTTATTGTCTCATAGTTCTGGAAGCTAGAAGTACAAATCAAGGTATTGTTGATTTGATCCCTTCTGAGGGCTCTGACAAAAACTGCCGGATGTCTTTCTCCTAGGTTCTGGTGTCTTCCAGCAATCGCTGGCATTCCTTGACTTGCATCTGCCTCTGTAGTCACATGTTAGTCTTTCTTCTGTCTAACTCTCTGTGTCTGTACTAATTTTTTATCAGCACCACTCAGGTGGGATTAGGATCCACCCTGTTGTTGTGTGCCATCAAATGGATTCTGACTCATAATGACCCTATATGACAGAGTAGAATGGCCCCATAGGGTTTCCTAAGCTATAATCTTTACAGAAGCAGATTGCCAGGACTTTTCTCCATGGCGGCACTGGGTGAGTTTGAACCTTTAGCCTTTCAGATGACAGCCAAGTGCTTAACCATTGCACCACCAGGGCTCCTGGCAGGATCTACCTTACTCCAATTTAAAAGATCCTATTTCCAAACAAAGTCATGTTCACAGGTACCAGAGGTTAGGACTTTAACATATCTTTTTGGGGGACACAATTCAATCCATAGCAGGTAGTATATGGATTATATTTTGATAAATACTGCCCTAAAGATATAGATTACACATGAATTAGGTATAAATTATTAAATGTCTTAGGTTTATCTGATGTCATTTTTTCCCAACACTGTTTTGTGTGGGATTGGAACACAAAACAGCTAAGCTTCAAGAGAGGATCATTTCAAGAAGAAAGTGTGCATCATGGGGCAGTTACCCGAGAGGACAGGCTCAGACTGGGTGTCTCAGCAGGGAAACCTGATTGGGTGATCAGAGGTCAACATAAGGGCATTGGGTACATGTGGCAGGCAGTAGGGTGAGGTGACTGAGATGCCTAGGGTGGGGCTAGATGGGATTGACTCTCAGGGTCATGTATGAATGAATGTTTCCTTAAATTGTGTACCCTAGACACCGTACTCACATCGCTCTAGTCCTGGCTTTCATAGACAGCTTCTGAAATGGCTACCAATGATCTCTACCTCTATTCTTTGCATAATCCCCTGCCCTTGTGTGGGCCGGACCTAGTGACTTGTTTCTAATGAGTAAGATGGCAAAAGTGATAGAATGTTGCTTCCAAGATTAGGTTATAAAAGACATGCCTTCCGTCTTGCTTACACTCTCCCTCTTGCTCTCTTTTGTTTGCTAACTCTGAGGAGGCAAGCCACCATTTATGAGCTTCCCTATAGAGATGCCTATATGACAGGAAATGGAGGCTGACTTCTAGCCAACAGCCAGCAAGGAATTGACACCTCAGTCCAACACCTCCAAGGAACTGAGTTCTTCCAACAACCACATGAATGAACTTGGAAGTGGATCCTTCCACAGTCAAATTTTCAGATGAGACCACAACCTCAGCCTGCACCTTGATTGCAGCCCAATGAAAGACCCTGAACCGCAAGATCCAGCTAATGCATGCCCAGATTCCTGACCACAGAAACCGTGACATAACAATAGTTGCTGTTTTAAATCACTAAGTTTTGGAGTAATTTTTAATGCAGCAATAGATAACTAATACAGTGCATAAAGACTTTGGTGGTGGTAGTGGGAGGGAGGGGGAAGATGTTAGTTGCCGAACCTGAAGAACGATGTAAACAAGGAAAGGTAAGAAGTTACTGAGGAAACACTAAATCCAATTGGCTTTCAATTGGTAGTTCAAACTCCCCAGCAGCTCAATAGGAGGAAGACTGGCAATCTGCTCCCATAAAGATGATAGCCTAGAAAACCCTATGGGGCAGTTTACCTTTGCAACATGGGGTCTTTATGAGTTGAAAGTTGATTCAACAACACCTAACAAACAACAACATTGTCTGTACCTGAGGTGGACAGCTGCCACCTCTTGCCGTTAATCACTACTACTCCACATCAGTAGCTATGGCTTCTTGGGGCTCTAGAATATCACAAAATCAGAGGCCAGAGTGACTTGCAGAATCTTTGGAAACTCTACTATTATTCAACAAACATGACTAATTGCCTATCATGGGCCAGGTGCTCTTCTGGGTAATAGGAATTTCAGGTGAAATGGTTGCTCGTCTTGAGGAGTTTAAGTTCCGATGGTGTGTATTGCCATTGTGAGAGCAGGCAATACAGCCTCCAACAGGTCTAAGTGGTAGACTTTCCTAAAAGTTACAGGTTGTTCTTGGTTCACCTTTGATCATCTTTTGTAGTATCCTTGGGAGATCACTACAGTTATTATATCTCTAAGCTCTAGAATGTGTGTTCGGTTTCTTTTAGAATTTCTATCTCTTTGCTTAATATTCTTATTTTGTTCCTACATTGTTTTCTTGATTTCCTTTAATTCTTTGTCTGTATTTTCTTCTAGTTCTTTGAGCATATTTAGAACAATTGTTTTAAAGTTTGTAGCTAGAAGGTCCAACGTCTGGTCTTCTTCAAGGTTGGTCTCTGTTGTCTTCTTTTGTTCCCTTGAAAGGGCCATCCTTCCCTGTTTCTCTGTATGTCTCCGCGATCATCTTTCTTACGGCACCATAACCAATGACATTCCTCGTAAGCTTTGGGTGTGAAGCTGAAGAAAGGGTCATTATCTTCTCAGAAGAGAGAAGTGAGCCAGGAAGTGGGACTTTCTGCATCAACCTGGATCTTTTTGTCCTTCTCGTGAGACTGTGACATTCACCTCCCAATCAGCCCTTAAAAACCTCCATCTGGAACCAGGTGCTTCCAAGATTTTTGATGCAGAGATACAGCTCAGAATCATAAGTGGCCTCCTTGAGATTCTGCATCACTAGCTAAGGCTTACACAGCAAATATCTGTGCCCCATCCAAAAAAACCTCTAGGGTAAAAGAGAATGCAGGAAGATTCGAAGCATAAAAGCCCTATGGTGGAAACAATGGGAAGGTTTGTACAGGCCAGGTTACCAGAGTGCTCCGTATAGCTCACCCCAGTTCCACTTGAATTTGTTTTTTCTTTTAAGCCTACCTAACAATTCCTAACTTAGAATTGGAAAGCTGCTTAGAATGCATAGATGAGTCATGGCCAGGATTTGCAGAGGCCAAGAAGCTACTTTATGATTAATTAAATGAACCCAGTGCTCAGCTGCTAACAGAAAGGCTGGCGGTTCAAATCCACCTAATGGCCCTACAGCAGAGAGACCTGGCAATCTGCTCCTGTGAAGATTACCACCTAGAAAACCCTGTGGGGCAGTTCTGCTCTGTCACATGGGGTCACTATGAGTGGAAATCGACTTGATGGCACCTAATGACAACAGCAGTGAGGTCAGCATCAGCTTTTGCAAGTTTTCCTCTCAGACTAGAGGACCAGCCATGCTCATTGTCCTTCCCCCCAAGAGTCAGATTGGATCTCAGAACCAGTATTGGGGGTTTTCAGAATCTCATGACAATTTTCGTATCTCTTATCTCAATGATTGCAGATAAAAAAAATCATAATAATAATATTTTTATTTCTGGCAATATTGCAGCTTCTTCCTTTCAAGTCAATGTTAGCACATCCTTTCCCAGCAAATTTATATTTCATCTCAACTGACTCCTTTCAGAGGAATGATAAAGCCTTGGCTGAATTGAACAAGGGAGGCGGTGGTACATTTAAAAAAGAAGATGAAAAAGAGGCATTTTTTTTTATTTTGACTTTATGTGAGCACTGCTAACTAATTTTTAACACACAAAAAATCACTAGTGTGAAAATAACTATTAAATATATCTAGTTTTAATAATATACTACTTATATGACGATTTGACTCACTATCACCTCCTTTTTTGCTTATTTATATAGTTTCGTGTGCTTTGTTTAAAACCATTTAGGCCACAGGAAGGTAGACTTGAGATTGATTCTTTGGGGCTATTTCTTTGTTCTGGTGAGAGTGTTTCTTTGACTGCCAGGGGAATGTGTGTGTGTGATTTCTCTTACCCCTGTTAAGGTCAATTACAGCCGTGCAGAATCGACCCAGCTGTGGCAGGCTGATGAGTCAAAGTTTCAAGAAGACACAAAGTGATCAAGTCAGGCGAGAAGCAGAAGCTTTTGAGCCCAGTTGCATGCTCTTGCTTGATGAGGAAGAAGAGAGAAAGGAGGATATGGAAATGCGAAATCCAATCACTGCAGAGACATAAGGCTCCACAAGCCCTCTGTGCTCGGCCTGACTCCCTGCTGGTTTGCATATTTTCAAAGTTCATCATGTGCAGTGTGTGGCTTGTAAGGAATGGTCACCGAGTGTTAGAGTCCTGGAACCCTCTGGTCACTTGTCCCCTTTCATTGTTCTTGAGACTTCTCTGGGAGGTTCTAATTCAAAGGAAGATTTTACTTTGAAAGCTTTCAAAGTAATTTCATTCCTCAGACTGTTGGTGGAAAGGCATGCTTACTCTCAGCTCCATCGCTCTTAACCCTCACATCTTGTTATCCTGGTGAAGTCCATGTGAATGAGAGAGAGATTATTTTGAGGTCTGGAGTGTGCATTAGAAGTTTCTTGTATTTATTCTCATTCAACAAATATGCAGTAAGCACTCACTATATGCCAGGACTACACCCGTCTGTCAGTTTGTCATACTGTGGTGGCTTCAGTGATGTCACTAAGGTTGCTGTCACTCAGTGTGGTAGCTCACGGTATCACCCTCCTTCCAGGGACCTCCTCCTATACCAGACCATACAGAATCCTTAGTAATGTTTTTTTGTACTAATGTTACTTGTAAATCATAATTCCCGTATATCACTCCTCCTTTTCCTTTAATTACTATTTCATTCTCAAAAAGGTTACAGATATAGGGTCACAAATACTAATTACCACAATATTGTAGCTAAAATACCAGAAAATTTGACAAAATCAGCGACTATAAAAACACTAGCAGCAAAGCAAACAACAGCACTGCTTGTAGTATGTGCAGACGAAACCACGTGATTCAAAGTGTCACTGTGATCGGGTAATAATGACAGCTCTGACCGGGGTACATTAAAAGGTTCAAAACATCAATTAGCAAAGAGTTTTAGCCTTGTAGGTATATTGATATGTGTAAGCTGGGCTTACGAAAAACGTTTTTGTTGATATAACTAACTACAGGAATATTTTTATAGACAATCATTTTGGTGTCACCCCCTCTGACCATGTCACCCAGTGCAGTCCGCACCCCCCAGCCCCCTAGTGATGCCACTGGGTGGCTTACACATTGCTATGATGGTGGAAGCTGTGCCACCGATATTTCTTATACTGGCAAGGTCACCCATGGTGGACAGGTTTCAGCGGAGCTTCCAGGCTCAGACAGACGCCAGAGAAAGATCTGCTAATCTCCTTGCAAAAATTAGCCAATGAAAACCCTATAGATCATGGAATATTGTCTGAGACTTTGACTTACTTACTTTGGGCTTATCATCAGTAGGACTGATAACTAGAAAAGGACATCATGTTTGGTAGAGTAGAGGGTCAGTGAAGGGAGGGAAACCCTCAATGAGATGGATTGAAACAATGGCCACAACAATGGACTCAAACATACCGAGGATCATGAAGATGGCGCATGAGGTTGCCATGAGTCGAAGCTGACTGCATGGCAACTAACTATAACACACCAGGGTAACTTGGGCAAGCTGCCTGTTTCAGAGCTTAAGTAAACCATGGTTTCTGAGGGCAGCAGAGCCCTGCGCTTTGGGCCCTGGATCGAAGCACAGACACGGGTCGTACTGGCGGCCATTTCCTTGCCATGGCCGAAGACTTCCGGGGCAGGATGGCTCTTTGATGGGCTGCTTTAGCTGAGGCTCTCTTGGCTGAATCTCTCAGTAGAGCAGCACAAGCCAACACTTCCCGCTGAGTAATATAGCCTAGGAGGAAGAAAGGACAGAAACTTCAAAGTCAACAATTTTACACCACCAGTAAGCAAACAAAACTGCAAATATTCACATATGTGTATATACAATTTCTTCTATTCCTCCAGTGTTGAAAAGGATACCCAGTGTCCTTAGGATGCCTAGACTGTACGATCTTGAGGGCACTGTATTTTTCTTCTTTTGCATTTATCATTCAATAAGTTAATAAATACTTAATCACTGATTAACATGAAAAATCCTTCAGGAAGGGACTTGAGCCTTGAGGAAACTGCATGAATTTCTTATCTTTAATATCAAATCTCGACAGCAATGGGTTTGTTTTTGGGTTTAATATCAAAACTTTCTTCAAACTAGAAACACATTTACTAGATCTTCCTCAGTGCTGCTCAAAGGGTAGTCTGCAAACCACCTACCACAGAATTATCTGGCTGAGGTCAAGTGTGATTTTAAAATGCTTGTTAAAAATTCTGAGTCCTCTCCAAAGACCTGAATCAGAAACTCAGAAAGTTAAGCCTGGGAATCTACATTTTAATAAGGTACATTGGCAAATTTTATGAGTCCTAATGTTAAATCAAAGATAGGTCAGTGGTTCGAACTCACCATCGGCTCCGTGGGAGAAAAGACCTGGCAATGTGCTCCTAGATTACAATCTAGGAAACACTATGGGGCAGTTCTACTCTGTCCTGTAGGGTGGCTGTGAGTTGGAATTGACGCCACGGCATACAACCACAACAACGTGAAATAGGAGACTGTGGGTGGTGCAAATGGTTAACGTGCTCAGCTGCTAACTGAAAGATTGGCGGTGTGAGTCCTCCCAGAGGTACCTTGGAAGCAACACCTGGTGGTCTACTTGCAAAAAGTAATTCACTGAAAACCTTATGAAGCAGAGTTCTATTCTGACACACATGGGGTTGTCATGAGTCAGAATCAACTTCACAATAGCTGGTAAAATGTTGACCATCTCTGCTTCTGGGTTTGTTAACCTCTATGCAAATTTACTCTACAAACAAAGCTAACCTAACCCGCTGCCGTGGAGTCACTAGCAACCCTATAGGACGGAGTAGAACTGCCCCATAGGATTTCCAAGGAGTGGCCGGTGGATTTGAACTGCCGACCTTCTGGTTAGCAGCCAAGCTCTTAACCACTGAGCCACCAGGGCTCCATAAACAAAGCCACTAGATGATATTTCTGCAACATTTCAGACAGTCAGACCAAATCCTGACTCCTCCATTTACTAGCTGTGTGAACCTGGTCAAGCTAGCTAACTTGTCCATGTGGCGGTTTTCTCTTCCATAAAATGTGAGTTAGAAAAACACCTACCATGTAGAAGTGTTAGAGGAGGTGTTAGAGTTTTAAACAAGACAATGCATGCATAGTGCTTAGAACAGTGCCTGGCACATATGAAGCCCTCAGTTTTTATGAAACTGTCTACAAAAATAGTCTTCCTTTTGTGTAAACACAGAAACGACAATATAAGATAGCGTGTGCTCATGCCAAACAATTGGTTTAAAAAAACGAGCTCTTTTGGTGTTTAGAAAAGAGCATAACAGAGGGGGGCTGGAGACTGAAAACATTTCCTGAAAGAGAACGGACTTAACAATTACGCCTTTGAGTAGTTTGGTGTTTATAGCCTATGAAGTTCTCTTGCAATCATTATTTTACCTGTGCTTCATAAAATCAGATGAGGTTGGCCGAAGAGGAGAGACAGCAGAGTGTGGGGGATACAAATGCATGGTGCTCGGAGTGTGACAGGTCTGACTTCAACCCCTAACGCTAATACTTACTGTGTGCACCATCTTGACCCAATTACATAACCTGCCTGCGCTTCAGTTTTCCACAGCTCTAAAACCAAAACAAAACCGTCAAACCAAAACGAAAACAAACCAGTTGCCGTTGAGTGGATTCTGACTCATGCTGACCCCATGTGTGTCAGCGTAAAGCTGTGCTCCATATGGTTTTCAGTGGCTGAATTTTTGGAATTAGATTGCTAGACCTTTCTTCTGAGGCACCTCTGGGTGGCTTCTAACTGCCAATCTTTGGGTTAGCAATCGAGCACTTAACCGTTTGCACCCCCCAGGGATTCCCACAGCTGTAAAATTGGGAGAAAATGAAATACTGTATGTAGAGCTCTGAACACAATGTCTGGCACATGGTAAATGCTCAATACAAGTAACTATTATTGTTGACATGTAACTATTATTGTGTGAGTTCTCACAACCAGTAAGGGGCTGACTTACGGTCTGAGCCTAGGCTGGCTTCCTAAGCCCAGGGTGACATTTCTACTAGATTTAAAAAAAAACCAAAAAGCACCAACCCAGTTCCCACTGAGTCGACTCTGACTTAGAGTAACTCCATGAGTGTCAGAGTAGAACTGTGCTCCAGAGGGTTTTTAATGGCTGATCTTTTGGAAGTAGTCCCTTCTTCTGAGGCACCTCTGCGTGGGCTTGAACCACCAGCCTTATGGTTAGTAGCCAAATGCTTAACTGTTTACAACACATCAAGTTCCTATAAATCTCAGAGACTCGTAGAGTTGTTAGCATTTTATTATAATCCATACTCCAATTTCTGTAAACCCTCTTAATTTCCCCATAAAACCTTACTTTCTATTGTCAGGGGTAATCATTTTTTAACTTGGCCAGCCAACCATGCTGATAAAGCAGCACAATGACAGGGGCCGTTCTGTCTGAATTATTTCTCTGGGAACTTGACTTCCAGCTGCAGCACGTTGAGTCCCTTCTGGATGATACTGGTTAAGGTCAGATGGTTAAACTCACCCAGCAGCTGCTGGTGCTGAAGGCTGCGAATGTAGCGGGTATGCAGGGCCTCCCACTGGGGGCTGCAGCTGTAAATCCTCATGATGCTGTAGAAGTAGCGCTGCTGCCCTTGGGTCAGGTCCTGTCAGAGCAGAGCAGTTGGTTTTGATAAGTTGGTGAATTTCTATAGGATTAAAGGTGGCATATATTCAAAACTGACTTCCACAGAAATAAATTCTTATCTTGTTATATATACTGTTGCGGTGTTGATTCTCACTTAGGGTGACCCCATGTTTTACAGAGTAGAACTGCCTCATAGGGTTTTCTTGGCTGTAATTTTTACAGAAGCAGATGGACAGGTCTTTCTCCTGCAAAGCCACTGGGTGGGTTCAAACTGACAATTTTTCGGTTAGCCACCAGGGCTAACCATTTGCACCGCTTAACCCTTTGTGCCAAGCGCTTAACCATTTGTGCCACCAGGGCCCCATATATGTTGTTGTTCGCTGCCATTGAGTCAGTTCTGACATATATAATATATATATGCTATCTGTCAGTTTGTTGTACCGTGGTGGCTTACATGTTGCTATGATGCTGGAACCTATGCCACTGGTATTTCAAATGCCAGCATAGTCACCCATGGTGGACAGGTTTGAGCAGAACTTCCAGACTAAGGCAGACTAGGAAGAAGAAAGCCTTGGTGATCTACTTCTGAAAATTAGCCAATGTAAACCCTATACACCACAACAGAATATTGTCCAATGTAGTGCTGGAAGAAGAGTCCCTTAGGGTGGAAGTCACTCAAAATACACCTTGGCTGTAACAATGGGCTCAAGCACAGCAACAATTGTGCAGTTGGCACAACATGGCAGCATTTTGTTTTGTTGTGCATGGGGTCACCATGAGTTGGAGCCGACTGGAGGGCAACTAACAACAATAATATATAGTTTCCTCTCTTAGTTTGTTTAAATAATCTTCTACTGGCCTGTGTGATGGTGAAAATGGGTTAAGAAGAGATTCAAGGTAAGCAGCTCAAGGCATTGGGCAGAGGGAGAGCCAAGATTTTCAAAGATCTTGTAATGTATTGATCTACCATAATCTGTGTTGAGGAAGATGGGTTGTGAGATCTACACAAGGCCTGAAGTGTGCCAGACTTGTGGATGAAGAGATGGGTCAAAGAGTCCTTTCAGCTGAGAGTTCTCAGCGAGCAGAAGATGATAGGTGAATAGATGGGTAACGTGGTAAGTGTTGCACATCTTTAGTATAAAGGTGTTGTGAAATCAGAGAAGGAAAGCAAACTCGCGTGTAGCAGTCAAGAAAGGTCTTCTAAATGAAATGACCACCACACCTGAATCTTACAGTGTGCGGAGGAACTCCTTAAAGGGGCGAGATTAAAAACCAGTCGCTGTTGAGTCGATTCCAACCCATGGCGACCCCATGTGTGTCAGAGTAGAACTGTGCTCCACTAGATTTTCAGTGGCTGATTTTTTCGAAATAGATCACCAGAACTTTCTTCCATAGTGCCTTTTGGGTGGACTCAAACCTCCAACCTTACAGTAAGCAGCTAAGTGCATTAACTGTTTGCACCATCCAGGGACTAGAATACTGGTTCTAAAAGGGTGGTCACCCAACCTGCAGTGTTGACAACACCTAGGAATGTGCCAGAAATGCAAATTTTGAAGCCCAGCTCCATATCTACAGAATCAGAAACACTGGGGGTTGATACCCAGTACTCTGGGTTTTAACAAGCCCTCCAGGTGATTCTGATGCATGCATACTAAAATTTGAGAGCCACTGGGCTAAAAGAAAAGGCTAATTATAGACAGAAGGAGAAACTGGTACAAATTCTCTTATGGGACACAAAATATCTGGACATGTTGGGAAAGGCTTTTTCTTCAGTTCAACTGGAACATAGAGTCTCTGTCAAAAGGCTGTAGGGTTAGGTAGGGGAAGAACATGGTGATCTTTTATGGTATGTTAGGGTTTCAAGATCACCTTCTATATGAGCAGCCATTGAACATCTTTATTTAAGGCAGTGGTTTTCAAGGGGAATGATTTTGCTCCCACGGAACATTTGGCAATGTCTGGAGACATTTTTGGTTGTCACAACTGGTGGGTGGAGTACTAGTAACATCTAGTGGGTAGAGGCCAGACGTGCTGCTAAACATCCTACAACACACAGGACAGTCCTCCATTCCCTTGGAACAAAGAATAATCTGGCCCAAAACGGTAATAGTATCAAGATAGAGAAATTCTACTTTAAGCTGACAAGATTTGCAATTTAGAAAGGTTGTGTTGACCCTGCTGTGGATAATGGGCTTGAGGGAAAACAGACCAGAAACCATTTAGAAAGCTCCTGCCATAGGAATAGGGAGGAACAAGATGGGCTTAGATTCCAATTACTATTACACTGAATGTATCTCAAGTGTTTCTTGCATGTTATGCTAAGCATTCTGCATGCATTATTTCCTAACTCACACCAATCCTATGATATGGGCAATTATTGTGCTCATTTTTCAAGTGGGGAAACTGAGATAGTGGCATCAACATTCTAGAAAAATCAAAATAAAATAAATTCACCTTCAGTCAAAATAGCCAAAACTATGATAGAATTTTTCAAAACTAGTTGTAACCATGTAAGGACATCTAATTTAAGGTAATTAAAAAAAAAAAAGATAATAATAAAGCTAAATTTAAGATAATTTATATAAAAGTAGGGTGTCAGAATTTTTTTTTTTTTGAGGACTAAAGACATCACATTTTTATATAAAAAATACATCCAGGTTGAAAACAGCAAAACCAAGTACCTCACAATTTGAGACATTACTTCAGCTTTACAGTTTCTGAATTAGATGTTTTAAAAGGTAGTATATTTGAAGAAGGGAATGGATTCCATTCCTGAATAACTAATTAAACCTTTTCAAATGATTGACAACAGTAGAACATGAAGATTGCATGCCAGTTTCAAGAGCAAAGGTACAAGTGCAATGGGAGTTTGCATTATACAAGATAAAACCTTAAAAGTTATGGTTTTAAACTCAAATTTTAGTAAAAAGACCAGACTTAATGGTCTGAGACTGGAGGAACCCCAGAAAGCATGGCCCCCGGGATCTCTGTCAACCCAGCACTAAAACCATTCCCAAGGCCAACTCTTCAGTCAAAGATTAGATTGGACTATGGGACAAAAAATGATACTCGCGAAGAATGTGTTTCTTAGCGCAAGTAGATACATGAGGCTAAATGGGCAGCTCCTGTCCGGAGGCGAGATGAGAAGGCAGAGAGGGTTAAGAGCTGGTTGAATGGACACAGGAAATCCAGGGTGGAAAGGAGGAATGTGCCGGCACAGTATAGGGAGGGCAATTAGGGTCACATAACTATGTATGTATAAATTTTTGAATAAGAGACTAGCTTGAATTGTAAACTTTCACTTAAAGTACAACAAAAAAATGTAAAAAAAAATTTTTTTAAGTTATGGTTTTATTTTACAAGAAAAAAAAATGCTTACATCTTTTCCTTAGTATAACTCTCAACTTCCTAAATGAGAAGCAAGGGGTGATATCCTTAATATTCTTATCCTGTTGCTTATCTCTCCTCGAGGGGATGGAAGAGACCTGAAAATTTTACAAACAGTATTTATGGAAATTGCTTTAACTACATTTGACTGAAAGGAACTGAAAGTCAAAAAACAGAGCCTTCCAACAGTGGAGGCACGGTGTGGTCGCTTAGTTTCCTGTCACTGGTAGTGGTTCCCATCACTGGTACTGTGTCAGCAACAAAGAGACAGCCATCTACTAGAGCTCCTGAAATGGGAAGGGTGTAAGAGTTGGTGTTATTAGCTGCCTTTGAGCCAGCCCCTGACTCATGGTGTTCCCACACACAATGAAACTAAACATTGCCTGGTCCTGAGCCATCCCATGATCTTTTGCAAGTCGAACCGTTGTGACCCATAGGGTTCTCACTGGTTGATTTTTGGACGTAGATCACCAGGCCTTCCTTCTTAGTCCATCTTAGTCTGGAAGCTCTGCTGAAACTTGTGCAGCATCATAGCAAGACACAAGGCTCCACTCTCAGATGGGTGGTGGCTGCATGAGGTTACGATGGCCGGGAATTGAACCTGGGTCTCTTGCATGGAAGGGCGAGAATTCTACCACTAAACCGCCATTGGCCCCTTGGTGTAGATCACTCCAAATTATCATTCATTCACTTACACATGCCTTTAACATACACCAAGGGCCAGGGCTGGACCAAATATTCTGCCTGATGGTGCTTAACAAGCTTTGAAGGAGAGGCAAACATGGTTCTTCCACCTATGAATTTTATGCTGCACCTTCAGTAATGAAGTGTCTGAGGCAGAGGGAGGGACTCGAATGCAAGGAATCTGTGGAACATTCCGAGGCTTTTGCTGTCTTTTCTGGTTTTCTCCCATTCTTTATCCTGTACCTCCAAGGAAAAACAAAGTATAGGATAAAATTTCATTTTGTTCAAACACTTTTGGAGATGTACCTAAGTAAGGAATAGATGGATAGATAGAGAGACAGACAGATAGATAGATGTTATTATGCAAGGGATAGAAATGATTTCTTACCTGCTGTGGAGTAATTAGACCTCACCAGACTGTCTGCTTAGTTCTGCACTTTTCCCCATCTCCCCGCCTTGTTTATGGAAGGAATAATACACAGCCGTTTGTCTTTCTGCTTCACTAGCGTTTTTAGGGTTTTAAGATCACTTTTTATATGAGGAGCCGCGGAAAATGGTATGGTATTTTATTTGGAATAGGTGGGTTGTAGAGCCGTACCATGTCTATAACGGTTATTTCTTGATAATTTTAAATAATATTTACTGCCTTTTCTGATTATGAAAGTAATATACGTCATCTTGGAAAATTCGGAAAAATTCAAAAATTGAAGAAAATAAAAGTACATATACTCTATTCATAGTTATCATTGGCATTTGATTAATTTTCTTTTTTTTCCCCCGTGCACATTGTGTGATTTTACAAAAGTAAGATTTTGTATTTTTCCCAGGTCATTAAATATTTCTTAAAACATTATTTTTAGTGGCAGGATCATATACTTTTCACATAATTCTCTACTGCTTGCACATTTAGATTTGCAATTTTATAGCACTATCCTTTAAAGTACAGCCAGAATGCTCCTTAGAAGCAAGGATAGTGAGACTACGTCTCACATACTTTGAACATGTTATCAGGAGGGATCAGTCTCTGGAGAAAGACATCGTGCTTGGTAAAGTAGAAGGTCAGCAAAAAACTGGAAGACCCTCAATGAGATGGATTGACACAGTGGCCGCAACAATGGGCTCAAGCATAACAATGATTGTTAAGATGGTGCAGGACCAGGTAGTGTTTTGTTCTGTTGTACATAAGGTCGCTATGAGTTAGAACCGACTTGACGGCACCTAACAACAACAACATACCTTAAAATAAACTATTAAACCTAGCCATGTTGCTTACCACTTCCTTGACAAAAATATAAAATGGAGGAATCATATTTGCAATGTTTAGGTCTTCTTTCCATGTGCTTTGGGGTTTAAAATCCGAGAGGTGTATATAATGATAATAAAAATTCACATTCAAGGAAGAATAGACATATTGGAATAGGAATGCCAAGGAACAGAGTGGAAACCCCAAGCATTTTTCCCTCTGCTCACTCCTTTGCCTTGTCAGCAGCGTAAACTACTGAGTGACAGGAAGTAAGAACATAACAAAGGCAGATACAATACCAAACAAAAAACCAAACCCATTGCTGTAGAGTCAATTCTAACCCACAGTGACTCAATAGGACAGAGCAGAACTGCCCCATAGGGTTTCTAAGGCTGTAAACCTTTATAGAAGCAGACTGCCACGTCTTTTTCCCGTAGAGTGGCTGGTGGGTTCAAACTGTGGACCTTTTGGTTATCAGCCGAGTGCTTAACCACTGTGCCACCCAGGTTCCTTAATATAATGCCAGATCCTCTAAACCTAGCAGACTCTCCTCTATACCGCTATACACCCAAACTGAAGAAAAGAAATTGTAATAAAAGTGGTATGGCTTTTAGAACTAGACAGACTTGAGTTTCTTACCTTCTGTTATCCTCAGTCTTCTCATCTGTACAATGGCCATTACAATGCCTACATCTTATAGGGTTGTTTGATTAAATTAGATCATGGATATAGAATGCTCTCACTTTATGCCAGTCTTCCCTCTCTACCCTACCTTAGTGTGTGTTCATCATGTACACACCCACACACACACACACATGCTTAAGAAGTAATTTAATATGTGAGAAACACCAGTTAGTTTTGAGTTTACAGATCTAATGCTTAGATCTTCCAGAAGAAAGATTTATTAGAAAAATATCAGTCATCCCCTCTCTACCTTGTTTCCATGATAAAAACTTATAAATTAAAACAATAAATATTTTATTTAATTCTGCTTTCCCTCAATGTGGACTCCCAATACTATACCAACCAAGATATATTCTCTTCATATTCTCTGTGATGGAAACATGTATTCTACATCATCGACTCAAATTATCTCAATATCCCCCCTCCCCTTTTCCAGAGCTGTAGAGCAGAGAATAAATATTCTTCAAAGCTGGAAAGACGTCTTCTCTCCTCAAATAGCATAAGGAAATGACAGATGAGCTGTCTTGTGGCAACAACTCGTGTGCTTTTCTTGGGCTACTGTTGAAGAAATACATGTTACCTAGTCAAACGGTCTATACCAGAAAAAGTTTGATTAAAATGCTTGGCAAATTCAGGGAGGAAACACATCTACAAAGTAACATATCTGAAACAAAAAGACAGATTCGCTTATAAAGAACTTACCCTATATTGTAGTTTTCCTTTTTTTAAAAGCTGGCATTCACATTCAGTTTAGTTTCCTCTCAACGTCTCTTTCTTCATGCGGTGGTGATGGTGATTCAGTCTGTTGATACATCAATATCCAAGCAACATCATGTGGTAAAACAAAGAGCCTTGGAAAATTGGCTGTTTGGCTTGCCCTGCTTCTGGACAACATTCAACTGCACTATATAATTTCCTCTTCTTCCATATTTTGAGTCTAATCAAGTGTCAACGTCTAAATCCATCATATCTGCGTTCTATATAGACCTGGGGAGGGAAGTGCCTGGAGACAAAGATACTGAATATTAACGGTCAAGAAATCCAGCAGGGCAACAGGCCATTACATGAGTATTTCCCAGATGGGAGTCAATAGTCCCCTAACTCCATTGCTCAGAAGGATGAAGGAACAGTTTCTAAATATAAAGGTGAGAGCATGAATTTGACTATGGTAGCCTATGGAATTGTCCCATAGTCCAAGATAATGTTCCCTTTTCATCATTTGAGGGAGAGATATTCTCCGTATTTGATCTTGGTTAGAGGCCACACACAATGATAAAAGATTCTTGGCCACCCTGACCTCTTCAGCATAAGCCTCAAGTTGTAACCTGACTCATGAGCACAGCGTTTCTCCTTTATCTGTGCTAGAATGATTGCTGCAGGCGCCCTTTCTCTCCTGAAAATACCTCCTTTTAAATGCCAGCTTATCTGCAAAGACTAAGAGTTCCTAGAGAAAATGGAAGAAGAAACACTAAAGGAAAACCATGAAGGGTGGGGAGATAAGAATGGTGAATGAAACCATGTAGCTTAAAGAAGTAAGAAAGCGGATCAATCAACACAAAAGGTTTGAGGTTTTTTCAATAATTTGAATGCAGACCTTCTGGGGAATAAACACGGCACAATCAAGAGTCGGTAAATGCCAGTGAATATGACAAAACCTGTCACTGGATCTGAGAGGTTGGTGGTTCTCTACGGAGAGATAAAAAACAGCTGTATATAGAGCTGACGTTGTCAACTGAGTCTTCCTTAAATGTTTTTCCAGGATGTGATAAAATGCCTTCTACAGCATACTATACCCGCTGGCTGCTGCACACACAAGTTGACCCATAACAGGGTGCATTAACCCTGCCCAGTCAAGAAACCAGAAACAAATCTAGGTATTTCACAGACAGGGAATTTAATACACGGAAGCAGTTACAAAAGAACTGGAAAGGGCTAGAAGAGCAAAACCAGGAAGTTCAGGTCTTGCAAGGATTGGCAATTACAATACACTATTATCACACCTAAGGAGCCCTGGCGGCACAACAGTTAAGCGCTTGGTTGCTAACCGAAAGTTTGGTGGTTCAAACCTACCCAGTGGCTCCAAGGGAGAAAGACCTGGTGATCTGCTCCTATAAAGATTACAGGCTAGAAAACCCTGTGGGGAGTCCTACTCTGTCACACGGGGTCCCTGTGAGTTTAAATGGACTCAGTGGCACCTAACAACAACTATCACCCCTAGAGCTGGAGGACTAAAGGGAAAATGATTTACCCCAAGTCCATGAACGAACACTGTGGCACCGAGGCTGCTTCTGGTGGAACGCTGCTGGTTGAGCAGGACCTCAGCAAGCTGCACTCACTAGCCACCCTCATTTCTATGTTCTCCCCAAAATTGCGAATGCTCCTTACTGTTGCTATCACCACTCTTGCTACCCCTGCTGTTGCTGGCAGGCTGTTGCTGCCACCGTGGCCACTGGTACAGCAGAAGCCAGGAATAAACGTCTTCTCCTTTCCCCCAGCCTTCCATGTCCTGATTGGAACATGCAAACCTCATAGGATACCAGCTGGCAAAGGATCCTGGGAAATGTGTTTGGCAGTCTTCCCACTACTGTGGTAAAGAGAAGGGTATAGAAGGGTAAGACTGTAGCTGAGACCATGGGCACTTTCTAGCACATGGGTATACCATCAACAAAAGTCTAAGAGGCACCTCGGGGACCTATGAAGCCAGATAGGAAACTGAAGGGCTTAGAAATATAGCCAATGTTTTCCTAATACCACTAAAGTTTGGAATTCTATAAGGAAAAAATAAAATAAGAGATAATTGACTAGCTATATAGATGGTGTCAAAGAATGAGATGTGAATTTTTGGGCAATACCTTAAGATCTAAGAATGATCATACAATGTATATCATCAGTTTTGGATGATGACTAGCTAAACAAAAAGGAATTAACACTAAATACAAAGGAAAAACGGGAGGGAAAGAAACCACCCATAATCTAATTACTAGACAGAATATAATATAGGGTATTGGTAAAAAAAAAAAAAAAAAAAAAGCAGCAGCAGCCCTGGTGCTCAATGGTTAAGCACTCAGCTGCTGACTGAAAGGTTGGCGATTGGAACCCACCAGCGGCTCTGTGGGAGAAAAGACCTGGCAATCTACTCTGGTAAAGATTACAGCCTATGGGATAGTTGTATTCTGTCCTATAGGGTTGCTATGAGTTGGAATTGACTTGACAGCACACAACAACACTGGTTAAAAAAAAAAAAAGATGTATATTATTTCACAGTTAAACAATGTTCTAGACCGCATAGGTCTAAATGCCAATGCTTAGAACATGAGTAATGAAGAATTTTCACAGAACATTGGGTAAATGTGACCTCATGGGTAATACCAAATGAGAAAAAGGAAGTCATGATTGGAATCCAAGATGAGGTTGAACTCTAATTCCAAGATTCCAGTCTGCTAGAACAAAAGGCAGATTGTCACTGTACCAAACCCAAAACCAAACCTGTCACCATCGAATCGATTCCGACTCATAGCAACCCTATAGGACAGAGTAGAACTGCCCCATAGAATTTCCAAGGAGCACCTGGTGGATTCGAACTGCCAACCTTTTTGTTAGCAGCCATAGCTCTTAACCAGTACGCCACCAGGGTAGTGCACCACAATAAAAGGAAAGGAAGCGGCCTTCACCCCACTCTGTGCTGCTGTTTATCGTCTGGGCTTCTGGGTGGCTTCTGCTCAGTCTTACAGTGTTTGTTGGACTCTGTATTCTCTTAGGAATACAAGTCCATTGAGCTCAATGTCATGGAGTAAGTTGGGGCTATTTCTCTATTATCTTGTCTGTTTTTCTTACCTCTTCATGGACAACTCTCACTTCTCTTAGATCTCAAAACAAAATCACTTAGGCATATCAGCCCTCAGGGGTCAATGGTCCCACAAATGAGGAAACTCAGAGTCCCAGTTTGAGGTCTAAGGTCCGTATTTGTTGCTGGGGTGGTTGTTACTTTTGTTAGCTGCCATTGAGTCAGCCCTGACTCATAGCGACCCCATACACAATGGAACAATATACTACCCAGTCCTGAACCATCTTCATGATTGGCTGTGAACTGGACCATTGTAATCCATAAGGATTTCATTGGCTGATTTTCGGAAGTAGATTGCCAAGCCTCTCTTCCTCGTCTGTCTTAGTCTGGAAGCTCTGCAGAAACTTGTTCAGCATCATAGCAAAAGACAAGCCTCCACCGACAGATGGGTGGTGGCTGTGCTTGAGGTACATTGGCGAGGAATTGAACCCAGGTCTCCTACATAGAAGGCGAGAGAATTCTACCATTGAACTACCAGTGCTCATATAAGGCCCATTTTACTGAGTGAAAAAAACTACTTTAGACCTTAGAAGTAATGATTGCCAGAGAAGGAAAAGCTAGATATGGTCAGATATGTGCCGAGGACTTTGGGAAAACAGATTTGTAAATGTATACGTAGAAGAAAATAAGCATGATTAAAATGACAGGGAGAAAAAGTTTAAAGTTACAGGAAGGAAAAAGTCCAGAGATTTAATTTTGACTCTATAATCCCAAATAAACTCTATGAAAGAAAGAGGTAAGATATCAAAAGAAACTAGGATAGGTGCATTGGGATCTCCCGGACAATTCTGGACTCGAGGCCAGGTTATTAAAAAATGTTGTGAGAATATACAAAAAAATACTTTTCTTAAGGGACTAGCAACGGTTCTCTAAAAACAGATTCCATGGCGTAGCTATCAGGTGGTAGAGTGAGGACTCACACCGTGCTTGTCTGAAGTCTATGGTTTCTCCCCTGGCCTCTGGAACTAAAGGGCAATTCAGGCAACATACACTGCTATAGTAGAAGATTGTCCCCCCTATCTGATGGTTAAGGCCCCTGGGTGGCACAAGTGGTTTGCAATCGGCTGCTAACCCAGCAGCGCTGTGGAAGAAGAGGCCTGGCGATCTGCTTCCATAAAGATTGCAGCCAAGAAAACCCTATGCAGCAGTTCTACTCTGTCACATGGGGTTGCTATGAGTCAGAATCAACTCAGTGGCAGAAAGTTTCTGGTTTATCTGACGATTGCATTGTTTACAGACAAAATGCATTCATCTTGATTATTTCTCATCTTGTGGTGGGTTCCATTCCCATTTGGAATACTGCCTGGTTGAGTAAGAGAGGCTTCAGTTTCCCAAAGACTTATGGTCAGAATTCTGGAGCAGAATATTAGTCTTAATATGCCAAGTCATTGACCCTTTTAATAAGGCTTCTTGAAATACTTCGTGCAAATGGATGCCAAGTGAGCCAGTGCCACCAGCCCCTATACCTGCCCAAGCATATTTGGATTCACCATGGATGTGGGTGTGCAGCTTAGGTCCTTGCCCATGAAAACACTCTGCAAGAGTATTCTGACTTGAAAGAAAACACAGAGTCACTTTAGTAGGATGCTGTATGAGGCAGGTAAACATTACACTGCATTGCTGATCCTATAACTCTATTATTCCAAGTTCCGTGTATTAACCATCATCCCACTGCACCATCCCACCCTTCCCTAATGCTGTTCCTCCTCCTCTCTACAAGCCTCAGCATTCTAAGCTTTGATGTTGCTATTGGTGTTAGCTGTCATTGAGTTGACCCCCAATTCATGGTGATTCCATGCACAAAGGAACAAAACACTGCCTGGTCCTGTGCCATCCCCACGATCAGTTGCAGATTGAACCATTGTGATCCCTTAGGTTTTCACTGGCTGATTTGTGAAAGTAGATTGCCAGGCCTTTCTTCTTAGTCTGTCTTAGTCTGGAAGCTCCACTGAAACCTGTTCAGTATCACAGCAACACGCAAGTCTCCAATGACAGACTGGTGGTGACTGCTCATGAGGTGCACGGGCCAGGAATCAAACCTAGGTCTCCTCATGGAAGATGAGAATTCTACCACTAAACTACGCTGCCCCCTAAGCTTTGATAGAAACCACAAAAACGGTCAATTCTTATATAAAGGTTGCTTACTTTACACCATTCTAGGCATTTTATATATACTAACTCGTTTAAGCCTGATTACAATACAATGAGGTATGTACTCTTACCATCCCCATTTTACTGATGAGAAAAGGGGTAAAGAAGGGTTAAATAACCCACCCGTATTCCCACAACCGGGAAGTGGTAGAACCCAGGCAGTTTTGCTCCGTATCTGTGGTCTTAGTGGCACTTATTTAGCTCCGAGATGAGGAATTGAAGGACAGGTGCTTGTCTCATCTCCTCTTCCCTCTTGCACAGAAATCTCCCTGTTGTGAGTTTTTATGGCCTCCATGTAGTAACGAGGCAGAGAGGACCATAAGAGCCCTTGAAAGCTTGCCAGATCAAGATGTTTTCAGAAACGACCTCCATGCACACTGAAAATGAAAGAAGACCCCTTGAAAGAAACGAAGCTCTGTGCCTGCCTCAGTTACTTGGTGCTGCTGTAACACAAATACTAGAAGTGTGTGGTTTAAAGGAAACGAATGTATTGCCTCACAGTTTGGGCGGCTAGAAATCCAAATCAGGGCATCAGCTCTAGGGGAAGGCCCTTGTTTGTCAGTAGTCCTAGGCTGTCCTTGGCGTTCTTTGGCTTGTAGAGGGATCTGCACGTGGTGTGTTTTCCCACTCTGAGTGTGTCGCTGTGTCTATTCTGCCCTTTTTATAAGACATCACTCAGAACCAGTTAGGTTTAGAACCCACCCAACTGCAGTCTGGCCTCATTAACATAACAAAAGAACCTCCCATTTCCAAATAGGATCACATTCACAGGTACAGGAGTTAGGACTTCAAAATATATTTTCAGGAGGACATAATTCAATTCATAAAAGTACCCATAATAGAGGCTATGGGAAATACCATTCCCTGGAGGGAGATCCTAAGTGCTTGGGTATGTAGTGAATGAGCAGTTAATGCTAGCTGAAAGAGCGAATGAAGACGCAAATAAAAACGTAATACGTGACATCTAGTCACAGAACAGAAAACGATTCTGGGAATCGGTCAATATTTTATCTTATGCTATTAAAAGCTAAAAAACTTAGCACTAAATAGTTCTAGATTTCAATGTGGACATGTGTCAGTATGAATTCGTCTGCAAATAACAGAATTATCAAGCAAACTGTGGCTTATGTAAATAGGGGTTTATTCTTGTCACATTACAAGAGAAGGGAGATGTTAGTAGTATTGGGTCAGTGATTCTGAGCTGGTGTCCCTGATTCTCTTGGCCCTCACCTCACGGTCATACATGGGCTACTTCACCTGGGGCCAGGAAACAGGGTGTGGCATTGAGCAGAGGGCTTATCTTCATGCACTTAATGTTAGAGAAGGGCACCATTTCCCAGAAGCTCCCCAGCAGACTTCACCTAATAGCTCCTGTTGTTGTGTGCCGTCCAGTGGATTTCGACTCATAGCAACCCTACAGGACAGACTGGAAGTGCCCCATAGGGTTTTCTAGGCTGTAATCTTTATGGGAGCAGATCGCCTGGTCTTTCTTCCCATGGAGCCACTGGTGGGTTTGAACTGTTGACAGTTCGGTTAGCATCTGAGCACTTAACCATTGTGCCACCAGGGCTCCTTAATATCTCATAGGCCAAGTGTCAGCTAGTGCTATTGTTGCTAAACAAAATCATCTTAGGGACATACAGTCATAAGCATTGATTTCCCATACATGTATCTATGGGTCAGCTAGGGTGGCTCTGCTTTAGGCTATAGGTTGGCACACCCTCTGGGACAACGGGTCTACCTGTCTATTGTTCTTTTTTGACCTGGGCTTCCCAGGGTGTGTCTTCTCATGGTAGAGGACAGAAGCTCCTTGAGAGGCAGGCCTAGGTTGGGAATGGGCATACTCTTACATCTGCCCACATTCCAAGTCTAAAGTTAATAGGGCAGGACAGCATGCTCTTCTGCTGGAGGTCATGGGAAGGGAGTAAATATTTGCTGAAGAGTAATTTGTGTTATTGTTAGGTGCCATCCAGTCAGTTCCGATTCATAGTGATCCTACGGACAACAGAATGAAACACTGCCTGGTCCCGAGCGATTCTCACAACCCTCGCCATGTTTAAGCCCATTGTTGCAGCCACTGTGTCGATCCATTTCATAGAGGGTCTTCCTCTTTTTTGCTGATCGTCTGCTTTACCAAGCATGATGTCCTTCTCCAGGGACTGATCACTCCTGATATCATGTCCAAAGTATGTGAGATGAAGTCTCGCCATCCTGGCTTCTAAGGAGCATTCTGACTGTACTTCTTCCAAGACAGATTTGTTCATTCTTTTGGCAGTCCATGGTATACTCAGTATTCTTCACCAACACTGTAATTCAAAGGCATCAGTTCTTCTTCGGTTTTCCTTATTTATTGTACAGCTTTCGAATGCATATGAAGTGATTGAAAATACATGGCTTGGGTCAGACACACCTTAGTCCTCAAAGTAACATCTTTGCTTTTTAACACTTTAAAGAGGTCTTTTGCAGCAGATTTGCCCAATGCACTATGTCGTTTGATTTCTTGACTGCTGCTTCCATGGGCGTTGATTGTGGATCTGAGTGAAATGAAATCCTTGACAACTTCAATCCTTTCTCCATTCATCATGATGTTGCTTACTGGTCCAGTTGTGAGGATTTTTGTTTTCTTTGTGTTGAGGTGCAATCCATACTGAAGGCTGTGGTCTTTTATATTCTTCAGTAAGTGCTTCAAGTTCTCTTCACCTTCAGCAAGCAAGGTTGTGTCATCTGCGTATTGCAGGTTGTTAATGAGTCTTCTTCCAATCCTGATGCTGCATTCTTCTTCATATAATCTAGTTTCTCGGATTATTTGCTTAGCATACAGATTGAATAAATATGGTGAAACTATACAATCCTGACACATACATTTCCTTAGTTTAAACCACGAAGTATCCCCTTGTTCTGTTGGAACAACTGCCTCTTTGTCTGTGTACAGGCTCCCCATGAGGACAATTAAGTGTTCTGGAATTCCCATTCTTCACAATGTTGTCTATAATTTGTTGTGATCCACAGAGTTGAATGCCTTTGCAGAGTCAATAAAATACAGGTAAACATCTTTCCAATGCCTTTGCAGAGTCAATAAAATACAGGTAAACATCTTTCTAGTATCCTCTGCTTTCTGGTATTCTCAAGATCCATCTGACATCAACAGTGATATCCCTTGTTCCACGTCCTCTTTGGAATCCAGCTTGAATTTCTGGCAGTTCCCTGTTGATGTACTGCTGCAATCACTTTTGAATGATCTTCAGCAAAGTTTTACTTGCACGTGATATTAACGATATTGGTCGATAATTTTTGCATTCTGTTGGATCACCTTTCTTTGGATTGGGCACAAATATGGCTCTCTCCCAGTCAATTGGCCAGGAAGCTGTCTTCCAAATTGGAAGAGGCTGCATAGGCCCAGCTCACTATTGTTTACTCCCCCATTGCTAACCGCCACATTGTCTCATGATCTTGTTTCTCCAGTCTCTACAAAAATGTTTAAGATCAACTGATGTTCCTCCCTGGAGGGTAGAAAACAAGTGATAATGATCTAAGAATGAAAAACCAAACAAAGCATCCATCTTGTGACAAGAGTAAGCAAGATGTCGCCAGATACTCCCCAAAGATGTCACCAGATAACCTCTAAGAATACCAGTGGAAGGTTAATTCATCTAAGACATCACCACCTCAAAGAAAAACTACCATAAAAGATCCATAATCCTGTCCCTATAAAAGACTCTAGCCAATCTCCAGTGGGAGAGATGGGTTTTTTGGAGGAATCTATTCCCCTCTGTCTCCTATATATCGATATATAATAAACATCTTGCTGCTCACCTCACCCTTGTCTCAGAATTGGCTATTGCGGCAGGCGGCTCCAATCCACATTAGTGCGGTAACAAAATTTCTTGACATGGACGAGTGTGCATCTCCAGTGCTGCATCCATTTGTCGAAACATCTCAGTTGGTACTCTGTCAATTCCTGGAGCCTTGTGTTTTGCCTTCAGTGCAGCTTGGACTTCTTCCTTCAGTACCATAAGTTCCTGATCATATGCTATCTCCTGAAATGATTGAATGTCAACCAATTCTTTTTGGTACAGTAACTCTGTATTTCTTCTGTCTTCTTCTGATGCTTCCTGCGACATTCAAGAATTTCCTCATAGAATCGTTCAGTATTGCAACTTGAGACTTGAATTTTTTCTTCAATTCTTTCAGTTTGAGAAGCACCAAACATGTTCTTCCCCTTTGGTTTTCTATCTCCAGCTCTTTGCACATGTCATTATAATACTTTACTTTGTCTTCTTGAGCTGCCCTTTGAAATCTTCTGTTCAGCTCTTTTACTTCATCATTTCTTCCATTTGCTTTAGCTGTCTACGTTCAATAGCAAGTTTCAGAGTCTCTTCTGACAACCATTTTGGTCTTTTCTTTCTTTCCTGTCTTTTTAATGACCTCTTGCTTTCTTCATGTATGATGTCCTCCATACCATCATACAACTCATCTGACCTTTGGTCAGTGTTCAACGCATCAAATCTATTCTTGAGATAGTCTCTAAATTCAGGTGAAATATACTTAAGGTCGTACTTTGGGTCTTGTGGACTTGTTCTAATTTTCTTCAGCTTCAACTTGAACTTGCATATGAGCAATTGATAGTCTGTTCTGCAGTTGGCTCCCAACCTTGTTCTGACTGATGATGTTGAACTTCTCCATTGTGTTTCATAGATGTAGTAGATCTGATTCCTGTGTTTTCCATTTGGTGAGGTCCACGTATATAGCTGCCATCTATGTCGGTAAAAAAAAGGCATTTGCAAGGAAGAAGTCATTGGTCTTGCAAAATTCTATCATGCAGTCTCTGGCATTGTTTCTATCACCAAGGCCATAATTTCCAACTACCAATCCTTCTTCTTTGTTCCCAGCTTTCACATTCCAAACACCAGTGATTATCAATGCATCTTGATTGAATGGTTGATCAATTTCAGACTGCAGAAGTTGGTAAAAATCTTCAATTTCCTCATCACCGACATTAGTGTTTGATGCATAAATTTGAATACTAGTCATATTAACTGGTCTTCTTTGTACACATATAGATATTATCCTATCACTGATGGCATTGTACTTCAGCATAGATCTTGAAGTGTTCTTTTTGACTACGAACGCGATGCCATTCCTCTTCAATTTGTCATTCCCAGCATAGTAGACCATACGATTGTCCAATTCAAAATGGCCAGTACCAGTCCATTTCAGATGATTAATGCCTAGGATATCAATCTTTATGCATTCCATTTCATTTTTGACAACTTCTAATTTTCCTAGATTCATAGTTTGTACATTACTGTTCTCATTTTTAATGGATATTTGCAGCTGTTTCTTCTCATTTTGAGTCATGCCACCTCTGCAAACGAAGGTCCCAAAAGCTTGACTGTATCCACATCATTAAAGTTGACTCTTCTTTGATGAGACAGCTCTTTCCCAGTTGTATTTTGAGTGCCTTCCAACCTGAATGGCTCACCTTCCAGCACTATACCAGGCAATGTTCCAATGCTATTTCAGTATTTCAGTAGCCAATTTTTCAGAAGTAGACCTCTAGGTCCTTCCTATTGTGTCTTAGTCTGGAAGCTCCACTGAAACCTGTCCATCATGGGTGACTCTGCTGGTATTTGAAAGACCAGAGGCATAGCTTCCAGCATCACAGCAACAGGCAAGCCACTACAGAAGGACAAACTGATGCATGGGGGAAGGATTTAGCCAACTTCTAGACCAGAGGTTGGGTTCACCTTCACTAATGGCAAAGGATATTTATACAATCCTAAACACATCTGGGGAGTCCCTGGGTAGTGCAAATGGTGAAGACACTCAGTTGTGAACCAAAAGGTTGGGGATTCAAGTCCATCCAGAGACACATCAGTGAAAGGCCTGACGATCTATTTCCGAAAAATCAGCCATTGAAAACCCGCTGTAGCACAGTTCTACTCTGACACGCATGGGTTGCCATGAGTTGGAATTGACTCAGCAGTAACTTTTTTTTTTTTTTTTTAACACATTTGGAGGGCTGTTATCAAGGAAGAAAGAGGTAAATGGCTTTTGGCAAAGTATAGTTTCTGCCACAAGATGAGAATCTGATCCAGAAGGAAATTTTACAGTTCTATCCACATCCTAAACCATAAAAGCACTAAGCAGTAATGTGTTTAAGCAGATAATTCTCTTTTTCTGCTTCATACCTCCAGGGACACAAAAGAAGATGAGAAAGGGAACTATTATTTATTATGTTTCTATTATATGCCAGGAACTATAAACCCCATTGCCACTGAGTCAAGTCTGACTCATAGCAACTGTAATACAGAGTAGAACTGTCCCATAGGGCTTCCAAGGCTGTAATCTTTACAGAAGCAAATTTCCACATCTTTCTCCTGAAGAGTGGCTGGTGGGTCCAAACAGCCAATTTTTTGGTTAACAGCCAAGCACTTAGCCACTGCACAACCAGGGTTCCTTGCCAGAAACCATGCTAGGGACTTAAGGTAGACAACTTTATTTATTCTTCAGAACTTTTTGAGAAAAATATTATTACAGTTTTATAGAGACCAAAAATAGAGGCTTTGAGAAGTAACCTGAATATATAGAGACAGCACACCAGAGAGCGCACCCTGGTGGCAAACAGCAGAGCATTCAGCTGTTAACTGAAAGGTTGGCAGTTCAAATGCACCCAGTCAACCCACCCAGGAGCTTCACTGGAGAAAGACCTGGCAATCTGTTCCCGTAAAGATTACAGCCTAGAAAACCCCATGGGACAGTTCTACTCTGCCACATGCATAACAAAAAGTTTGCCATTTTAGCTATTTTTAAGTACAGTTCAGTGATATCAATTGCATTCACCACCTTGTACAACCATCACCACTATCCATTTCCGAAAGTTTTTTAATCACCCCCAAATAGAAACTCAATGCCCTTTAAACAATAACTCTCCGTTTTCTCCCCCACCTGGTAACCTCTAATAAACTTTTGTCTCTATGCCTTTAACTATTCTAAATATTTCATATAAGTGGGATCATACAATATTTGTCCTTTTTGTCTAATTTCACTCAGCATAATGTTTTCCAGGTTCTTCCATATTGTAGCATGTATCAGGACTTTGTTTCCCTTTAAAGCTGAGTAATATTCTATTATACATATGTACCACATTTTGCTATCTGTTCATCTGTTGATAGACATTTAAGCTGTTTTCACTTCATTGGCTATCATGAATAATGCTACTATGAAGATTGGTGTACAAATACCTGTTTGAGTCCCTGCTTTCAAGTCTCTTGGGTGCCTAGGAGTGGAACTGATGGGTCGTATGGTAATTCTAATAAAGATATATACTTTAATTTAAAACATGTAAATGTATATCCATTTTCTTAACTTTAGAGGTCAGGCCAAGGCCTTTATTTGAATACCAACAGTAGTTCTTGGCTGGGGGCACAAAAACTCTTGTGATCATTACAAAGAGCATGTAGACACAATGGATTATCATGCAGCAATAAAGAACAATGACGAATCTGTGAAGCATCACATAACATGGATGAAACTGGAGGACATTATGCTGAGTAAAATAAGTCAATCACAAAAGGACAAATATTGTATGAGACCTCTACTGTAAAAACTCATGAAAAAGCTTACACACAAAAAGAAACAATCTTTGTTGGTTATGAGGGATGGGGGGGGAATACTAAATAGATAAGTGGGAACTTTGGTGAAGGGTAAGACAGTACACAATACTGTGGAAGCCAGCACAGCTTGTACAAGGAAAGGTCATGGAAGCTCCATAGACACTTCCAAACTCCCCGAGGGACTGAATTGCTGGGCAGAGGGCTGTGGGGA
Source organism: Trichechus manatus latirostris (assembly GCF_000243295.1). Lineage (NCBI taxonomy): Eukaryota > Metazoa > Chordata > Mammalia > Sirenia > Trichechidae > Trichechus > Trichechus manatus. Next base: position 13,039,335 of record NW_004443980.1, read on the forward strand.
CCATGGTCTCAGGGAACATCTAGCTCAATTGGCATAACACAGTTTATAAAGAAAATGTTCTACATTCTACCTTGGTGAGTAGCATCTGGGGTCTTAAAAGCCTGTGAGCTGCCATCTAAGATACTCCACTGGTCTCACCCTTTTGGGAGCAAGGGAGAATGAAGAAATCAAGATACAAGGGAAAGTTTAGTCCAAAGGACTAATGGACCCCAACCACCACGGCCTCCACCAGACTGAGTCTAGTACAACTAGATGGTGCCCGCCTACCACCACTGACTGCTCAGACCGAGATCACAACAGAGGGTCCCAGACAGAGCTGGAGAAAAATGTAGAACAAAATTATAACTCACAAAAAAAGACCAGACTTACTGGCCTGACAGAGACTGGAGAAATCCCAAGAGTATGGTCCCTGGACACCCTTTTAGCTCAGTAATGAAGTCACTCCCGGTTCACTGTTCAGCCAAAGATTAGACAGCCTCATAAAACACAATGAGACTAATGGGGCACAATAGTCCAGGGACAAGGACTAGAAGGCAGGAGGGGACAGGGAAGATGGTAGTAGGGAACCCAAGGTTAAGAAGGGACAGTGTTGACACGTCGTGGAGTTGTTAACCATTGTCACAAAACAATATGTGTACTAACTATTTAATGAGAAACTATTTGTTCTGTAAACCTACATCTAAAGTACAAATAAAAAACAAGAAAGATATGTATAAAAGAAAACATAGAGCATGTGAACCATGCATGGGGTGCTCTTTGATAGTCGCAATGATGAAGGCCCACCATAGTATTTAGTGGATGTAGACTGTGGTTAAGAGCTCAGTTGCTAACCAAAAGGTTGGCAGTTTGAATCCACCAGCCGCACCTTGGAAACCTTATGGGATAGTTTTACTCTGACCTGTAGGGTCACCATGAGTCAGAATCCATTCGACGGCAATGTTTTTTTTTAAGACCAGAGATGCTAAATGTCTCACATTGCTGGGCAGTGTTGCAAAATGAAACATCTCAGCTAAGATGTCGATAAGACTCCCATTGAGAAGAAGTGGATAATTTAACTGATGGGATTTCACATTAGCTAACATAATACATTCTGTCCTGTAGGGTCATTGAGTCGGAATCAACTTGATGGCAACGGGTTTGATTTGATTAGTATAATACACATCCTTAATGCATTATCTATGATCTCCAGTTTTGTTTCATTAAAATGGAGGTGGATCTTAGAAGACACTTACAAAGCAAATGCGTACAGAATCCTTCCTCTTAATTATTTTTTTCCTCTTGTCTTTTGCAATTATCTTACCCATATCTAACCAGACAACACATTTTATTAATTCTAAGCATCAAACCTACTTTTTGTAAAAACTAGTCTTTTTAATCAGCTTATATAATATTTAATTAAAACGTGATTATAATAACAAACACAATAGCATAAACAAGTTTGGGGACGCACCCCCCTCGCTAAGTATACAATATAATTGGGAGCGCCACTGGTTAATCAGAAGATTCCAGAAAAATAAGATTGGTTCAGAGTACTTTCATTAAAATGCATTTCCTGGAATTGCCATTAATTGCCTAAGGATAGTTCCTTGCAACCCAATTCATAACCAAGTGGATCTCCAGGCCCTTCACACTCCTCACGGTGGTTGAAGAGATGGGATGACTGTGATTAAATTCCCATTAGGTCTTTTGCTTGTTTACTTTCTTTCCCACTTTTCCTAGGTCTTCTGCCTTTGTAGCCTTTGTTTTGGTCCTTTAGCCCTTATCAGAGTTTGAAGCTGGCTGCCTGCAATATAAAACCCAAATTCAAGTAGCTTAATGAGACACGTTTTTATTTGCCTCTCAAGTAATGAGAAAGGGCTTTTTATCTTGTTTTATTGAATTTAGATCTAGTGATCCAGTCTCAGACAGCTCGCCTTGGTGAAACTGACCTGGAAATCTTTTATGATGTTCCTTTTTATAATTGTTCCTCATCTTCTGCTTAGCACTGTGCTCCTCAACTGTTGGCACAATCGCCATGACTCTGGTCTTCACTCCATCTAACATTGGTAAGTAGACCTTGTGGGCATCGTCTCCAGCCCTTCCATAATCCATGTGTTGTGTGACTATCTTTGATTTGTCCACAGCTGTGTGCTGGGATCCCCAGGTTGCTCGAAATCTAGTGAAGGGCAATAAAACTCAGAGATTAAGATTTCATGTGCTTGAATCAGAAAAACTTGAATTTTTGCAGATTGGTTCCACGATATTTTCCCTGCACAACTCTGGGCAGGTTTCTTAACTTCTCAAAATTTTGGCTTCCTCTACGGTTGCTATGAGTTGGAATCAGCTCGACGGCACTGGGTTTTTTGTTTCATGTGTAAGGAGGTTATTTCAATAGGTCCTGTATACTTGGGTTTTTCTGAGCATTAAATGAGATCATGCAAGCTTGAGGCATAGCAAGTACTCGATACATGGTAAATTTTTATAGCATTTGTCTTAGTCATCTAGTGCTTTGGCCCCCAAAATTCATGTCTTTGCCACATGTAAAACATAGTTATCTCATCATATCTTAATAAAAGTCTTAAATCAACTCTAAGTCAAAATCCAAAAATAAAATACCTCTTTATCTGTGAAATCTAGAATACAAGTTATGTTTCCAAAGGTATGATGGCAGAACAGGCACAAGCTAGGCATTTCTATTACATATGGGAGAAACTGGAGGGAAAGAAGGGATAACAGGCACCAAGCAAGTCAGCAGAACACATTACATTAGCCCTCAAGGCTTTGAAAATAAACCTCTGTTCTCTGAGACAATTTGCACAATGGCCCTGCCCTCCAGACTCTAGGTATTGGCCACAGTCTCTGGATTCTAACTGGAGACCCCTCGGCCCTGGGCTTCAGCTCTACCTTCCAGGCCCACTGGGACGGCAACACTGTTCCCTTGGCTTTAGGCGCGCCATTCTTCTAGTCGGTCGGAGTGACAACTCCACCCTTAGAAACACCAGAGGCCATGGCTCCACCCTTTGAAACCCCTGAGGTCCTGGCCATACCTTTTGAGACTGAGGCAGCTCGGCTTCTTGTGTTCTTTGTCTCCAGCTTCTATTTCCTGTGGCCTCTTGGCCCTTGGGCCTCATGCCTGCATCTGCCCTGCTGGGGCAAGTGTTCCAAAGTGTGGTAGCTCTACCAGTAAGTGCCTGGAGGCACCCCACTCTGCCAGGAAGCGTCCTGTGCACAGGCACTCAGCTCTCTTGCTCTGTGGGTCAGCAAGCCTAGCATCACTGGTAAGTGCCCAGAGGCACCCCACTTCACCAGGAAGCCTCCTGCGCACAGGTACTCAGCTCTCTCACTCCATGGGTCAGCTCCAACGCCGTCTGACACTGGTATCCTGGTTCTGCTGCTGCTAGTCTTCTGCCGCTGCTGCTCCTCTATCTATTCACAGTTTCATAACCACTTCCATATTTTAGGTATCTGTTAGACCAGCACCCTACTCTTGGTACCAAATTCTGTCTTAGTCATCTAGTGCTGCTATAACAGAAATACCACAAGTGGATGGCTTTAACAAAGAGAAGTTTATTCTCTCACAGTCCAGTAGGCTACAAGTCTAAATTCAGGACATCAGCTCCAGGGGAATGCTTTCTCTGTAGACTCTGGAGGAAGGTCCATGTCATCAACCTTCCCTTGGTCTGGGAGCTCCTCTGCGCAGGAACCTCAGGTCCAAAGGATACGCTCTGCTCCCTGTGGCACTGCTTTCTTGGTGGTATGAGGTTCCCGTATGTCTCTGCTTGCTTCTCTCTTTTATACCTCAAAAGAGATTGGCTTAAGTCACTATCCAATTTTGTATACCTCATCAGTATAACTGCCACTAATCCATCTTATTACATCATAGTCGTAGAGTTTACAACACATAAGGAAATCACATCAGATTACAAAATGGTACACAATCATACAATACTGGGAATCATGACCCAGCCCAAGTGACAGATACTTTTGGGGGACACAATTTAATCCATGACAGCACTTATGTCTAAGCATGAGTCGAAGAACTTTACATATATTATATTGTTTAATCTTCACATCACCCCATGAGCTAAGTATGATTATTAGTGCTAGTTTATAGATGAGAAATCTGAGGCACAAAGAGGTTCAATGATTCACTCAAAGTTACATAGCTATTAAGTGGTAGTCCCAGGATTTAAGCCCAGACAGGCTGGTCACAGCATCTCGAGTTACAGCGTCACTATGCTATGCTGTCTCTATATTGGTAGTTCTTACTGTTAGTGTTCTTGCCTATAGCTACATAGCCTTGATAGAGGAAAAATGCAAAAAGACAGCATCTCTTTTTTTGCATGAGGTCATTCTTCCTGCTTTCTTTTACCACCAGTATATCCTCCCCTTTCACCTTTCCTACAGAAGGTAAATTTGTAGCCTCTTTTCTCTGCTTGAAGCCCTTATGGTGCAGTGGTCAAGAGCTCAGCTACTAACCAAAAGGTTGGCAGTTCAAATCCACTGGTCACCTCTTGGAAAGCCTATGGGGCAGTTCTACTCTGTCCTGTAGTGTCGCTAGGAATTGGAGTTGACTTGATGGCAATGCGTTTGTTTTGTTTTGTTTTGTTTTGTTTTTTCCTCTCTGCTTGGCCATTCATGCCAAGCTCCCCCCTCAACCCCTACCTCAGTACTCACTTCCTCTGTCACTCCATGCTTCTAACTTAGCTTTAGCTTTTGACAAGGCATAAACTGGAAAGTTGCTAGGTTAAGGCTATTACAGCCATGTTCCATGGGTTTCTTTCTAAACTTGGGTTTTTTTTAATTTTTTTTCTCTTTCTAAACTTCTAATTCTCATTCTGACCTTGTGGACTGCCTTAGTGGTCTTTCAATATGTTACACCCTGAACTAGACACCATGCGAGTGACCACAGCAGACACTGATGGGCCTAGTTACTTTCCGTCATCTGGATGTTATAATCCCCTTATATTACCTGAGAGTGTTGGTTCTCTTAGAAGCCATATTTGGAGAAAGCATGATGAATCATATTAAATTTAGGATCAACTAAACCATCCATATGATTTTCATAAGAAATTCTTCGAAGGATGGTCACCCTCATCCTGTAATAGCAAAGTAGATACTTGTTACTTTTAACCTTGTTAAATTTTGTCTTACTGATTTTATACTTTTATTCAACTCTGTCAGTCATCTTGAAGGATTACACTATCTTTTATATATTAGTTTATCTGTTTATACTAGTTACTCCCAAATACATACATACTCTGAAAATCTCATAAATATACTATACGTGCAAAGCATTTTGCAAGTTTTGATAAAAAGGTTGAACAAGACATGGTCCAGTACTGAGTTGTTATGAACTCCTATAGAGACCCAAAGTTATTCATTAGTATTTCTTGGACACAGTTGTTTAATAAGCTAGGAATTTCCCTAACATGTACTATCCTAAAGATTATAGTTCACCTTCTTATGTACAACAACATGATCAGAAATTTTGTCACGTACCTACCTGAAAACACAATATAGCTTGTGCATGGCTTGTCTTTAACTGAGGAATGACTTTACCAGAAAAGAACTAGAGCTAGTTCAGCATGGACTGCCAGAAGAACAAACAAGTCCGTATTGGAGAAAGTACAGCCAGAATGTTCCTTAGAAACAAGGATGGTGAGACTTCGTCTTACATACTTTGGACACATCATCAGGAAAGACCAATTGCTCGTAAAGGACAACATGCTTGGTAAAGTAGAGGGTCAGCATAAATGAGGGAGACCTTCAATGAGATAAATTGACACAGTGACTGCAACAGTGGGCTCAAAATATTGATGATTGTGAGGATGGCACAGGACCAGGCAACGTTTCATTCTGTCACACATAAGGTCACCATGAGTTAGAGCCGACTCTACTTTAACTAACAGCAACAGCAGCAGCAGCATGACCTGGTCTTGGTGATGCATGTGGGATCTCAGTGATGGGTCAGGCACTCTCTGCTCACTGCTCATGTATTATATGTTTGGCATGAAGGTCTACATATTTGCTCAGAACTAACATCATGCTTGTTAATCTGTAGCTTTTGTAATCACTCTTGTTCCCTTTTGAAAATCAAGGTACTTTTTTTCATGTTTCCCACATTTACTGTTCTTCAAGAGCACCCACAGTGGTTGTGATGTTCAAAAGCACCTCCAGCCCCTTGGATGCTGGTCAGCTGAGCTGCAGATGTGAGTTCCTCAAAGTTCGTGCTCTGGCTTGTAATTCCCTCTTTATATCGCTGGCTCAGCTCTACCCTTTCATGTTTCCATTTTCTTTTCCTTATTGGTGAAGACAGAAGCAAAATAGGGGTTGAGTAATTCTGCTCTTTCTTAGTCGTCTGTTAAATTGTATTCAACGTTTCCCAACCCTCTGTGTGCTTATGTTTCTTATTCTCCTCGCCTTTCATGGTTTAAAAATTCCTTCCTGTCGTTCTGGCATTGTTTTTAAGTCTCAGCTCATTCTGGGGTTTTGCCTCTCTGGTGTTATTTTACAGGTCTGGGCCATTTAGTTAAAAAATTTACTAAATGCACACATTCTAATGGAGGAAGGAAGACAATAAATATTAGAAATGTATTATGTATAATAAGGTGATATATGTGTGAAAAATAATATAATATGCGTGTGTGGAAAAAATAGAAGAGTATAGAGATTTGGAATGTTGGTCTAGGGGATGCACGGCAATTTTATAGAGTGGTTAAGATAGCCTCACTGAGCTGGCAGTCTTTGAGGTGGGGCAGTGAGCAATCTTTTGTGTTTGATATTAATTACATTCCTTTATTTCCTCTTTTATACATAGACTCTTGTGCTCTGAATTAATTGTAGGGAAAGAAAAGGACACCCCATTTGCTATCCCTCCAATTTTGTATTTACACTCCTCTCTCCCACCTTCTTTCAGTCAGGTATTAAAATCTACAGACTGAACCTGTGTCCAGTTTTTAATTTCAAATGTCAAATAATCCTTTTCCGGCACATAGTAGGCACTTGTTGTTGTTGCTATTAGGTGCCGTTGAGTCAATTCTGACTCATAGTCACCCATGTGACAGAGTAGAAGTGCCCCATAGGGTTTTCTTGGCTATACTGTTTACAGAAGCAGACCGCCAGGTCTTTCTACTGCAGAGCCCTTGGATGGGTTTCAACCGTCAACCTTTTGGTTAGCAGTCGAGCGAGTGACCATTTGCGCCACCAGGTCTCCTTAGTAGGCACTTAGTAAATATTTATTGAATGAGTGAATAAGTAAACAAAAACCATTAGCTGATAATAGGAAGTAGTAACGAATAACCAATTTTGAAACCTCCAGGAATATATTCCCTTGAATTGACTCTTTCCAAGAAGCACTTACGATGCAAGTCACCAAGGCAGATTGGAGGGATGGCAGGTGGTGGGTTTGTGGGTTAGGGCTGGAGCCTTACCTGTCCAGTGCCTTGAGGAACACCCTTCGTCTGGTGGGCACAGAATCTCATTCTCTGAGGCTGCCCCTGAACCTGGGAACTGTACATTCAGCCGTTGATTCTGTGAGAAGAGGAAGTGGGAAAATCACCCACAAGGTATTTTCCATTTAGATTTTAATCTTCCGAGTTGAGCTATGCTTGCTCGTCACCACAAAACAAACAGCACGCAGTTTTTCCCAGGGTCCCTCATCTTGGGCGGGCTGAACGCAAAAGGCTCTTGCCAAAATCCCTGAACCGAGGGTGCTGTTTGTAAGGAAAGAAAACAAATTCGCTAACCGTGGGGTTCTGACATTCTGTGTTAGAAAACTGTCTGGAATAGTCTTTTCTCCTTGGCATGAAATATGCAAACTGAGGAATTTTAATGGAGTCTCTAAGAACATAAATAACAAGCAAAAGAAAATTAGAAGGTGGGTGACCCTATAATTTATTGCCCAAATCTGGACATTTTTGACAGTGACAGTTCTCTATTAATTATTGCCCTGGGAAAACAGGCATAAAACAAGACTTCTACAGGCAAACCAGAATATATGGTGACCCTATGTAGAAGAAAAGTGCTGTGAACAAAACTGGAGACTACTAGCTGAAAGGTTAACCGTTCAAACCCACCCAGAGGCACTTTGGAAGATAGATCTGGAGACCTACTTCCGAAAGGTCACAACCTTCAAAACACCATGAGCACAGTTCTACTCTGCACTCATGGGGTTGCCATGAGTCAGAATCAATCAGAAGGCAACTAACAACAATAGTAGGTAATATTTTTTTCTCCCTAATGCCCGCTTTACACACCTTTGACACTGCTATCCCTATTCACAAAATTACCCAATCTCAGTATTTCAAAGTTCAAAGTGAGCTTGGATATTACCTATGCCTTTCTACTCAAAACATGGTCCATGTACTAGAAGCATTGGAATCACCTGGAGGCTGGATAGAAATGCAGATTCTCAGGCTCCACCCCAGCCCTGCTGAATTAGAATCTGTGTTTTAACAAGACCATTGGGTGATTTGTGTGTATATTAAAGTCTGAGCAGCACTGATTTCAGCCATTTAGCAGATGAAGAAGCTGAGGCTCAGAAAGGTTAAAAACCTGGATCAAGGTCCACTAATTATACCCAGAACAATATTGCGTATCTTCTATCAGTCTAGTCCTCCCAATATGCAATAGTCTCTCCTGTCTACCATATCTGGAAAAGCCTGACACTAGCAGAAAGTTCTGAATTCTAGTCCTGATTTCACCTCAGATGTAGGAAAATCACTACATCCAGTTTCCTCAGCATCAAAATGAGGGAACTTGACTATATCGGCCACTGAGATTCTCTTCAAGTTCTAAAGTTCCGTAATTCCATGAGTTGCAGAGGCTCTGGTAGCCTGCAGCTAAATGAGAAGAGTCACGAAAGGCACAGTACGGGGCACGGGTCTTGATTACTGTAAAACCTTCCATGAGGAAGACACGTTGCTTGTAGAGAGGAATGGGAAGAGTGATCCAGGACATGAAATGCCAGAAGCAACTGTTTGATCAGAGGACTGAGTATTTGGAAAATTGGAAACAATGGAGAGAGGTGGTATGGAATTCTTATGAAATGTTTCAAAAAGCAGATTTAAACAAGGTCTTAATGAATTTGGACTTTATGCATTTGATGTATTTTACACTAAATTCATGGCATACTAAATAGCCTCTAAGTTAACAAACATTTTCCCTCACATATATGTATGTATGTATATACATGTACGTATGCACGTATGTATATATATGCCATCGAGTCGATTGCGACTCATAGCAACCCTACAGGACAGAGTAGAACTGCCCTATAGGGTTTCCAAAGAGTGGCTGGTGGGTTCAAACTGCCTACCTTTTGGTTAGCAGCCATTGCTCTTAACCACTGCACCACGAGGGAAAGGCTCAGTGCGGTGAATATGCGTATATATATGTATACACACATACACACACACACATACATATATATTCACCATGCTGAGCCTTTCCCTTTCCTGCCTTGGGTACCTATGGCTAATGGGCAGCATCACAAATTCATCTCAATTCTTGTTTCATCAGAAGTTAATGAGCAGACCGAATATGAGTGATTTATTGATGAGTGTGTGGAAAGTAGAAAAGTCTTAGCTGCCAAGTTCTGCCTCGGAAAGGCAGAGTCCACTTCTGGTTCATCAATCCATCCTCAATGCCTAAGACTATGCCTGGCACAGAGGAGGTGCTCCCTAAATGCTTATGAATGGATTTACAAGGAGTGATATTTATCTGTGTAAAAAGTCAAGCTTAGGCTGTACAGTTGATTGACTACAACCTTGGCAAGTAGCAAATAAACTATTTACAATGACCTCAAAGAAAGTTATTTTCTATACACAGAGTCAAAGAGAAAATCTATTGGATTCCCTTAGCAATACTGGGAGTTTGACGGCTTGGGAGAAGACAGTGGAATACCTGAGGCTCCTCTTAATATCAATATATCATAGTGTCATAGTAGTAAGAATTTTGGCTGTTCTAGAACTTGTATAGGCACAAAAAAGAAAGAGAAAAGAAAACATCTGAAGAGCTTCCGGTGCTTTTAGTCCTAGGCTACCACCCAAAAAATTTTCATAAATCTTAATTTTAACCTCTAGACCCATCTATTTCTCAGGAGAGCTCTCTCTCATTTACCTATCTTCCTTTTGTTTTTGTGGAAATGTTTCCCAAATAAATGCTGTTCTAGTCTGTCACATTGGTAACCTCCGAAGCGCTTTGCCTCTCAGTATTCGTACCTTGTATGGTCCTGTCTCCTTGAATCTGGGTCGGCCTGTGTATCAGTCAAGATTCTCCAGAGAAACAGAACACACACACACACACACACACACACACACACACACACACACACCCCTTCCATGTGTCCATCTCAGCCTTGTTTGAAATCCCACGTGCCAAATCAAGAGCAGTGTATTTTGTTTCTGAGTTCACTACTCCTAAATGATGTAGGACAATAGCCCAGTCTACCAAGAAGAGGTTCTAGACTGATTATATGTTAAAATCTCTGCAAGAACTTTCAAATGACTTGTAGTAATAATTACATGTCAAGTCTAGGGTTACCCTCCAAAGACTTTCTTTTGTAGTGTGAATATTTCTTCATTATGGGCTGTAGACAAACAATTTTTCATCCTGTAGACCCGGGTCACAACTAAGCAAAAGTCATTTAGAACTAAAGAGCCCACATGGCTCATTGCTTTCCCTTGCCATAGACCTCTGGTTTAATAAATCCAGTCCATAGTGTAAGAATTATTTCTGAAAAAAGGACTGTGCCCCCAGTTGGACAGGCGACACTTCTTAATGTCCCTTACTCACTAGAGCACCCTTACTCTCTACTAACTATACAAATAAACTCCTCAGAGTCACTCTCCATGATTTATTGAAGTGATAAAATCAGAAGCTATTGAGAGCAAAAATCTCAGGTTTGAAAAATGGAAAACTTTTTTTTTTTTTCCAGTTCCATAAAATTATGTCTATCCTCACAGGACTCAACAGAGGATCTTGCTTGATACATGCCTGCGTCACGTGAAATTTATTTTCCCAATTGTTCACAAGGAAGTGATTAATGATGATCCAGAAAGTTACCACTCAGCAAGTCTGTGTTTTATGACTTTGGCCTACTTTTCTGAAAACAAACTTAGAGGAGTGAGTCTCATTCAAAAGGCTCAGAAGAGAAAGTAACATACCTGATTATCGCAACCCAAAGGACTTGGGTGTATTAGCTTCCTACGGCTGCTGTAACAAGTTACCACAAATTGGGTAGCTTAAAAGAACAGAAACTGACTGTCTCACAATTCTGGAGACTAGAAGTTTGTATTCAGGATGTCAGCAGAGATATGTTCTCTCTGAAGAGTCTAAGGAAAGATTCTTATCTCTCCCAGCCTCAGGTAGCCCCAGCTGTTCCTTGTCTTGTAGACACGTCTTTATCCGGCCCTCTCTCCTCTGTCTCTGTCTCTTCTCCTCTCTTTAGAAGGACACAACTCAGCTTGGATTAGAACCCATACTACACCAATATGACCTTATGTTGATTTAATTGTCAACATCTTCAAAGACCCAATTTCCAACCAAGCTCACGTTCACAGGTACCAGCGGTTAGAACATCAGCATATCTTTTGGGGGGACACAATATTCAATCCATAACATTGTGAGACAGAAACTTCATGACTAGAAGCTGTGGTAGGAGTTTGGATTGAATATGAAGAAAAGGTAGTTAAGTAGTGGAATATACAATTAAAAAACAAAACAAAACTCAACAAGTGTTTCTAAGAAGAATCAGTTAGCAAGACTCTACAATGGTGTATAGACAATGATGTAAATACAGCCTAAATAACATCCTTACTGTGAGTCTGTGAGACACAATTAGGATTAAAGCCCTTTGCCATCGAGGAGATTCTGACCTTACAGGACAGAGTAGAACTGCCCCATAAGATTTCCAAGGAGTGGCTGGTGGATTCAAACTGCTGACCTTCTGGTTAAGCAGCCGAGCTCTTAACCACTATACCACCAGGGCTCCACAATTAAGATAGAGGCCCACAAATGAGTAAAGAAAAGCACTATACCAAAACCCATTGCCATCAAGTCTATTCTGACTCATAGCAACCCTTAAGGACAGAGTAGAACTGTCCCAAGGCTTTCCAAGGCTGTAAATCTTCACGGAAGCAGACTGCCACATCTTTCTCCCTCAGAGAGGCTGGTGGATTTGAACCGCCAACCTTTTGGTTAGCAGCCGAGCACTTTAACCACTGTGCCACCAGCACTCCTTCAAGCAACTTGTAATTAAGAAAAACCAAGCTGCCTGGGAGGCAGCACCGGACTATGATATGTTATTTCAATACCCACCACACAATAGTATGTTATGCTTTTCTATTTTGCCGAATGCTATCCCTTGATGAAATGTACTTAGTTTGTCTTCAAAGGGGTCTACGCTTGCCTTTTCCATGGAAGCCATGCTTCCTTTTATGACTATTTAGCTGCTTGGGATATGTGCAAGTGTAAATAAGACTACCATAACATTTCCAAAGTCTTGGCTGACTGACGCACCCCACTTGTTGCAGGATGTTCCCTTTTTTTTAGTGATCTAATCAACAAATATTTTTTCAGTGACTAATATGTTTAAAGTAGTTTCAGTAGACACTGAATAAAAAAGAAAAACCAATCCAAAGCGTTTCAATCCCAAAATAATTCCCAAATGTTAATTTTTTTGTTAAAGTCTCTTTCCCTAATAGACATTTTCAGAGATATTAACATGTGATTCCACTTAATCTAAAAATATTTATTGAATGCCCACTATATCAAAACAAAGAAGAACTGAGCTCTGTATTTACCGATCCAAAACCCAAACCCAAACCCACTGCCATCGAGACGATTCCAAACCATAGTGACCCTACAGGACAGAGTAGGACTGCCTCATGGGGTTTCTAAGGAGCGGCTGGTGGATTTGAACTGCTTTATCATTTGGTTAGCAGCTGAACTCTTAACCACTGTACCACCACCGATCTTAAGTAACTAAATGTATTTTTATTTTATTTTATTTGTTGTTGTTGAAAATATACACAGCAAAATGTACACCAATTCAACAATTTCTACATGTACAATTCAGTGACATTGATTATATTCTTTAAGTTGTGTGGCCATTCTCACCCTCCTTTTCTAAATTGTTCCTCCACTGTTAAATAAACTCTTGCCCCCTAAGCTTCCTATCTAACCTTTCAAGTTACTGTTTTCAGTTTGGGCAGGATGTTCCCTTAATCATTCTTTCCATGTAGATTGCTGCCTCATTGACTTCTGCTCCTCCAGGTCACTACTCGAGGCCAAGGTATAGGTGTAAGCTATTGCAAGGAATGCCTGATGTATATCTAATGTCCTTTAGCCCAACTTAGCCCACTGTAGGGAGGGGCAGAGATGGCAGCCATCACTCTCCTGCTACACAGGGACAGTTGGGGAGAGTCTTAGTTATCTAGTGCTGCTATAACAGAAATACCACAAGCAGATGGCTTTAACAAACAAATTTATTTTCTTACAGTTGAGGAGGCTAGAATTGAGGGCTATGGCTCTTGGGGAAGCCTTTCTCTCTCTCTTGGCTCTGAGGGAAGGTCCTTGTCTCTTCAGCCTCTATTTCCTGGTTCCTTGGAGATCTCCACGTGGTTTGGCCTCTTCCTCCATCTCGGCTTGCTTAATCTGCTACTTCTGTATTTTGTGAGAGATTGACTCAGGATACACCCTACACTAGTTCTGCCCCTTTAACATACTAAAGACAATCCACTCCCAAATGGGATTATAGCCACAGGCATAGAGGTTAGGATTTACAACACATGTTTTAGGGGGCCACAATTCAATCCATAACAGGGAGACAAGGGGATTCTATATAAAACCGCAACAAATTAGCACAGAATGTAATAAAATCTGAGCCAGAAGGCATTATAGCAGTCCAAAGGAGAAGGGGGTCAGTAAGAATAAAAATGGCCAGTAAATGCTTTCTGCAGGAGATGGAGACAGCATCGCAGGGTGGTTGAGAGTGTAGTGTTTGGAGTCAGTCAGACCCAAGTCTGAAGCCAATCGTTTGACTTTGGATGAGTTATTCAGCATCTCTAAGCTTTTGGGTTCTTAACTATTAAAAAATAGGGAAAACAATAACCATCCCACCAGGTTCTAAAGATGAAATTAGATAACATATGTAAAGTGCTCAAAACAGTGTTCCAAAAAGCCCACTGCCGTCTGAGTTGATTCCGACTCATAGCGACCCTACAGGACAGAGTAGAACTGCCCAAGAAGGTTTCCATGGAGTGGCTGGTAGATTTGAACTACCAACCTTTTGGTTAGCAGCCAAACGCTTAACCACTGTGCCACCAGGGCCCCCAAAACAGTGTTGGCACATGATAATTACTCATATAAAATAGGGACAATTATCGTTATGGAAATTTAGTGGGACCTAGAAATTTAAATGAGATTAGGATAGATGAATGTGGAAAAAGATCATATTCCAAGCAGAGAGACTTGTATAAGTGTAGTAAGTACACACTTCTTACACAGTTATATGTTCACTTCTTACACATACACACACTTAAGGGACACCTTTTTGATGATCAGATGATTGGAGACAGCAATAAGAAGAGCATATTTCTGGAATGCTGAAGGGATCCCTGAGCTAACTTGAGACAGGAACTGATGAGTAAGTCAAGGGTAGGTGGTATTCTAGAAGAAGTAAGTAAGTTGAACAGATTCACTATGTTACCCTATGCCATACCCATACCCCAAACCACTTTAATAACCTACAAAAGTGGCAAAAACAGTAAAAACACTGAAGTTGTTCTCTCTATGCATGGAATCCCAAAGATAAATGATCTACTAGAGTGTGTTACCCAAAATACCCCAATGTGACAAAACAAGAAAGAGTCATAGATAGATGCATATGTTTTACTTTTGAGGAAAAATCATAGGAGTTCTTGAGAAAGCTAATTGGTCTTGCTAAATAATTCATTCATTCATTCTTTGAATAAATAATCTACTGATTCTCTACTATATGCCAAATGTGTACCAGAAATATAATAGTCAGTAAGAAAACCATGGCCCTTTCCTTTATAATCTAATTGATTACAGACATATTAAATAATTACACAAATGTGTGAATTATGAAGACAGCCATGAAGGAAAAGTTAGATGGAGAGCTCAGGACTCGTATGGGGTTTGATCTGGTCTGGAGAGAGAGGAAAGACACACATGGGGAATGACATTTGGGAGGAGAACTAAAGGATTCAGGGGAATAAATTAGGGATGGGTAAAGTGGTCCAGACTGAGGGGAAAACAGGCGCAGAGGCCCTGAGGGATGGAGAACAGGGGTGGTTGGAGAAATGCACACATGGGATCACTATGACTTGGAATCAACAGCAATTGGTTTGGTTTTCTGTTTGTTTTTTGTTTCTTTTTGTTTGTTTGTTTTTTCCTGCTCCATTATGACCTCATGTTAACTACTGTAATTATATCCGCAATGACCCTATTTTCAAAAAGGTCACGTCCTGAGAATCCAGGGGTTAGGACTTCAACCTATCTTTTATGGGGGCCACAGTTCAACCCGTAACAGGAGGTCAGTGACCTGAGTGACCAGACACTCTGGGGAAACCTTGGAGAACCAGAGGACCCAAGAGTTTTCCTCAGGGTAGGAAAGAAAAGGAAGGGAGGGTGGATCCGTTGGCTTCCACTGCTAAGAGCTGAGTGCTTAGAACATGCTGGAGTGTCCTGGGGGACCAAGAGAGAAGGCTGGCTGTCAAGACCAAGGCTTGCCCACCAGCGGGGACAAGGAGATGGTGTTGGAAGTCTTGAGGAGTGTGGAGCAGCCCTCTGAGGGTTGACCACTAGGGGCACTGAGTGCTGACAACACGTGGCGGAGGAAGATCACAGGCTGGTTTGTGGGTCTCAGAACAGGAAAGTCCCATTTCCTCCCGGGACTCTAGGTGACCTTGCCTTATACTCTTCGTCTGTGGTGCTTCAAGAGGGGGGAGTCACAGAAAGTTCCTTGGCACCTGCTAACAATTATAAAAATTATTATTATTATTTGTACTTAGTTTTCTAAAGCATTGAGCTGGAAACACTTGCAAGTGGGTAAGGCTTTCCCCAGGTCACTAAGCACATCCTGAAGACAAGATCATGGTTTACATGTCTCTGCATCCACAGTGTTGAACATGATGGAGTGAATAAATGCAGCCTAGGGTCTGGGTTGGAGTAACAAAAGTTCACTGCAAAGGCCCTAGGCAGTAACTAAATCAATAGATAAACTTGCCAAAATTGGAAATAGCTTCCATTTCTTTATTTGTGTGCGTGTGTATTGTGAGACACTCTAGAAGCCTGGTTTAAAAAAGGGACTACGAAAAATTAAACACTTATGTTCATCAAAAGACTTCACCAAAAGAGTAAAAAGAAAACTCACAGACTTGGAAAAAAAATTGGCTATGACAACTCCAACAAAGGTCTAATCTCTAAAATCTACAGGAAATCCAACATCTCTACAACAAAAAGACAAATAATCCATGTAAAAGATGGGCAAAGGAAATGAACAGACACTTCACCAAAGAAGGCATTCAACGGGCTAACAGATACATGAGGAAATGCTCGCGATCGCTAGCCATTAGAGAAATGCAAATCAAAACCACAGTGAGATACCATCTCACCCCGGCATTACTGGCACGAATCAAAAAAAAAGAAAATAAAAGATGTTGGAGAGGCTGCGGGGAGATTGGAACTCTTATGCACTGCTGGTGGGAATGCAAAATGGTACAACCATTTTGGAAAACAATATGGCGCTTCCTTAGAAAGCTAGAAATAGAAATACCTTATGATCCAGCAATCCCACTCTTAGGAATATATCCTAGATAAATAAGAGCCGTCACACCAATAGACATATGTGCACACCCATGTTCATTCCAGCATTGTTCACAATAGCAAAAGATGGAAACAAGCTAGATGCCCATTAACAGATGAATGGATAAACAAACTGTGGTACGTACACACAGTACAATACCACTCAATGATAAAGAGCAAGGATGAATCTGCAAAGCGTCTCACAACATGGATGAATCTGGAGGGCATTATGCTGAGTGAAATAAGTCAATCACAAAATGACAAATATTGTATGAGACCACTACTATAAAAACTCATGAAAAGGTTTACACACAAAAAGAAACAGTCTTTGATGGTTATGAGGGAGGGGCGAGGTAGGGATGGAAAAACACTAAATAGACAATAGACAAGTGGTAACTTTGGTGAAGGGTAAGACAAAAAAAAAAATATATACATAAATAAAAGAGGGGCTTTAAGGGCTCAATTCAGCCCAGTTTATTTATTTTCCTCTGGCCTGAGAAAAGTCATAAAGAAGAGCCAAGGGCTAACTCCCAGAGCTTTAACAAGATGATGTGGAGTCAACCTTGACCCATGGCAAGCCCATGTGTGTCAGAGTAGAACACATATGTGGTGTTTCCAATGGCTGATTTTTCAGAAGTAGATCTCCAGGCCTTTCTTCCGAGACACCTCTGGGTGGACTCGAATCTCCAACCTTCTGGTTAGCCGCTGAGTACAGCGTGTTAACAGTTTACACCACCCAGGGACTCCTCCAGAGCTCTGAGCCACGTTAATTGACCGGGGTTGGCTTGCCCTTTCTCATCGGCCGCTACCAGAGGAATTTCATTATCAAGCTAATGACATCTTGTCCTGTAGCTAACAGTGGAGAGCACCAGACTCCAGGGCTGTCAGTAATGATTACACACATCACCCTCCACCCCAAACACACAGGGATCAGGAAGAAAGGGCAGGTTTGGTGGCAAAAGACTGCAGACTGTGAATGAGAGGCTTGTCTCCCTTGTTTATCTTCCAGCTTCGATTTAGTTTCCTAACACTGGATTTTTGCTGCCTCAAATTCCCAGGCAACCTGGTGTAAAATGCTGCCTACAATTAGGAGCTCAGGCCTCTGGAGAGGCGGTTTATATGCTCACGAAGTATCTTTCTTCCAAGCCCTGTCTCTCCCTGTCAGCTGCATTTTTCTTACTCTTGGTTCTCTTTTGTTCAGGGTATTTTTGTTCACGCGTCAGCTTTCTCTGTCCTCAGTCAGAGGTATCATGTGACTCATACAGGTCCACATTAATTAGAAATCCACATGATCAGAAATGCAAATTAAAACAACACTGAGGTATTTTTGGCCTATGTAGTTGGCAAAGTTTTCTTTCTTTTTCTTAAATGTTAATACTCAGTGCTGTCAAGTATCCAAGGGAAAGGGTACTGTCTTACACTGCGGGTAAAGATATAAATAGCACAATCTTTCTGGAAGGTAATTGAACAATTTTATCCTATGTCTTGAAAATATACCTACCCTTTGATCCAGCAGTCACACATTGACGGCCTATGCTGAGTTCTTCAATTTAATTCTCACAATAACTTCATGAGATAATAATAATCATTACCATTATCCTCATTTACAAAGAGAAAACTAAAATTCAGAACGGCTGAGTAACTTGTTCAAGGTTAAAAGTTGTTACCATTGAGTTGCTTCTAACTCATAGCAACCCCATGTGTGTCAGAGTAGAACTGCACTCCATAGGGTTTTGAATGACTGTAGTCTTACAGTAGATTGCCAGGCCTTTCTTCTGTGGCACTTCTGGTTGGGTTTGAACTGCCAGCCTTTCAATTGTGAGCCAAACCAAATCAACCCATTGCCACTGAGTCAATTCTGACTCATAGTGACCCTATAGGACATAGTAGAACTGCCCCGTAGGGTTTCTGAGGCTATAAATCTTTGTGGAAGCAGACTGCCACATCTTTTTCCCATGGAGTGGCTGGTGGGTTCGAACCGCTGACCTTTCGGTTAGCAGCTGAATGCTTAAACACTGTGCCATCAGGGCTCCTTTTTTGATTAGTAGCCAAGTGCAAACTATTTGCGCCACCTAGGGACTTTGTTACACAGTAAGTATGTGGCCAGAAAGGGACCCAGATCCAAATCTCTTTGATGCTAATGCCTGTGTTCTCTTACCCTTTATGCAAGAACGTTCATCAGAGTTTTATTTATAATGGGGAAAAACTTGAAAGCAACCTGAATATCCAACAATAGGAAATTGATTTAAAAAATTATAGCTCAACCTAGAGTAAAAACAAACAAAAAAAAAAACTGCATTCTTTAAAATGGCATTGTGTAGTATTTAATGATATAGAAATATGCTTAAAATACGTAATTCAGTGAAAATGAGGTCATATAATACAGGCTGAGCTGGACACCTCATTCCACCGAAGGGCTAATGCTGAGCTCCGTATGGGGAAGCTTGCATACACTGACAATGTGTACAACAGAATCTCAACTTTATTTAAAAAAAAAAGTGTACACATATGCATAGAAAAAAGAGCAGAAAAATATATATCAAAAGGTTAATAGGGTTAAACTCTTCCTGCTGGAATTATGACTATTGTCTGCTTTGGAGCCCTAGTAATGAAGTGGTTAAGAGTTCAGCTGCTAACCAAAAGGTTGGCAGTTCGAATGCATCAGCCACTCCTTGGAAACCCTATGGGGCCGTTCTACTCTGTCCTGTAGGGTCGCTATGAGTCGGAATCGACTCGACAGCAACAGGGTTGTTTTTTTACTGTCTTCTTCATCCTTATCTGCATTTTCTATAATGTACATGCCTTTTTTTTTTTAGTAAGAAAAATAAATTACTAAAAAATATAAAAAGTTGATGTCCCCCCTCTATTGTCAGGGCCCAGCTCAGCACGGAGACTGCTGGCCTTTGGAATGGCCTGAATTCAGTCCATCAGGGCTGTCCTGAGGCTGAGTCAGTTCTCCTGAGGTGGGAGGTAGGCACTGGCTGAGGTGCCTCATGCAGCGCTCCTCTTGGAACGACTCTATATCTATAATAACAGGCTCTATTTATTAAGCATCTGCTGAAGAGCCCTGATGGCACAGTGGTTAAAGCGTTCAACTGCTAGCCCAAAGGTCAATGGTTTGAAACTACCAGTGGCTCCTCAGGAGAAAGATGCAATAGTCTGCTTCTGTGAAGGTTTACAGCCTTGGAAACCCTATGGGGTCACTATGATTTGGAATCGACTTGATGGCAGTGGGCTTGTTTTTTTGGTTTACCTGGTTGGCAAGTAGAATTTTAGGAGACAATTCAGTAACTTCTAACTATTGACCCTATTAACCAATCTATCTTAGTTACCTAGTGTGACTATAACACAAAACCACAAGTGGATGGTTTTAAAGAACAAAAATCTATTTTCTTACAGTTTTTGAGGCTAAAAGTCCAAATTAGTGTCTCCGTCTTGTCAATTCCTTCCTTGTGGATAGCCCAAATGTTTCTCATTTCCTTGGCTCATAGATGATCCTCACAAGGCATCTGTCTTCCCCCATATGTGTGTCTCTGTGTCTATTCTAGTATAACTCAGAAGTGATTAGGTTTAGGATCTACCCTACACTGGTAAAATTTCATTAACATGACAAAAGAAAAACCCTATTTCCAAACAGGATCACATCCACAGATAAAAGGGCCAGGAATTCAACACATATTATGGGAGGAGAGGGGCACAATTCAATCCATAACATCATGTTACAAAGCTGAGGTTCAGAGATATTGTTTATCAAAGATGATAGCTAAGTGGCTGAGCAGGGACTCTAACCCCTGCACCTGGTTTCAAAGCCTACAGTGCAGTATCAAAAGCAAGGAGCCTAAAGCCAGTGACATAGGTTCACATTCCAGCGCACTACTTGTGAGCTGTGTAAGAAGTTATTTCTTCTTGTACCTCAATTTCCTTTTATATAAATTTGGAGAATAATGGTGTCTATCTTATAATGATAAGAATGAAATGAATTAATTACATAAGGTGCTCAGAATAATGCATGGCACATCTGTTGCTGTTGAGTCAATTCCGACTCATAGTGACCCTATGGGACCGAGTAGAACTTCCCCCAGAGGGTTTCCTAAGCTGTAATCTTTACAGGAGCAGGCTGCCACATCTTTGTTCCATGGAGTGGCTGGTGGTTTTGAACCCCCAACCTCTATGTTTAGCAGCCAAGCACTTAAACCCTGTGCCACCAGGCCTGGGAATGGCACATACCAAAAAACCAAAACCAAAGCCATTGCCATCAAGTTGATTCTGACTCATGGAGACCCTGTAGGACAGAGTAAAACTGTCACCTGAAAATGCTAGTATTAGTAAAAAGGGCCCTACTAGTTGGTGCTGGGAGGTAGCATGGAATGTGTCTTAGTTATCTAGTGCTGCTATAACAGAACTATCACACATGGATGGCTTTAACAAACAGAGATTAATTCTTTCACAGTTTAGGAGGCTAGAAGTCAGAATTCAGGGTGCCAGCTCCAGGGAAAGGCTTTTTCTATTGGCTCTGGGGGAAGGTTCTTGTCATCAATCTTCCCCTGGTCTAGCAGCTTCTCAGCACAGGGACCGCAGGTCCAAAGGACTTGCTCCGCTCCTGGCTCTTCTTTCTTGGTGGTATGAGTCCCTCTCTCTGCTCACTTCTCCTTTTATCTCTTGTAAGATAAAAGGTGATGCAGACCACACCTCAGGGAAATTCCCCTTACATCAGATTAGGGCTGTGACCTGAGTAAGTGTGTTGCATCCCACCCCAATCTTCTTTAACATAACCTAATCTTGCCTCATTAACCAAAGACAGAGATTAGGATTTACAACACATAGGAAAATTGCATCAGATCAAAAACTGGAGGACAATCGCGCGATATCGAGAATCATGGCCTAGCTAAGTTGATACACATTTTGGGGGAACACAATTCAATCTGTAACAGAGTGGTTGAAAGAATGTGGAGCTAAATAATTCTGGAATTGCAATCAATTTTGGCCACTTACCTGAGTGACCTAGAGCAAGTTACCTGATATATTTGTAGTTCTATTTCATTATCTGTTATGTAAAGTGCCTGGTCACCGTAATAGCTGATGTTGATAATTGTCCTTACTATTCTACTAGCCACTTCCTATTCTTCCCTCACCCAGTGGATGCTGTCACTGGTTAGGAAGCTACCTCCTTGCTCAGACTGAGCTGGATACCTCACCCCCTGAAAAGGTTATTTCTGAGCTCCGGGTGGGGAAGCTTGCATACAATGATAATACGTACTGTGCTTCTAATCTTGATCAGAAGAGGGATTCATTCTGAATCTGAAGCAGGAAGTTCACAACAATTTTACACTTTTCTTATATAAAACAGTAACAAAAAAAGGCTTTAGCTTTGCCAGAAACCAGAAGCCCCAACATGTTTTTCCTTCTTTTAATAGTATCCAAAAAAAAAAAAGTTCCATCTGCTTGCCATTTACTTCTGGAGCCTGGAAGCGCTGTGATACCCAGAGCGGTGGCAGAGATGGAGGAAGCTGTGGCATGCCTGCAAGGGTTTGTGACTCTGTACAGCATGAGAAAATAAACACCAGCCACCATTAAGGTGTCTGTGCCTTCCTAGGAGGGGAAGGGAAGAGGGAGAAATGAGGTCGGCATCTCAGAGAGCAGCAAAGACTTAGTGTGATTCTTTTCCTTTTACCATTAGAAGACTCTTCGGCTTGTCCTACCTTCCCAGCCCACTGTTCTCTGTACTCTCTCTCACAACTCTGCCAAGACACATACTTCTCATTCTCTAGACCACCCAGGAGGCGTGATTTGGAATGGCACTAAACAAATAACATTGGGTTATTTGGCGGATTGGGTGTCTCGCCCAGTCCACAGGGAGCACCCAGCCCCAGGAGATCAGTGGTAGGGATGTGTCCTGGTCTTAGATCCTTCCTGCCCAGGATGAGGCTGGAGGGATCACCACAACCTCACACTTCTAGCTTATTTTGGGCCAGTATCAGGGCCCAGCTCAGTGTGGACGAGACTGTGGGTCTTGGGAGTGGCCTGAATCCCACCCATCAAGGCTGATCTGAGGCTGAGTCAGTTCTCCTGAGCGGGGAGGTAGGTCCTGGCTGAGGGGCCTCATGTAGACCTCCTCTTGGTCAGACCTGTAGTCCCAATCCAGCCATTTCCTGGATGTTGCTTCAATGAAGATCAATGGCCTGAAGATCCTATGAAATCATCCAGGGCCTCTGAAAGAAAAGATTTCTGAACTGAAGATGGATACATCAGCAAGATGTGTCTGGAGTCAGTGCAAACCAGGGATGTTCTAGGGCGAGTTCTGCAAATTATGACCACGGGGCTATATTCACCCACTAAACCCCGGTGGTGCTGTGGTTAAGAACGTGGCTGCTAACCAAAAGGTCGGCAGTTCAAATCCACCAGCCGCTCCTTGGGAACCCTATGGGGCAGTTCTACTCTGTCTATAGGGTCCTTATGAGTCAGAATCAACCGCAACAGGTTTGGTTTTAGTTTTGATCTGCTTTTGTATAGCCTGCAAACTAAGAATGATTTTCACGTTTTTAAATGGTTGGAAAAAAAAATTAAAAAAGAATAATATTTGCAACATGTATAAATTATAGAAAATTCAAATATCAGTGTCCATAAGGAATGTTTATATTAGAAATCAGCCACACTCACTCATTTATGTATTGTCTACGCCTGCTTTCATGAAGTAATTGCAGAGTTGAGTAGTTGCAATAGAAACATACGGCTGCAAAGCCTGAAATATTTACTATCTGGCCTTTAGAAAAAAAACGCTTGCCAACCCCTATTTCTAAGGCAGTGGTTTCGAACTTTAGCACACATTACAAATCACCTCCTCCACCTGTCAGTTTGTTGTACTGTGATAGCTTGCACATTGCTGTGATGCTGGAGGCTACGCCACCAGTATTTCAAATACCAGCAGGATCACCTATTGTTGACAGATTTCAGTGGAGATTCCAGACTAAGACAGTCTAGGAAGAAAGACTGGGCAATCTACCTCCAAAAATCAGCCAATGAAAATCCTATGGATCACCAGAGAATATTGTACAATATAGTGCTGGAAGATGAGCACTTAGGTTGGAAGGCACTCAAAATACACAGTGGCCATAACAGTGGACTTGAGCACACCAACAATCATGAAGATGGCACAGGACTAGGCAGCGTCTCATTCTGCTATACATGGGATCACTATGAGTTGGAGCCAACTCAATGGCAATTAATACCATCAACAGCAGAAATCACCTGGAGGGCCTGGTAAGTAGATTGTGCCCTGCCCCTAGAATTCTGATTCAGTAGGTCTGAAGTAGGGCTCGAAATTTGCATTCTAACAAATGCCCAGGTGGTGCTGATGCTGCTAGTCCAGAATCCACACTTTGAGAACCACTGTTCAAGAGAAACAGGAACTACGATGGCCCACAGGACATAAAAGGGAAAAGGAAAATGAGAGAGACACTGAGAATAGATTCCAGAGGAATATGTGGTTAAAGCTGCAAAGGTAGGTAAAGGAATTTGCGAGGGAATGAATGTGTGTTTGAGGATACTCCTCAGCAGGCACACAAAGGGAACAGTGTACAGAGTGAAAAACTAAAGATACACAGTTTTAATGGAAAGGGTAGACTTCTTTGATTAAAATACGTGGGTTGAGAAAACAATTTCCTTTTAAGCTCACCGCCTCACTTCCTCTTAACAGTCTCACCCCCTCTAAAGGTAATGTTGTTGTTGTGTGCCATCAAGTAGATTCTGACTCAGGGCGACCCTATAGGACAGAATACAATTGCCCCATCAGGTTTCCTAGGAGCAGCCGATGGATTCGAACTGCCGACCTTTAGGTAGCAGCCGAACTCTTAGGCACTGCCTCACCAGGGCTCCTGGCTAGCCTATAGTACATATTATTTACCAAACACTGATATAGGTGTTGCTGTGAAGGTAATTTGTAGATGTGGTTAACATCTACAATCACCTGGCTTTAAGTAAAGGAGATTACACTCCATAATGTGGGTGGGACTCATCCAATCACTTAGAAGTTCTTAAGAGCAAAAACTGAGGCTTTCTGGAGAACAAGCCTCAAGACTGTACCTCACGGACTGTAAATTCTACCTCATGACTGTAACATAGAAATCCTGCCTGAGTTTCCAGTCTTTTGGAGTTGCCAGCCCTTACAATTGCATGAGTGAGCATATACACACACATACACATATATCTATAATACTGAAGATCAACAACCAAACCTTGCACATTGCTATCAGAGATAAGGCCCCAGCAGGACAATGCCCAATGCAGCCAGCACAGCTACTGAGTAGAGGAGCCTACATATGTGCCCACTGTGGAGGGACCATGGTCCATAACATGGTCTTCAGTCACATCCTTACAGACAAATAACTGCATTGTGCAGTCTTGTAAGAATGAGCATGGGGCTGCTGAATTCAGGGATAGGCACCATCGACAATGTCATGCCTATATTATTATACCTGAGAAGTCCATTCCAAGATAACATTCTTAATAACTGAAATATGATCTTGGCCAAAACCTAAGGATAAGGGGAAAAGGAACTATGCCAATTCTTTCTGTACTCTTTAATTTGAAAATGTTGCCTAACTTTCCATCTGTGCTCAGCTTAACTTATTCATTCATTCATTCACCAACCAGGATCCAGACCCTGTGCTAGGCATTGGAGATAGAATGGTGAACAAAGCTCTGGATGCTCACAGACTGAAGAGGAGGTGTGCAGGAGTAACCTCATTGCTAATTCTACTTCCTCTTAAGTACTTCCACAAGAAAATTGAATGAGGAAGTTATTGCTACTCTAGAGCAAAAAAAAATAAGTTCAGTGGAGACACGCTGAACAAGTGGCCTGCTGGTAACTTGTCCCAAGATTTAGAGAGTCCTCAGCTGAGGCCAACTGCTCTTTGGGGCGAGTCTTCATAGAGGTCTCTGCAGTGATGGCTCCTGGTATCAATGATAGGAGGGCCTTCTGATCAGCTTTTGTTTCCAAAGGAAAATCCTGAGGGAATTCACTACACACTTCTGCGACTGGTGGATGGATATTGTCTTAGTCATCTAGTGCTGCTATAACAGAAATACCACAAGTGGATGCCTTTAACAAAGAGAATTTTATTCTCTCACAGTCCAGTAGCTACAAGTCCAAATTCAGGGCATCAGCTCTAGGCGAACGCTTTCTCTGTTGGTTCTGGAGGAAGGTCTGTGTCATCAATCTTTCCTTGGTCTGGGAACTTCTCTGCACAGGAACCTCAGGTCCAAAGGACATGTTCTGCTCCCAGCATTGCTTTCTTGGTGGTATGAGGTTCCCATGTCTCTCTGCTTGGTTCTCTCTTTTATATCTCAGAAAAGATTGGCTTAAGACACTATCAGATCTTGTAGACCTCATCAGTATAACTGCTGCTAATCCATCTTATTACACCGTAGTGATAGAGTTTACAACACATAGGGAAATCACATCAGATTACAAAATGGTACACAATCATACAATACTGGGAATCACGACCCAGCCAAATTGATACACACATTTTTGGGGGAACATAATCCAATCCATGACAGATATGGACGGAGAAAACAAGTTGGCAAGGCCATGGATACTCTTTAAAACAAAACGATGGGGTAACTGGCAGGTCTCAGAGCATCTCTTGCTCCTTAACAGGATGCAAAGAGCACTCCTGTTGGTGGAGCAAGGGGGTGAGAAGGGTGACTGTCTGATGTGTGCATAACAGAGACGTAGGTGGTTATGTGGATGACAGAAGCCCAGAGAGCAGGATAGAAGAAAGCATACGTGCTCACTATTTTAACTCAGTGTCTTAAAATGAATATTTCATTAATTTGTTTGCTTGCCAAAAGTGATTCAAAATATGAGATCTACAAGAAGAAAAAATCAGAAATGTGATAAAGCCAGGAAAAACTACAGCAAATGATACTTTTATGGAAAGACCTCCCCAAAATACCACACTGTGTTTTTTACACAAACATGACAAAAGACAAAATTCCTGTCAACAATTTCAGCTCTAAGTGCGAATGTGGGGTTGGAAAAAATATGTACGATAATATGGTTTCCTGAATTGTATTCTTTGGGAAAACTATTGACTTAAACTTCAACGGGCCTACTGTTTGTTTTAGTGTGGTTGAGAAAGATGGGAGATCACAGTCATAGCTTTCTACAAAAGGTTTCTGCAAGGTTACTGGTAATTACTTACTTCTGCCTGGGGAAAGCTTTGAAGGTAGTCTGGGAAAGTACAACTGAAGGAGCTAGGAGCTTTCTCATCCTTGAGGGAATTCAATGTTGCTTTCTACAACCTCTGACCTACACGATTGCTCTAGTAACTATCATCTTTCCCTCTCTTCACTCCAAGAATCGCAGACTGAGCTACTGGCACCTTCTATGTGACAAGCTTTCTATTTTTGTGATTTGCAGATTTTGTAGGTAGTTCTGAGATATGAAGGAGGCCCTGGGTAGTGCAAACAGTTAACATACTTGGCTGATAACAAAAAAGTTGGAGGTTCCAGTCCACCCAGAGATGCCTCAGAAGAAAGTCCTGCTGATCTGCTTCCAAAGAGTCATAGCCTTGAAAACCCAATGGAGCACAGCTCTACCGTGCAACACATGGGGTTACCATGAGTTGGAATCGACTTGACAGCAACTGGTTTGGTTTGATTTTGGTTTCTGAGATGTGAAATGCTCTAAACCTCATTTCTTGGTCATTTCATAGAAACATTCTTCTTAAGTGAGAATCTTATCTCATACGTGAAGACTTCCGTGGGCCCATTTCTTAGGGCTCGCACCATCGCAGAGTCACCCAAAACCTCACCATGTCCCAAGTCATAGTCTCTGCTTTTGACCACCTTCCCCTAGCAGGCACACACAGAGCTCCATCACCACCACACCCCACCCCCCAGCAGCAATCACCAAAGCCATGCTGGGGGAGGCTTGGGCCTCGGAGCCTTGTAGGTTCTGGGGTGACACTAACTGACAGAGCAGTGGGCATCTTTCACTTGGGAAATCCTCGGCCTCTCCTTCCCAGCTGTGTGGGGATAGAGACGTAACAGGCTGACAAATTTCACTGCATTCAATCTTTCTCTGGCTTCTGGCCACCTATCTCTTTGCGGTCTGAGTGTGTAGGACCAGCAGAAACCACAAAGAAACGCAAACAGCCCCTGAGGAGCAAGTTAGATGGAGCAGCTGGGAACGTCAGGAAAAGGCTTGTCCTGTCAAGGGAATCAGGATGCTCTTGGGTTTAGACCTCTCATAGCATTACCATCTTCCCCCATGTCAGGAGCAATGGGTGTGACATTGGAGTGGGCTGTCTTATCTGCCCTTCGTACCCACGAGAGCGCAGCTAGTCCCTGCTGTGGACAAAGGGAGATTACTCGTTCCTTGTGAGCTGATTTGGACTCATGTTGTTGTTGTTGTTAGGTGCCGTCAAGTCTTTTCTGACTCATAGTGACCCTACGCACAACAGAACAAAACACCCCCGGGTCCTGCGCCATCCTCATAATCATTGCTATGTTTGAGCCCATTGTTGAAACCACTGTGTCAGTCCATCTCGTAGAGGGGGTCTTCCTCTTTTTCGCTGACCCTCTACTTTACCAAGCACGATGTCCTTCTCCAGGGACTGGTCTCTCCTGATAACATGTCCAAATTACGTAAGACCAAGTCTCGTCATCCTCACTTCTATGGAGCATTCTGGCTTTACGGCTTCCAAGACATTTTTGTTCATTCTTCCGGCAATCCATGATCTGTTTAATATTCTTCACCAACACCGTAATTTAAAGGCATCAATTCTTCAGTCTTCCTTATTCATTGTCCAGCGTTTGCATGTATATGAGGTGATTGAAAAGAGCATGGCTTGGGTCATGTGTACCTTAGTCATCAAAGTGACATCTTTGCTTTTTAAAATCTTTAAGAGGTCATTTTCAGCAAGTTGGCTGCTGGCCCCCAATCCCTTACCCTACTGCTCTCTGTAACCTCCCCAGGATTCACCACCCACCCCAACAAAGCCTTTCGTTGGCATCTCTACTGTTTGAAAGCAGGAACCCAGCTCCCAGGCATCTCTGAGGTTTGGAAACGGGCTTTAAATTTTGTACATGTACAATCAGCTCCAGGCACTTAAAAGGAGACATTTAAACTCACGTCAGACCCAAACAGATGGGAAGGGAAATACTGTCAGTTAGTGAGAGGCTAATTAATCTTTTTTTGCCACATACGCTCTGGCAGGATCTAGAAAGTGCTGGTTTGCTTGGAGCTGCTGGAACGCTTGCTATGGAAACAATACATGATTATAATGTTGATTTCTTGACTCTGTGCAAAAGCTGGCAGTGGAAGACAGATTTCACCAGCAGCCACCCTGCAGTTAGAAAGGAAAGGAATTAGAAAATATAAAGATACTTTAATTAGTAAACTGGGCATTTTGGATTCTCTGCTTTCACAGATAAGCATATTTTATCCTGCATAGCATCTTCCAATTCAGGTATTTCAAAGTGATAACTGTATCGTGTTATTTCTCAATCTCCGAGTTGTGATTTTTTTGCAATATACAGAGATCCAGATTAATGAGGAGACTATTGCAGATGGAGCTTTACAAGGAAGGGCAGGGCAGCCTCCAGGACCTGGAAACTGGCTGTGCTTTTTCCAAGGGCTCAGTACTTGCCCAGTTCTACTACATGTCTGATCACCTCTTTCCTCCTGTCCAAATTACCCTGTGGCTGCCTCTGAGATGTGTCTATTGACAGGGAGATGACCTGAAAAGGGCCAGGCCAGAAGTGACATCCCGATATACCCAGCCAGCTTGCCTTCTCCCTAGCCGCCTGTTGGTGTTAGCTGCAGTTGAGTTGGCCCTGGCTCATAATGACCCCATGTACAACAAAACAAAACGCTACTTGGTCCTGCACCATCCCCAGGATTGGTTTCAGATCAGACCATTGTGATCCATAGGGTTTTTATTGGCTGATTCGGAAGTAGATTGTCAAGCCTTTCTTCCTAGTCCATCTTAGCCTGGAAGCTCAGCTGAAACCTGTCCATCATCACAGCAACACCCAGTCACCACTGACAGACTAGTGGTGGCTACACAGGAGGTGCATTGGCCTGGAATTGAACTCAGGTCTCCAGCAAGGAAGGTGAGAGTTCTACCACTGAGCCATCCAATGCCCCTTGGCACAGCATACGCATTCAGTGAACGTGAGCTGTACTTGTACCTTCTTCCTACCTCATTTTTCCTCCAAGCATCCAGATAATCAGATTTTTTTTGTTCCTTACATGAGATCCAGACAAGGAATGGGTAGAAAGAATTGGATTTTCCTCCTGTTGCCCATCCCTACCACCACACACATACAAGCCCACGGAAGAATTTTGGTTCATATACATCCATTGTTAGAAGAAGAAGAAAGGAAGGAGGACCAAAAAAGAAAAAAAAAAAAAAAATCAATTCAAGAGAAAAGAAGCTTCCACATCTCTGGATGTTTCAAACCAAAACAATGAGTCATAGTTTTTGGTTTCTTCAGAAACCAGAAACTGATTACACTAAGGTGACGCACAGCTGTATTATGTCTTCTTTTAATGCTAAGAAAATGAAATTAGAGTAGGCTGCATGATAGGTTTCTATATCAGCCTTCTGGTTACCACCGACGGAACAGCCCTAATCACCATGGTTTCTTTGGTTTACTCTTTATTTCTTTACTCTTTAAGACACAAGGGGAAGAGCAGACCAGATTGCTCAATACTTGGAACTAAACCACAAAGACCTCCTCACCCTCCTCACCTTTGAACTGGGGACCTCCTTTGTTCTTCCAGATGCAACCCACTTTGTAGTTCAGTGCTCTGCATTTTTAATGAATAGGTCCTACTTGTGAATTTCAGTGAACTATGCCTGAACTTATGTCCTAATGAACTTGAACTTGATAACCTAATTTATTATCTTCTATTTCAAGCTACTCTGATTTGTTGGAGGTTACAAAGAAACTTAAAACAGAGGGCTGCTGATGGGCTATCAAACAATTTGTTAAAAATTTAAAATATAAATTGAATTATTTATATGTATGTGTGTGAAGTACATTCATTATTTATAGATCATTGTGAACAGACTAGCTGTATATATTTCTATAGAGGGAAAATTCACATACATAAAGGTATAGCTATTTCATGTTTATATTAACATTACATTTTTCTGTTTTGGTTGTTGATATCCATTTTAGACGACTGAACTTCAAAGGACAGTTGCAAATAACCCCAGGAAATATCACAGAGTAAAAGAGAGGACCTACCAGACATCTCAGTCTGGTCCTAGTCCAGGTTGTAAGTCCAGTCCTGACTTTACTCATTGAGGGGTCACCTGGTTGCTGGAGACATGATAGCAAGGAAAACAATCGTTCTAATGTGCTATAAAGACTAATCCGTTTGTGCCTCCATGATAGACATAGATATCTTCATCTGTGAGAAGAAATGACATTTAGAGGGAAAGACTTCCTGTATCTCATAGGGTTATTTTAGGGGCTAAAGCACTTAGACCAATGCCTGACATCTAGTAAGAACTCAGTAAATTAATTCATTTAACAAACATTTATGTTGTGTGTAATATGAGCCAGCAGTGACTAGAGCAGGTGAGATCATTGCTCTCTGGAACTCACATCTGGTGGTGGAAGCCATGCAACAAATAAATCAGCAAATGGATTGTTTCAGATTGTGATAAATGCTTGATAGAAAACGAGTAGCATCATAGAAATGAGTACAACTAGGGCTGGAGGACTTGGGGGGAATGTGCTAGTTTAAGCAAGATAGCGAGGAGGGTCTCTAAGATGAAGACATGTGAGCTCACACATAAAGGAGGGAAGTCTCAGCCAAATGAAGAATCAGAGGAAGAGCATTCCAGAAAGAAGGGACACAAATGTAGAGGGCTTGATTCAGGAACAAGTGCTAGAAGCTGAGAGGGGAGAGGCCTAGCTGGTAAACCAGAGCATATAGTATGCCATGGTAGGAAACTGGATTCTATTCTAAGTGCAATTAGAAGTTATTTAGAAGTTTTAAACAAATGAAGTGAAATAAACTGATTTACCTTTTAATATGATCACTCTGCCAAATGTGCTAAAGAATAGATTTTAGTGTTAGAAAAATAAATTGGGAAGACTAATGACCCAAGAAATGGATGATGGATATTTGGCTGGGGTAGCAGCAGTGGAGCTAGACAGAAATGGACAGATTTGAGATATATTTTAGGGGTGAGGCTGAACAAAAGAGCAGAATCAAGGTTGACTCTTGAATCTTGAGCAACCAACTGGATAGATGGGAGTAACGTCTATTATGATAGAGAAGATTTTTGTTTGCTTCTTCTCTCTATCCCTTCCTTCCTTTCATTTCTCCCACCCACCTAGCCCCATACGCCATCCCCATCCCTTCTCAATGGGCTGTGCCGTGCTGCTCAGCTAGAGACCCTCTGGCATAAGGCCTCCCTGGGTCTGCATTGCCCCCACTGGCTGGTTCCCTCAGTGCCATTTTGTAGTTGTTGTTTTTGTTTTTGTTTCTTCTATCTCTCTCCCTTCCTTCCTTTCTTTTCTCCCTTATACCTAGCCCCATCAATGCCCCACCCCTTCTTAATGGGCCATGCTGCACCACTCGGCTAGAGAACAACCAGCACACAGCCTCCCTAGGTCTGTGCCACCCCCACAGGCCAGTTCCCTCAGAGCCATTTTTTATTATTTTGTTCCTTCTCTCTCTCACTTCCTTCCTTTCCTTCCTCCTGCCCACCTAGCCCCATGCATCACCCTTACCCCTTCTTAATGGGCCATGCTGTACTGCTCGGCTAGAGAGCCACTGGCAAACAGCCTCTCTGGGTCTGTGCTGTCCCCATAGGCCAGCTCCCTAAGCACCATATTTTTTATTTTTCTCTATGTTTCCCTTTCTCCCTTTCCCTTCTCCCTCTTACCTAGGACCTGCACTGCTTTAGCCCCTTCCTGATGGACTGTGCCACACCACCCAGCTAGAGAGACACCAGCTCACCACCACCATGATTCTGCCCTGCTCCCAACAGCTGTTTCCCTCAGTGCTATGTTTTTTGTGTTGTTTTTGTTGGTTTCTTCTCTCTCTCTCCCTTCCTTCTTTTCCTTTCTCCAGCCTACCTAGCCCCATGCACTCCCCCTGCCACTTCTCAACGGGCCATGCCTCACCACTCAGCTAGAGAGCCACTGGAACACAGCTTCCCAGCGTCTGCGCTGCCCCACTGTCCAGTTTCCTCAGTGTCATATTTGTTTTGTTTGCTTGTTTATTTCTTCTCTGTCTATCTTCCTTCCTTTCCTTTCTTATGCCCACCTAGCTGCGTGTGCTGTCCCTGTGTGGGTGTACCCTAGCCGTGGTACACCGCTTGGCTAGAAAGCAACCAGCTTACAGCCTTCTGGGTCTGTGCTGCCCTCACTGGCCAGATCCCTGAGTGCCATATTTTTTTGTTTGTTTGTTTCTTCTCTCTCTCTCTCCCTTCCTTCCTTTTTTTCTCCAACCCACCTAGCCTTGTGTGCTGCCCCTACTCCATCTTGATGGGCTATGCCACACCTCTCAGCTAGAGAGCCACCAGCACATGACCTCCCCAGGTTTGTCCTGCCCGCATTCGGCAACTCCCACCACACTTCCATTTTATTTACTTTTTTCCTCTTTTTTCCTTCAGTTTCTCTCTCTTCTTTCTATTTCCCACTTAACCCTGCACATCACATCCTCTCCCTTCCCTCCTGCCTATCTGCACCACACACCAAGTGCAGCACCCCCAAGTGCCACCTGCACAGACCCCTGGATCACTGGACCCTGCCCTGCACTGCATCCTGGCCCCTCCCCACCATCCCCAGTTCATGTCACAAACGACCCATCCTCACCCCCTCCCCCACTGGACTTGCCATGCTGTACCATAGTTGAGTGACCAGCACTGCCCACCTGAACAAGATGGTATGAACTATTGTGCCTACAGACAAGTAAGCAACAAAACATGCCCAGCCTGTCTGCCCAGACATAACCAAATAAATAAAAAAGCATGATGAAAAAAACAAACCTACAATCAATAAATGAAGAAAATAATTTCTGAATGTCCTGGAGGCAGCAGACAATATCAAAACATATAAAAAAAAGAACAGGATGATTCCAGTAAGCCACCAAAATAAAACATCAGATGACCTTCTGGTAGAAGAAAAGACACTGGACTCCTTGACAGGGAATTCAAAAGTCTAATATTCAGGGCTCTCCAAGAGATTAGGAAAGAAATAAAGGAAAACATAGACAAAAATAAGGAAAAAATAAACAAAGATCATGGAAAATACAGCCAAAATCAGGGAAAACACAGATAAAGCAATGGAAGAATTCAGGAAAATAATACAGGAACAAAATGTCAAAATAAATAAACAATTAGAAATCATACAAAAACAACAGTTGAAAATCCAAAAGATAAACAACAAGATTTCGGAAATGGACTGTGCAATAATAGGTTTTAGGAGGAAAATTGAAACAATGGAAGACAGGATCAACAAAATTTAAGACAAATACCATTTTGTTTGAGGAAAAATCAGAGAAAAGAATGAAGAATATGTGGGATACAATCAAGAGCAAAAATTTGCACATGATCAGATTTCCAGAAGAGGGGGAGAAAATGGAAAACACAGAGAAGATCATTGGAGATTTGCTGACAGAAAACTTCCCTAATATCGTGAAAGATGAAAAGCTGATCATGCAAGAAGCTCAATGAACCTGATATAAGATAGACCCCAAAAGAAAATCACCAACACATATCATAATCACAAATCACCAAAACAAAAGACAAAGAAAGAATCCTGAGAGCAGCTCAAGAAAAATGAAGTCACATACAAAGGAGAAACGATAAGACTAAGCTCTGATTACTCGGCAGAAACCACGCAGGCAAGAAGGCAATGGGTTGATATGCATAAAACCTTGAAAGAAAAAAAAATGCCAACCAAGAACAATATATCCTGCAAAACTCTCATTCAAATATGATGGCAAAATTAGGACATTTCCAGATAAACAGAAATTAAGGGAGTATGTAAAAACCAAACCACACTGACAGAGACTGGAGAAACTCCAAGAGTTGGCCCTTGGACACCCTTTTAACTCATTGCTGAAGTAACTCCTGAGGTTTACCCTTCAGTCAAAGATTAGACAGGCCCATTAAAAAAAACAAAAACAAAACAGTAATACATGTAGCTCAACTATGTATATGACAGTAAATGGGCACATCAGCCCAGGGGCAAGGACAAGAATGCAGGAGGGGACGGGAAAGCTGGATGAATGGAAATGGGGAACCCAAGGTAGAGAAGGGGAGAGTGTTGACACATCGTGTGGTTGGCAACCAATGTCACAAAATAATACATGTATTAATTGTCTAAATGAGAAACTAGTTTACTCTGTAAACCTTCACCTAAAGTACAAAAGAAGAGAATAAAATGGAGAAAGATATTTGTAACTCACTACCCAAAGGGCTAGTTTCCTTACTATGTAAAGATCTCCTAAAAGCAATATGTAAAAGAACAATTCTATAGGAAAACAGCCTTCTTCACTTCACTGAAAAATGCACAAAATAGTCGAACAGGAGATTTTTTACTACTGTTGTAAATGCAAAATATCAGATAATGAGACAGCTGATAAGTGAAGAATAGGTGTATAATTTTCAAAATGATAAAATCATGACTGCTATACAAATATAAATTGAACCCTTGTCAAAGATTTTATTTAACTCTTTAATTAGAGGGGAAACCAAAAAAATGGTGAAACTGCTTCAAAGGAGAATGGGAAAGTCAGACATATATATTATAGGCAAGCAGAAACGTGGAAATGAATTTCCTAATAGATGCAATGAGCCCTGGTGGCGTAGTGGTTAAGAGCTTGGCTGCTCACCAAAAGGTCAGCAGTTGGAATCCACCAGCTGCTCCTTGGAAACCCCATGGGGCAGCTCTGCTCTGTCCTATAGGGTCACTATGAGTCGGAACTGACTTGATGGCACCTAACAACAACAATAGATGCAAAGCTGGTTAATATCCTATGAGGCAATAAAGTGTAATGTTTGGGGTAATTTTTTCTACAGGTTGGAAATCATTTGTAAATTTAACAGAGAAAATGCTTTTACATTTCTATGAATAAGAATCATTTGCCTCACTATTAGTTTTCTACAACTTAATTCTACCCCTGGAGTTCCAAAATAGTTTGGTCAATAGAAGTCAGCCCAAAGTGCAACCTCTATAGACTCGAACGATCCCCTGAGGGTCTGCTAGACAATGTCCAGCACACCACTGAAGAACACCCTGCCATTTATTATGCCCATTTGTAAGTATGTAATCTTCTTTTTTTCTGACATCATACAGTCCTCAGTTAACGCCAACTAGTCATACTGGTATTGCAGAAGATGACAAAAGGTAGCTTGAGAGATATCAGTGAATCATTTAAACCCAAACAAGCAAGGGCTAAACAAAAGGCTAAAATTCAGGGATATTTAGAATCCTAGAAATTTAGAGTGAGAAGAGCCTTTAGAGATCACCTAGAGTCTGCCTCAGGAACTTCGTCTCCTCCTTTCTTTTTCATCATTCACACCCTGCACCACATACAGGATGCTTCCCCTTATTATTCAGAAACCATCTGAACTAATGGGGGCAGTGGTTTAGTAATAGAATTCTCACCTTCCATGGGGGAGACCCAGGTTTGATTCCCAGCCAATGCACTTCATGTGCAGTCACCACCAACATGCAAGTAGAGGCTTACAAGTTATTATGATGTTGAACTGGTTTCAGTGGAGCTTCCAGACTAAGACGGACTAGGAAGAAAGGCCTGGCGATCAACTTCTAAATATCAGCCAACAAAAACCCCATGAATCACAAGGGTTCAATCCCATTATGCATGAGTCAGGGGCCAACTTGACAACAACAATCGGAACTAACATGCACAGAAAAAAAATCAAGGCAGTAATTTTTATTATACACGCAAGTTTTTAAATATATTTTCTAATGGAGGGATGGTGCATTTAAAATAGGGTTTAAAGTAAGTGTATTTCAAATAATTAACAGGGACTAAAATGGGAAAATAGTTTTCAGATGGGAAATAGGATCCAAATGTCAAGCTACTTTTCTGACTAGAAGTGTTAATAACTTCTCCACCAGATAGAGTTAGAGGCTGGTGGAGATCCCACTTCTCACTCTGAGTCCTCTGCTCTTTGGAATACCCGCACTGGGTTGGCTCTCTGGCATTCCTCTGCATGCTAAACAGAGCTACTGTTGCATCATTAGAAAGAATAAAAACTAAAGAAACAAACTTGTTGCCCTGGAGTCAATTTTGATTCATGGTGACCCCATGTGTTACAGAGTAGAACTGCTCCATAGGATTTTCTTGGCTGCAATCTTTATGGAAGCAGATCGCCAGGCATTTCTTCCACAGTGCCACCGGGTAGATTCAAACCGCCAGCCTTTAGGTTAGTAGTTGAGTGCAAACCATTTGTACCACACAGGGACCTCTAGGAAGAACAAAGTACCTAGGGGAAAAAAAAATTCCATTTTCATTTTTTTTTAATTAATTTCAAAAAGCATACTTTTTATTCATTCTTTCCCAAGGCTTTGTATGCACAATCTACTAAGGAATGGGGTGGAGTCTATATTATCTACTCCTGCACATTTAGCTTTGATTGAACACAGGATCGTGTTGCTCTATGTCATTAGATACATGCTCTCTAACTGATGGATTAAAGATACTTATTAGGTAAAATTACATTGACGCCAGTAGGAATAAAAACAGCTTCTCAAAATTTATAGCTGAAGAAGTCAGATTCTGATTACTGTAATTATTTCTTCCAAAAATGTAAGGTATGTAAATTATTCACATAAATGAGAGAAAAACAGAAAGGAAGCAGGGGGAAAATCAATCTTATTTGTCATCTTGTCTTTGTCTTCAAATCTTAGGCTAAATTGCTATTATTCCATTTCGTTAAGTTCAACTCCTTTGCGTCAATACTTTAGAGATGTGAATGGGGTGAACAAAGCTGCATTGTTGCCCCTGAATACAATTTGGAAACTTCATAAAGAGAAATATTTACATAAATGTAGAGTTCTGAAGAAGATACCTGTCATTTTGCTTCTTGGGCATTTAGAATGTATTATTCTGAACACTTCCCATCATGTCTATATTCCCCCACTCTCACCCCCAATAATCACTACAAAGAACAAAGATCTGAAGTCTGCCTTCTCACACATGCATCATATTATGCATTTGAAGAGGGATTTTCATTTGCATAGCACATTTCACTAGCAGTTGAGCTTCACAGCTACCTTCCCAGGAAGCTGAGACAGGTATTCTTAACTTCCTCTTGTTGTTGTAAATTGTCCTGCAGGAGCTGACTCATAGCAACACCTTGTGTGCAGAGTAGAACTGCTCACTAAGGTTTTCAAGGCTGTGACTTTCAGAAGTAGATAGCCAGGACTGTCTTAGGAGGCACCTTTGGGTGGGTTCTAACCCCCTACCTTCCAGCTAGCAGTCGAGTGCTTAGCCATTTGCGCCACGCAGGGACTCCTTATCCTTAATTTTCTATAGATGAGGAAACTGAGCTGTTTAGACACCATTCAAGGTCAAGTTTCTAGGAAATAGTGGAGCTGGAAGTTCATCCCTTGTCCTCTGTTTTCTCATTTCAACCTATTGCGCTTGTTCACCACTGTCTCTATTATTAGAAATTGTCGTTGAAATGATCAGATTATGAATAAATATTAGTGATTGCTAATAGCATTCTCTAGCCTTCATTTTTATGGTTACTTCCCAGGGAGCAGTACTTCCTAGCTCTATGCTCACCTTGGAAAACAACATAGTTGTTGTACCCCCAAAACTTAGTGAGGCACACACAAAATGGAATCATTCCTAATGAAGGAGACGTTCTGCCCCACTGGGATAGATAAGCCACTTATTTCCATAGAAGAATGAAATTTGTTCCAAATTTACTTAATAAATGCAAACAGATGTCCTTCAACTGCTAAAGGGGACTCAACTAAGCAAGACAAAGAAACAGAGTTTTCATCTGAGAAGAAATGGGCCTGATTCAGAGATCGCAAAGATATGAAGTGAAATGCAAAATGTGCGCTTACATCCTTTGAATGATAGGGCTATTGTAAGTTGGATTCAGAAGAGGCGAAATCTTAGCATATTAAGAAAGTGACATAACCTATTTTCTCTTCTCCATCATACATGAGGTAATGTGAAATGCTGATCATAAGACATCAGACTGACATTCAGGCACAAATTGATCTTGACTACCCAGCAGGGACGAAGTGACATAAATTTTACAACACAGGATGGAAAGATCTCCACTAGGACACAAAATAAGGTTGCCAGAGCAACCCTCTCCTGCTGGCTTTACTTCCAAAGGTGGCGATCCTCTTTATCTTAAAGGTCCCTGGACAAACAACCTAACTACCTCTGGGTCAAACCAGAATCAAAAGAGAGGCTCTCTGGCTTTCAGAACTGGCTTTTCCAGAGTAGGAGCAATGCTAATACATTGAGCATCAAGCACTTTGCCTGGTATACAGTGCTTGAATGAAAATGGTATTATATAAGTGTGCTTCAGTGTCAAAATTTTGATTTCATATTTTAATTTTAACTTGCCTATACACTATTCTTTGCTTTGTCTTGAGATATCCTATTAGGCTCTTTCAGATACAAAGAGCAGAAATATGGTCAAGTTACCCTAGTTAATGGGAGTTGGGGTTAGATACATGGGGAAGTACAAAAAACTGAATGCTGTCTCAACAGCACACAGCTAAGGGTGACGGAGAATTGGGACACCATTCATCACATGCAGCATACAACAGCAGCTCCAATACTGTGACAATACCTTGAGGGCAGGAACAGAAATTTTATTTCTGGGCCAAGCTTACGTTTTAGGTCCTCCATCTGCTTCTCCCTTCAACTGCTTCTTCTTGCTACTCTGAAGTCCATTAGCTTTCTCCCTTCCCTTTTCTGCTCTTCATGCCCTCTACTTACTCATGCCTTCTGCTTGCTCATGGCTTCAGTGCTTCATAGTATCTGCTTATGCCTTCATGCCCTGTCTCTTCATGCCTCTATCACTCAGCACCCTGCTGACTTTGTAGGTGTCTCATTTAAACTCCCTCAAAGGGGACCTGCCCAATCTGCTAGTCCTTGTGCTTATGGCAGGCTGTCATTGTGCAGAACTCCTGTCTTAGCACCTTGAGGGCCCTGGTCTAGCCCACAGATGGCAGATGCTCATCCCTGGTTCAGTCTACTTTGGTCAGTGGCAGGACACTGATGAGAACATGGTGACCAAGATAAAAGGAAACACTTAGAAGGGAGGCCGGGTGGACCCAGCACTTGAACTTCTCAGAAGAAGTCAGTAAGATCTGCAGACGTGGTATAGGATGTCCTCTTGACAATTCTTCCATCCCTACTTCTACCACTTCAAAAATTTGAAGGAGACAGAGAAGAGGACAAGCCAATGCTGCATGATAGGTTTGACCTACACGAGAACTAGACTTGGAGGAGGAAAAAGCCTGAGGACTGTTGATGCAACAGGACTCTGGAATGAAGAAGTGGGTGCTCCAGGGAAAAGGCAAATGGAGCTTGGATTACTTTTCTAATGTGATGCATAATGGATCATCGATGTTAGTTGCCATTGAGTCAATTCCGAACCATGGTGACCCCATGTGTGTCAGAGTAGAACTCTGTTCCATAGGGTTTTGAAGGCCGTGACTTTTTGGAAGCAGATCACCAGGCCTGTCTTCCAAGGTGCCTCTGGGTGGGTTTGAACTGTCAACCTTCTGGATAGTAGTCGCCACCCAAGGGCTCCTTGTACAATGAAACCAGTATTTAACTGTTTAATTCAACCAGCAATTAATCAGATTGTCAACAATCTGTGTACCTCTTTAAGATGGCATGATATAGCAAGAGTAGAGCTATAACTCTTGAAAACAAACCACTGCAGCCAAGATATGAATTCATCTCAGACGTATGATTCTCAGCATTCATTTGTGCCTTCACTTAAGTTCACTGAGGTTACTAGACAGTTTCAATGCAAATGAATCTATTAATAAAAATTGGTTGAACAAAAATATACATATACGGTATGGGATATTTACTAGTCACCACCATCAAATTCCATATGTTACATTAAGTTGTACAGCATTTTATCATTCTGAAAATTCATCTTTTTCTTCTAAACAAGAAAAATATATATATTTTCTAAAAAATGAAGGTCACATCTTATAGAATCCACACTTAGCCTGTTTTGTTCATTGATCCATAAATTACCCATGACACTAAACCTTTTTCTACACAGACCTTTAACATCCAGTTGAAACAAAATATTGAATTGGTTTTAAAAAATTTGAAGTAGCGGTTTTTTTGTTTAAAAAAAAAAAATTTACCTCACAAGAGATACTGTTCCCTGAGGGGAAGTAAAACATGTTTAAGGCACCGATTCCCTTATGAAAAATATACAATGCAAGAAATTCTTCATTACTGGTGATAGCATTCACAATTGAATTATTTAATCCAAATATGGTGATTTCCAGCTACCACAGCCTCCACCAAACTGAGTCCAGTACAACTAGTTGGTGCCCGGCTACCACCACTGACTGCTCTGACAGGGATCACAACAGAGGGTCTCGGACAGAGCTGGAGAAAAATGAAGAACGAAATTCTAACTCACAAAAAAGACCAGACTTACTGGTCTGACAGAGACCGGAGAAACCCCAAAAGTATGGACCCGGACACCCTTTTAGCTCAGTAATGAAGTCACTCCCAAGGTTCACTGTTCAGCCAAAGATTAGACAGCCCCATAAAACAAAATGAGACTAATGGGGCACAACAGTCCAGGGACAAGGACTAGAAGCCGGGAGGGAACAGGAAAAATGGTAATAGGGAACTCAAGGTTGAAAAGGGGCACTGTTGACGTGTTGTGGGGCTGTTAACCACTGTCATAAAACAATATGTATACTAACCGTTTAATGAGAGACTATTCTGTAAACCTTCATCTAAAGTACAATATAAATAAATAAATAAAAATATGGCGATTTCTCAAAGCACTCAGCACAATATACTGACTTTTCAAAAAGTAATCACCTCGCTGTGTATTTGTAAGCTCTTTTGTCCCTATTCAATGTTATCAGAAATAATAATATTGACTACCAGAACGGTAAAAAAAATTCCAAAATATAACTTAAATCCCCCCAAAAAACTTTCCCCAAGAATTTAGAACCGAATTATATTTAAATTCTTAACCAAAAATAAATTTGTAAAGACTGCTAAAGGACGACACGGAAATGAAAGATAAAATGCTGTTTTGGATCATGAGCTTATGAAAAGGTATTCAGCACTGTTGAGCACCTTTGCACTGGCGTACGGGTAGACAACAGTACTTAGAAATCAGACCTATACTTGACAACTATAGTGGGTTGAATGGTGGGCCCCAAAAAGATATGTTCACATCCTAATCCATGGAACTGGTGACTGTTACCTTTTTTTTGGCAAGAGAGTCTTTGCAGATGTAATTATGGTAAGGATCTTGAGATGAGGAGATCATCCTGGATTATCTAGGCGGTGGGGAGGCCCTAAATCCAATGACAAGTGTTGTTATAAGTGAGGCAGATGGAGATTACTCAGACAGAAGAGGAGAATGCTATGTGACCACAGAGGCAGAGATTGGAGTGACACAGCCACAAGCCAAGGAATGCTGGCAGCCACCAGAAGCTGGAAGAGGCAAGCAACAGAATTCCCCCTAGAGCTCCTGGAGGGAGTTTGATCCTGCTGACACCTTGGTTTCAGATTTTTGGCCTCCAGAAATGTGAGAGGGTAAACTCTGCTATTTTAAGCCACCCAGTTTGTGGTCATTTGTTACAGCAGCCACAGGAAACTAATACACCAACCCTTCCGCACATAATGAGATGTCAGTTTTGAGGTGCTAGGAATGCAAGAATGTAGTATCCAGGGAACAAGTTGTAGACTAATGCATCATGCAGGGCTACAGTGAGTGAAAACACCCATGCACAACTCATATCATCCCAGCAAAACGTAAAATAAAATCTATGTTATCAGAGACAATTTGCCCAAGTCAGAACCTTAAATAGTGTACACACAGAAACTATATAAAGCAAACTCTTAGAGAAAAATGAGGGGAAGTATAGATCAGTGGTTATACAAGACTATCTGCAATAAAGAAGTTGATGCTCAAAAAAAAAAAAGGCAAACTTGGACTCTGGCACCAGATCATGCGTACTCAAAACCTGACTCCTTCTCTATTGTCTTTGTGACCTTGAGCAAGGTGATCAGCTTCTCTGTACCTCCCTTTCCTCTTCCCTCCTCTGAAGTAAGGAGAGCAATAATTGCACCTTCTTTTGATGGGGGAAGGTAAATGTTGAGTGAGCAAATAATATTTATAAAGTGCTGAGAAGAGTGTCTCAACATGTGTTATCTGTAACCACCATGTGAGCACTAGTCGTAATTACTATTGACCTGATCTTTCTTC
Source organism: Trichechus manatus latirostris (assembly GCF_000243295.1). Classification (NCBI taxonomy): domain Eukaryota; kingdom Metazoa; phylum Chordata; class Mammalia; order Sirenia; family Trichechidae; genus Trichechus; species Trichechus manatus. The sequence continues at coordinate 13,082,630 of NW_004443980.1, forward strand.
TCTCCCAGTCCCAGCAACCTTAGAGGTGGGTCTCTACATTCACCCCTTTCTTGGTGTGGCTTTTTGACAGCAACGGCGCTTTCAAAGTCAATCTGGATCTCCACCTCTGTTGACTCTTGTCCAACACTTCATGCAGTTGTAAATGACCTCTGGATAGTTTTTGTTCCTGGAATCCAGTCACACCGCTGAGTTCCTGAGCAATGGCCATTACTGAGAATCCAATATGTAATGAGTATTGTACACAACAATTCTTTTGAATTCTTAACATCAAGGAATCCCTACCTATAAAAGGAACACCAAAATGCACACATCTTGCAGTAACCTCATGTTAGCATTATAGAATGATGAGCTAATTTTATAATACATTGTTATTATTTCAAACTATAAACGCTCATTATAAAAAAAAATGTATGCAATACCAAGCATCACCTCAAATCCCATTATCCTAAAATAACTTTTATTAATGTTAAATTAATGTAATTCCTGACACCTCTCTATGTGTATATACAGATAAATACGAATATATACAGATCACAGATAGGTGATACGGTAGGTAGATAGAAATAATTTTATTAAAATACGGTTATATTATACATACTACTATATTATTTGAATTTGTTGTTGTTAAGTACCATCATGCAGGATCCTGGCTGAAAGCAGAGAATACCAGAAAGATGATTACCTGTGTTTTATTGATTATGCTAAGACATTTGATTGGGTGGATCATATCAAATTATGGATAACGTTGCGAAGAATGGGAATTCCAGAACACTTAATTGTGCTTATGAGAAACCTGTACACAGATGAAGAGGCAGTTGTTCGGACAGAACAAGGGAATACTGTGTGGTTTAAAGTCAGGAAAAGTGTGCTTCAGGGTTGTATCCTTTCATCATACCTATTCAATCTGTATGCTGAGCAAATAATCCGAGAAGCTGGACTATATGAAGAAGAAAGGGGCATTGGGATTGGAGGAAGACTCATTAACAACCTGAGATATGCAGATGGCACAACTTGCTTGCTGAAAGTGAAGAGGACTTGAAGCACTTACTGGTGAAGATCAAAGATCACAGCCTTCAGTATGGATTACACCTCAACATAAAGAAAACAAAAATCCTCACAACTGGACCAATAAGCAACATCATGATAAATGGAGAAAAGATGGAAATTGCCAAGGATTTCATTTTACTCGGATCCACAATCAACACCCATGGAAGCAGCAGTCAGGAAATCAAAAGACACATTGCATGGGACAAATCTGCTGCAAAAGACTTCTTTAAAGTGTTGAAAAGCAAAGAGGTCACCTTGAAGCCTAAGGTGTGCCTGACCCAAGCCATGGTATTTTCAATCACATCATATGCATGCAAAAGCTGGACAATGAATAAGGAAGACCGAAGAAGAATTGACATCTTTGAATTGTGGTGTTCATGAAGAATATTGAATATACCATGGACCGCCAAAAGAACGAACAAATCTGTCTTGGAAGAAGTACAACCAGAATGCTCCTTAGAAGCAAGGATGGCGAGACTGCATCTTACATACTTCTGACATCTTGTCAGGAGTGATCAGTCCCTGGAGAAGGACATCATGCTTGGTAAAGTAGAGGGTTAGCGAAAAAGAGGAAGACCCTCAAGGAGATGGATTGACACAGTGGCTGCAACAATGGGCTCAAGCATAACAACGATTGTGAGCATGGTGCAGGACTAGGCAGTGTTCAGTTCTGTGGTGCATAGGGTCACTATGAGTCAGAACCGACTTGACAGCACCTAACAACAACAACAGGTGCCATCAGATAGACTTTCGACTCATAGCAACCCAATGTGACAGAGTAGAATTGCCCTATAGGCCATTAGGCTGTAATCTTTATGGGAATAGTTTGCCAGGTCTTTCTCCCATAGTGCTGGTTAACCTTTCAGTTAGTTGCTAAGTGCTCAACCACTGCACCACTAAAAACAAAAACAAAAACCAAACCCATTGCCATAGAGTCAATTCCAACTCATTGCAACCCTATAAGACAAGAGTAGAACAGCCCCAATCTTTACGGGAACAGTTTGCCAGGTCTTTCTCCCACAAAGCTGGTTCACCTTTCAGTTAGTTGCTAAGTGCTCATCCACTGCACCACAAAAAAATAAAATAAAATAAACACATTGCCATTGAGTCTATTCCTACTCATAGCAACCCTATAAGACAGAGTAGAACTGCCCCATAGGGTTTCCAAGGAGCGGCTGATGGATTCAAACTACTGACCTTTTGGTTAGCAGCCTGAGCTCTTAACCACTGTGCCACCAGGGCTCCATTGCACCACTAGGGCTCCTTTATTTGAATTTAATAACAGGAGAAAACTAAACCTAAGTGGAACTGAAAATTTTCAAATAAATATTTTGTCTACAAAAGTATCCACTCCTAAATGATCCTTCTATTGTTACAAAAGAAGCATTCTAGAAAGACTTGAATTAAAATCGTTATCTTTAACTCCATGTTTCTATTTTGGATCTATTAATTGACTCTTCCACATATGAACAACGAAATCAGCGCTCGTGCATCTTTCACCTGCTCTCACATCTTGATTTTTATTATATTCGTATTTTTACTGTGTGCAGGTTTATGGCACTAACATTGCATTCTCTAACTGTATTCTCACAGCTTTTTAGTTTTATCTCTGTATTTAAATGAATTCAATCATCCCCATCGTCCTTTTACCATAACGTCTTCTTTCTTTCATATTTTGGCCCCTCTCCTAGCTACTAGATTTCACGGTCAACTATTTGCATATGTTTTTGTTTCTTTTTCTTTTCCTTTTTGTGTCACTTGCTTTTTCAAGAAGAATTCATACGTACTATATTCTCTGAGATCTTTTATACTGACTGCATCTACCTTTTTCCTTTATACTTAGCTTATTATACTATCCTTCTGGTCATTTCTTTTCCTCAGAACCTGGTTGGCATTGTTCCATTGCCTTTTGGCAGTGCTTTTGCTGTGAAGACATCTGAGACCAGTCTACTTTTTTTCTCTGTGTATGACCCTTTTTCCCTATATCCCTAAATGCCTAAAAATGTTCCCTTAATTCTTTAAATTCAATCACTTTAATAGGAAAATCTTGGGCAGGTCATTTTCTAACAAATTTTCATGGAATATGCTGTATCATCTTACAAGTTTATCTTTTACTTCAGGAAAATTTTCTTGTATTTTCTCTTCCAATGTACTTTTTATTTTGTTTATTAATTTCTTTACTTTTGTCTTTCTCTGTTTTCCATATCTATTTAATTTTCTTGCCAGTTACTTTGATCCCTTTTGCTCATCATTTATATCCACTGTGATTTTCTTAAGCCTTTCACTGAAGTTAATAACAATTCAGTTGTAAGCAATTGTTTGTCCATTGATACTTTAAATTTACCAATTACTTCTGTAATAGTGTTTAATTCTCAGTTTGTTTCCTTAGACCTATAACTTCCCTTTCAATCTCAATCTGATCATTTAACATCTCGGTTCATGAGTTTTTTTTGTTTTTTTTTTTTCATTTTTTTCATGTTCTTACTAAGTTATACTATAGCATAAAATATAATTTTTTTCTTTTACTTGGATTATGTCATTTTTGTCTGAATTAGTTTATTCAGCTACTTCTGCTTGCTTCCTTGCTTCCTTTCTTTTCTTTGCTCTTTGCTCATACTCAATGTAGGCTGCTCTGTGTCAAAGTTTCTGTTTGCTCTCTTATGATGTAGTGAATACTCTTATCTCCTCTCCTTCATCTTCAAGACTTGGCCTTGTTTCCCTCCCAGCTACAGATTAGGAGCTAGGGGACTGCTGCTCTATTGGCTTCTCTAAAGCTTAGCTATGAATTTAGGGAGGGAGGGTGTAGTTGCGATTATACAGAGCCTGCACTAGATAACCTGGGCTCCTCTTTCTATATTATGCTTTGTCCATGCCACCTAGTGGGAAGTATATTCTCTTCTTAACGTAGGATTCCCTTATTCTTCAGATTGTTGCTCCACTTTAGTGGGAAATTATGAGCTCTTACAATTTTTCCATCTTCTTCTAAAATCCTGGGATGTGGGCAATGATAAATAGGGAATTCTCTGCTTTAGGGTTTTACCTTGACTTTCCTCAGGTAGCCTACTCATTCCTTCACTCGGCTTTACTCAGAATGTTGGGGAGTCTTCTCGACCATTCTAATGATTTGGTTAATTCTCCTTCATTTTCCAGGAAGAATCCAGGGCCTGGGAGCAGGATTAGGGATCTTTAGTGACCTCCGTGTAATCTTCTCTTTCTTTCTTTGGCTACCTGTCTTTGAAATGTATAGGGCTGTACCCATTCCCAATTTTTGTTTTTTGCTAGTAAATTTTTCTTCTTCTCTCTCTCGCTCTTTTTTCCACCCCGATTTTTCTAACCTCTGTTTATTTAATCAGGTTTTGGAGGGAAAATCTGCATTTTATCTTTATTTCACCAACTTTATCTGAATGTTCTATGCAATGTTATTTTTGAGATATCCCAAAATTGAAAGGGTGAATACCTGTGGGGTTTTGAGCCTGGTGAACTGGAGAATGAAGCCAGCAGTTGGAAAATCTGGTATGAGACGGAATTTGGGGCAGGGGTAGGAGAGAAGACAAGCTCAATTTTAGACTAGCTGAATTTAGGCCCAGGTGGAAAAGTATCTGGCAAAATCTTCTAAGACCCATCTTGAAAGTCAAGTCTTTAAATCTTCCAAACTTCACCCGAGAGACATCCCACCCTCAATATTCCCACAGGCTTTGTAGCCCTGTGTCGTAAATGACGAGACAAAGCTTCATAGGGTTAAATGCAAATTATAAACAGTGGTTAAAAAACTACCTACAACCAAAGAATACTTGCCTGCACAGCACTTTACATGAGAAAAGACTTAGAAACTTTTGTTAACCGAAAGTTCAGTATGCATCGATAGTTTGACATGACTAGCAAAAGTGTGCTATCCTGGGCCTCATCAATAGTAGTATAGTGTTGCAATACATGGAAGGTGATAGCTATCTTGAATTCACTTATTAGTACATAGCTAGGCTATTGCATCCATATCTGAGTGCCATATATCAAAAGGGACAAGAATATAAGCAAAAGGATGTCCAAATGAGAGAAATCTTGGTGGGTGAAGAATCTGTAAAGCAAGTCATATGATAAATGGTTGAAGGAGTGGAACATGTTGAGCTTGGACACAGAAGGCTGAGAGGAAACATGATCAGTGCTTCAAACACTCAAAGCTCTCTGAGGTCTCTCCTTGAACTGTCCCTGCTACACTTCTTTATTTGACTACCTCTTAGCTTTCCTTCAAGACTCTACTCAAGTGTCACTTTTTTTGAGAAACCTTCTACACTCAACCCTGGATGGGATGTCCTGCTAGATGCTTGTATAACAAATTGCAACAACAGCTTACCACACTGCATTATAATTGCATTGCATTGCAATTTTCTTGTCTGTCTATGCCACTAGATTATATACTTTCAGGAGCTGCACACTCTATATCACTAGCATTGTATTCCTAGCATGTAGGACTGTACCCGTAACAAAGTAACCCCTCAATAAATGTTCCCTGAATTATGGAATGAAAGAATTTGGAAGTCTGTTGTACCCAAAAGTTTTAGACTTATTCTTCATGGTAGTGTGCTTTCAGAAAACAGAATTACGGCTAACAGATAAGGATAACTCAACACCTTATAGATTGGACGTGCTGGCCAACCATAAAATATACTCTGTGAGGTACTAAATGCCCATCATTGGAAGTGTCCAAAAAAGGTTCTGACATCAGAGATAACATAAGTGTGATTCTTTGCATTATATAGAAGGTAGAATAGAGTATGCTCTATGGACTGTCTTGCTCCAAGATTTTGTGACTTCTAAAATCCCAGGATTCTTGTAAAAGAGCCAGTGTTGTTTAGATTTAGTGATGCAGTTCCACTGAAATTATTGACCACCTATCAACTGAAGTTTTGACCACTATTGACAGTTGAAAGTTTATTTGCTATTACTAGAATGACTCAGATAAGAGCCAGTCCATTCTTGCAAAGAGCTTGAAATACACAAGCATGAAAGTGAAAATGTTTCATAGGACTCATATGACAAACATAAAATGCTCTAAGTGGTCACAGGAGGAAAAGGTCATATGTAATAGAAGAGGATCAAAGACAGCAGGATGAAGCATGTGACCTTTGAGAAAGACCTAGAACAACAGCTAGGGCTTTGAAAGACCTTAGAAGAAATTATCTTTAGGGCACAATGTTTCACAGTTAGTTGTTTCATGTTTGTTAATTCTTTATTAAGATCCAGCTTGTCTTTTATGAACTGGTTTGAAGCGTTAACCCTGCATATTTTTAGAACTGAGTCATTTCAATATAATGACATTTTGGATTATGAATTGGACCCCTGGTGGTGTAGTAGCTAAGCTCTCAGCTGCTAAATGAAAGGTCAGAGGTTTAAACCCACCTACTCAAGTGTCACTTCCTTTGAAAAACCTTCTACACTTAAGCCTCCATGGGAGAAAGATGTGGCAGTCTGCTTCCGTAAAGATTACAGCCTTGGAAACCCTCTGGGGCAGTTCTACTCTGTTCTATAGGGTTGCTATCGGTCAGAATCGACTCAACGGCAACAGATTTGGTTTTGGTTTAAGGGTTATGAATAGGCAACCATTCACGAACTATGAAGTGAAACATGGGGCAAGAACTTCCAGCCAGAAGGAAATCCCCACTCTATGACCTAACTAGTTTAGCAATAATTCCTGAAATTCCAGCATTGAAGATTTATTCTTTTTATTTATGTTGGCATACTAGGCCTCCTTATCCATTTTTAACAGATATTTGTGATTTCTCTAATTTTTTCTTAATCAGTCTTATCAGATATTGTCTATTAGATTAATCTTTTCAAAGAACTGTTTCTGTTTGTTTTTTCTCTATTGTTTTTGTTATTAATCTATGCTTTTATTTTTAAATAATTTTTATTTGATGTTATTTGGTTTCTTTTTTTTACTGTAATTTCTTGATATGAGCATTTGGCTCCTTTGTTTTCTGCTGTTTTTCATTTCTGACATAAGCATTGGCTATATATATTCCTCTGAGTATTACTTTCACTTCATCCCAGAAGATTTTATCATTTGGTTATAAGTATTTCCTAATTTCCTTATCTAAAACACCTAAGTTATTTATATAAGCTTGTGTCAAGACCTATAAGGATCTAATATTCTATCCTACTTGTGGGCTAACAAGTTAGCCTGCAGCACTGGGTGCTAACAGGACACTGAGACTTCTGGGCCAGAAACAAAGGACAGTTTATTACTCACAGCAATTGCAATGGCCAGAGAATCAGCTTTTGTGCCAGTTCCCTCAGCCCCAGTTCTCACAGGCTAATGCAAAAAGGGCCAGGTAATGCTTCCATATGCAGTGGCTTGCATTACAGGAGAGAAACTGCGAGCTTAAGGAATCTGAGTCGTTCATCATGCGCAGTGAATATGCCCGACCTTTGCCCCAGAGGGTGACATTATTTTTGCTATGCTGGAGAATATAAAATCTGTCCTTCACTCTGGAAGGAGAAATTATCTTGACTTCCAAGGCTGTTTACTACACTACAAACATTTATGAAAAGATATTGCTGAAGAAAGACAATCAGTGCCTCTGCTCTTAAGACAAAAAGAAACACCAGAGACCCATGGAGAATTAGCTCCCAATTGGATGTTTTAAAATTTCCAAATTATAAACTTTAATTTTCTGTGATTATTCTTTACTTTTTTTTAAAGAATCATTTATTGTGTTTTCATTGAAGATTTACATAGTAGTTGAAATTCCCATTCAACAAATGTTCAGTAACATTGCTTGCGTTCTTCACAATCAGTGAACATTTTCATTATTTCTGTTCCGGTCGTTCCATTTCCATTAATCTAGTTTCCCTGCCCCCTTACATTCTCATCTTTATTTTAAAGTAATTGTTGACCATTTGGTCTCATATAGATGATTTTTTAAAGGGCCACAATACTCATGGGCAATATTCTTTATTTTCTGAGCCAACCTGTTATTTAGCTAAAATGTGACCTCAGGGGCTAGTTTTGGTTCAAGGTTTAAAGAGTATCTCAGAGCAATAACCTCAGGGAGTCCTCCAGTCTCAACTGGTTCAGTAGGTCTTTTTTTTTTTTAAATAATTGAGATTTTGTTCACATTTTTCTCCCATTCTATTAGGATCTATCGTGGCCCTGATCAGAATGGTAGGTAGTGGTAGCTGGACACATCTAGTTCTTCTGGTCTCAGGATATATGAAGCCGCGGTTAGTGTAGACTATTAGTCCTATAGACTAATTTTTTGAGTCTTTGGTTTCCTTCTTTCTCTTTTGCTCCAGACAGGTAGAGACCAATAGTTGTATTTTAGATGGCCTCTCGCAAGCTTTTAAGACGCCAGACGCTACTCACCAAACTAGGATGTAGAACATAAAGTTTATGGACTATATTATGCCAGTTGATCAAGATGTCCCAGGAGTCTACGGCCCTAAGAACTCAAACCCAGAAAACCAATCCCACAAGATGTTTGGTTAAGTCTAAGAAGTATCTGTAACTGTGCCCTCTATGTGCTTTATTATATATATGAATATATATGCATACAGTCACATATATGCATACTCCTATACATATGCATACACCTATATATAGACACACATATATATTCACATATACATACCTATGCACATACATGCCTACATACATACATATACACTCACACATATATTTTTTGGTTGTTTGTTGCTATTGTTTCAAAATTCTATATGTAATTACCAAAAAGTCCTTTTTTGTTGTGTACATCTTAGTGACATTGTTTACCTTTGTCAAGCTGTGCACACTTCGCCCTCATTGTTCTTTAATTTTGCAATACAATTTAAAAATCATTGTGAATATGATTATAATTTTTTGAAATTTTATGAGACTTGCTTTATGATTTAGCATATGAATAATGTTTAGAATTTTTCTATGTATATTTGAAAAGAATGTTGATGATCTAGTTACGGATCTCAGTTTTCAATGTCTACTGTATTAAATCAAGTTTGTTGTTTTCTTTTATTTTTACTAATTTTTTGTCTGCTTGATCATTCTTTTATTTTCAAACATTGCCTCCTATCTTTGTGTGTGTCTTATAATAGGCATACATGTGGATTTTTAAAATTTTAATCTGACAATCTCTATCATCTTTTAACTGGTGAGATTACTATTGTATAGATATGTTTGGCTTAATTTCTACCATCTTATTTTATAGTACGTACTCTGCTTTTTCTATACCCCTTCCTCTTTATTTTTTCTTCCTTCCTTCCCTCTTTTGGAGTCATTGGGCTTTTGTTACTCCATCCTTCTTCCCTACACTAGTGACTAGTTATATAGGTACAATAATTTTAAAAATTTAATTTATATATTTAAATTTTAAAAGTTTAAATTTTATCAATTTGTCTATCCTCTTCTAGGACAATTCATGGAATTAGAACTTTTTAAATCCAATCATCCTAACCCTTCAAATGCTTAGCGTTTTTGTTCTACCTTGTTATTTTGCCCGCCTCCCTGCAGCTTGGACAATATTATTTGAACTACTGACCTTTTGCTTAGCAGCTGTAGTTCTTAACCACTGCGCAACCAGGGCTCCATACTTTATATAGTCAGAATTTATTTTTAGATTTGCCCACATGTTTACTTATTCATTGTCTCAGTATTTCATCTTACATCTCAGACTTTTTGAAGGAGGGAGGGGCATGATTTTATCTTGAAATGTGTGCTTTAGATATTCCTTTAGTAAAAGTCTGTGGGAAGTATATTTTTCTTTTTCATTTGTTTGACAATGTATTTATTTTGCCCTTATTCCTGAATGAAAATTTGACATGGTAAGTATTTGGTTGACAATCATTCAATTTATCTGTGGAAATTTTGTGAGGCCTCAATTGAGAGTGAGTCTCTCCAGAAAGGGTTAATGTGGTCCCCAGGTCCTACCTGACACAGGATTGGGAACGTTTCATTCTGTGGTACATGGAGTCACCATGAGTTGGGGCCAACTCCACGGCAACTAACAATAGCAACAACAGGGTCCTAACTAACCCACGACCATTTGAACTAAGAATCTTTGGTTTAAGATCTTATAGGTATTATGAATTTGAACCTCAAACCTTTATGAAGGCAAGACTTTGGTTATTAGTTTTCAATGCAGCGTTTTTTTTCCCCCATCTAGAGACTAGGTGGGTTATTTTCTAGTACATCCTTTCTTTGAGAGTATAACCCTTTGGGGATCCCAGTTTGACGTGGGGGTGTCACTTGCAACTACCCACCTTGCATGAACTCAGGCCTTGTCTCCTGACCCTTATGTAGCTCCTAAAGCCTCTTGATAGTAGGGTCCACTTATGCCCCGGGGGCTCTTAAAGCTGTAGCTTTCATTTACCATTCTGGATGTTGAACTCCTTCATTTTGGCCACTGGAGAGTTCCCTTACATCTTCCTGAGCTTAGCTGCATTTTTAAAAGGATATTTCTATTAGGCATGACCATGTGACTAAATTCTAGATCATAGGATGCAAGAGGAGATGATGTATGAAGTTTCCAAGTCCTGCCCTTAAAGGTTCCAGCCCCCGACTTTTTTTTTTTTTTGTCTTCCCCACTAGTTGGAATACAGACATAGTTGTGAGCCATTTTTTGACCATGCTGATAATGCCCATAAACTGCAGATATCAGAGTAACAAGACGTAAGGAGCCTGGTCTCCTGAAAACTTCACAGAGCTGAGCTGCTGTTCCAACTTTGACCTATGATCAGAAGTTAATTTCTAATTGTTTAAACCAAAACACAAACCAGTTGTCATTGACTTGATTCTGACTCATGGCAACCCCATGTGTGTCAGGGTAGAACTGTGATCCACAGGATTTTCAATGCCATTCTTCCAAGGTACCTCGTGGTGGACTCAAACCACTAAGCAGCCAAGCACTTTCAAATTGTTTAACCATTGCTATTTAGGGTCACTGTCATAGTAGGTAATACTAAATAATACTGAAGCAGGTTTTGATATGGGAAAGAGAAGAGAGAGAATAAAGAAAGCATACTTAAGGGGGATAGATGTCCAGAAAGATCAGGACGCAGAATGTTCAAGTGTACTCTGGCTATTTAAGATTTCCTTCAAGGGCTAGCCCAGCTGTTTGCAGAAAGGTTTGTTTAAATAAAATGCACTCATATGACTTTTGTGATCCTTTATGTATTTATATTGGCAAGGTTATTACTTACAGACTGTTTCTTTTTATTAAATATTCACAACTTAGTAAGCTGCGCCACGGGAAATGGTGTGGTCCTAATTACAGCCTTGTATTCTGAACAGCAGTGTGTGGGTGCTGGAAAGACGTGATGTTACAGTGTCTTTAAAAGTAAAACTCTTTTCAAATTATGTATGCATATCATCAAGTTACAGTATTGAAGTAATAGAAATTAAAGAAATATAAAAAATTAAATATACCTATCCAAAGAATGAGGACCCCGGGTGGCGCAATGGTTAAGTACTTGGCTACTAATCAAAAGATCTGCATTTCAAACCCACCAGCAGCTTCACAGGAGAAAAGACCTGGCAATCTGCTCCTGTAAAGATTTCAGCCTGGGAAACCCTATAGGGCAGCTCTACTTTACCCTATAGGGTCACTACAAGTCGGAATCCACTTGACAGCACTCAACAATATCCTAAGAATTCTACTTATTATGCAGCTTTTCCTAATCTAACATTTGTGGGTTTTTTTCAGAATTGAGAACATGAAGATAAGCTCTAATAAATAGACTGACTCGTGCCATTCATTTATCAATGAATTAATGTTTTGCTTCAACGGATACCAAGTTCCTGAGCTAGGTACTAAAGAGATAACAAAAATTTAAGAGATATAAACTCTGTTTTGAGATATTGATAGGCCAATAAAATAACAAAAACATGATCTATAACAAATACAACATAGATGTTGTTGCTGTTGTTATGTGCCATCAAGTTGATTTCTACTTATAGCAACTCCATGTGACAGAATAGAACTGCCCCCATAGGGTTTTCTTGGCTGTATTCTTTAAGGGAGCCGAGCTCCAGGTCTTTCTCCCTCAGAGGCGCTGGGTGTGTTTTAACCACCAGCCTTTCAGTTAGCAGCTGAGCACTTAAACATTGTGCCACCAGGGTTCCTTAAAACACAGATAAAAAGTGGCAAATGCCCAACAGGAGAATGGGGAGTTGTGTGAATTCACTGCTGAGAGTTGCCCTGTTTCTGTGATTATAATAGCACTTGGTTTTTACTTAAAATTTTTGACCAGTGTCTGAGGTCTTTGAGGTTCTGAGTACAGAGCACTTGAGTCGGCTCTCTTAAATCTTTTCTGACTTTTGAGCACTGTCCCCAGAAAGATGGGGAAGCTTTCAAACTTTCTTTGTATTTCGGAAGCAATAGCACAAAGATGCAAATAACCAAACTAAAAACTGAAAGAGGGGACATTACAACTGGTCTGATAGACATAAGGAGAATTAAGACAGAATGTTATGAACAAATGCATGGCAACAAACTGAGTAGCCTAGATAAAATGGACAAATTCTTAGAAGCACACAACCTACCTAAACTGATTCAAGAGGAAATAGAAAGTCTCAACAGACCCATAACAAGTGAAGAGATTGAATCAGTGATCAAAAACCTTTCCTCCCCCACAAAAGTAAAGTCCTGCACCAGATGACTTCACTAGGGAATTCTACCAGACATTAGGAGAGAAATTGAGACCAATACTGTTTAGACTCTTCTGATAGATGGAGAAGGAGGGAATACTCCTTAATTCATTCTCTGAAGCAAACATAACCCTGGTACCCAAACTAGACAAAGACACCACAAAATAATAAAACTACAGGCCAATATCTCTTATGAATATAGACGTGAAATCCTCAACAAAATTCTAGCGAACAGAATCCAACAGTATATTAAAAGAGTCATACACCATGACCAAGTGGGAATTATTCCAGGAATGCAGGGATGCTTTGTCATTAGAAGATCAATCGAGGTAATACACCACATCAACAGAACAAAGGTAAAGAACTACATGATGATCTCTATAGATGCAGAAAAAGCATTTGATAAAATTCAACACCTTCTGTTGATGAAGACCCTAAAGGAGATCGGAATAGAAGAGAAATTACTCAATATGATTCAGGGCATATGTGAAAGCCAACAACCAATAGTATGCATAATGGAGAAAGACTGAGAGCTTTCTCTTTGAAATCAGGAACAAGACAAAGTTGCTCTGTCTCGCCACCTCTATTCAATATTGTATCAGAAGTCCTAACCAGAGCAATAAAACAAGAAAAATAAGCAAATAAAAGGTATCCAGATTTGAAAAGAAGAAGTAAAATTATCTCTATTCATGGATATGATTCTATATATAGAAAATCCCATAAAGTCCACAAGAAAACTTCTAGAGCTTAATAGAAGAATTTAGCAAAGTTGCAGGGTACAAAGTCAACAGACAAAATCAGCTGGGTTTCTATATACCAGCAATGAGAAATCTGAAAGGGAAATTAGGGAAGCAACTCCATTTAAAACAGCATCTAAGAGAATAAAATACCTAGGAATAAATCTAACCAGTGATGTGAAGGACTTATACAATTAAAACTATAAAACACCACTGAAAGAGATTCAAGAAGACTTAAATAAATTGAAAGATGTTCCATGTTCATGGATTGGAAGATGTAATATTGTTAAGATGTCAATACTACCCCAAACCATCTATAGGTTCAAAGCAATCCTGATCAAAATTCCAGCAGCCTTCTTTACAGAAATAGAAAAACCAATCCTTGACTTTATATACAATGGCAAGAGGCCCTGTATAGCTAAAAACAATGTTGAAAGAGAAGAACAAAGTAGGAGGACTCACACTTCCTGATTTTAAAACATACTATACAGCTGCAGTACTCAAATCAGCCTGGTACTGCTATAACAATAGACACACACACCGATGGAAAAAATTGAGAGTCGAGAAAGAAACTCACACATCCTTGGTCAACTGATTCTTGACAAGAGTGCTAAGTCCATTCAATGGGGAAAGAAGAGTCTCTTTGAGGAAAAGACAGATTTCCATATGCCGAAAAAATGAAACAGGGTCCATGCCTCACACCATACACAAATTCAAAACGGATTAAGGACCTAAACGTGCAAAACCGTAAAATTCTTAGAACAAGAAGCAGGGGCAATGCTGTCAGGCCTAGCCTTTAACAACGGATTATCTAATACAATAACAAAAGGACAAACAGCAAAAGACAAAATAAATAAATGGAACCTCATAAAAATTAAAAACTTTTTTCATCAAATGACTTTACCAGAAAAGTGAAAAGGCAAGCTACTAAATGGGAGAATATCTTTGGAAACCATATGTCCAACAAGAATCTAATAACCACTATATATATATAACTTCTACAACTTAACAATAAAAAGAAAAATAACCCAATTATGAAATGGGCAAAGGACTTGAATAGACATTTCACCAAAGAGTACATTTAAATGGCCACCAAACACATGAAAAGATGTTTAGTATCATTAGCCACCAGAGAGATGCAAATCAAACCCACAATGAGATACCACTTCATTCCCGCTAGGATGTCTAACATTAAAAAAAAAAACAGAAAATAACAAATGTTGGCTAGGATGCAGGGAAATTGGAACACTTATCCATTGCTGGTGGGAATGTAAAATGGTACAGTCATTATGGAAAACAGTGCAGCAGTTCCTCAAAAAACAAAAATAAAAATAAAACTACCATAAGACCCAGTAATTCCACTGTTAGGTATACACCCAAAAGACTTGAAAGCAGAGACTCAAAAAGAGACTTGTACACCAATGCTCACTGCAGTATTATTCACATTAGCCAAAAGATGGAAACTACCTAAATACCCATCAACAGACGAATGAATAAACAAAATGTGGTACATACATACAATGGAATACTACTCAGCCAATAGGAGAAATGAAGTCTTGATACATGCTACAGTACAGATGGAGCTTGAAGACATTATGCTGAGCAAAATAAGGCGGTCATAAAAGGGCAAACGTTGTATGACCTCTTTTATATAAAAACACAAGAAAAGGCAAATGTACAGAGACCTAAGTTTATTAGTGGATACCAGAGGCAGAAGGGAGGGGAGAAAGGGGAGTTAACAGTGATGGAAAAATCTCATTGATTACGAGTAGGGTTACACATCCGATTACTGTAATTGATATCAATAAGTTGTACACTGGTAAAAAACTGAAATGGCAAAAGTTGTGTGATACGAAAAAAAAAAGAAAACAGTAGCTGCCAAGGTTGCTTACGTACAACCAAACACCTTATGGGATTTGGTTCCTTGGTTTAGAGGTTTAGGGTCATGGTGTCATCAGACATCCCAGTTAATTTTGCCTAATAACATGTATAGTGCTTCTGTTCAACCTCCTAGTTTGTTGCGTAGTGCCTGGGATCTTAAAAGCTTGCCAGCAGTCATCCAAGACACAAAAATTGGTCTCTACTCACCTGGAGCAACAGAGGAAGAAGAAGAATCAAGAATAGGAGGAGGATATGGAATACATGGCTAATTGCCTCCATGTACAACTGCTTCCTTTGCCATGAGACCAGAAGAACTGGATGGTGTCTGGCTATCATTTCTGAACGCTTTGATCAAAGATTCCATAGAAGAATCCTGATCAAAGGGGAAAATGCAGAACAGAATTTCAAATTTCATGGACTGTAGACTTTCTGGAGCCATGGAAGCTGGATGAACTCCTGAAACTGTTGTCCTGAGACAATCTTTAAACCTTAAACCAAAATATCCCGTGAAGTCATCTTAAAACGAAGCAATAGTTTAGCTTAACTAGTAAACAAGGTCTGCCCTGAGCATTATGCTGTTTTAAGAACTGTCTATACAGGATCAAATTGACAACAGCGCCTCAAAAGATTAGATAGGAACCTTAAGGGACAGTGAGTTTTTATCAATGAAGGAGGAGCACTCAGAAAAAGAAGATGAGAATGTTTTCACAACTCAAAGAGTGTAATCAGTGTCACTAAATTGTACATGTAGAAACTGTTGAATTGATGTATGTTTTGCTGTATGTGTTCTCAATAACAACAACAAAGCAAATGAAAATGTAAAAGAAAAAAAACCAAGAGTACAAAATTGGAATAGCTTCAGCCATCACTTGGGGTGGCTTTTTTAAATGAACAAGCCGTGAATACTTCTCTTGAACTATCATAACCATTACGAACTATAAACAAAGAAAAGCCCAAATCAATACTTCAGTGTCACAGTGAAATGACGCCTTGTTTCTTCTTTTTAGAGGAGACTGCATGAAACACTTCATTCTCTTTAATCTGCTCTAACCCCATCATATACCATTGTTTATGATACTAACAATTATGGCAATGTTCTAGCACACTCGGTGACTCATCAGCGCCCACCTGCCAGAAGCACTCAGCTTTCTCATACACGGTGAGTAATGGCTCATAGAGACATTTCTTCATATCCACAATCAGTTTTAGTCTGATGCGATTCTGAAAATGCATCCTTCTTTTCCAATAAATGATAAATTATAAGGTTATTGCCTGGCAGAGAGAGACTCATTTTTTCCCCAGCCAAAGATTTATTTCCCAACCAACTTGTTTTTGAATCCTTGAGTGTCACTTTCAGCTGTTTCCAATCCTCTATACAAGTATCTGCCAATCACCCAGATGAGTGAGGGGAAATGCCAGAGTGTGTTTATTTAACAGGGAAGTGCTGCCGTCAGAACAGAAGAACGGAAGAAGTGGTCTGTCTGAATCTGAGGGAGTGGCAAGGAATCAGGCAGGATGTGGAAAGGGAAATAAGGACGGAGGAGGGAACAAGTCATACAGACGCAATGAAGACAAAAATTTCACAAGTAGTCAAACCTCATCAGATTGGGCTAAACAATTTTCAAAAAATATGGTAAAACCTGTGAAAGCTGGAAACTGTGTAAGGTGGAAACCTGTCAGAGACGGAAAACTCAAACATTTTCCATGAAAACAAGTGATAGAAAAGTGGTGAGACCGCACCGTGTCACAGGCAGAAAAAGTGCAAGACCCAGAAAAACAAGGCGGTCCTGTCCAGTTCTGCCTCTCACAGGTTTCACCGTATGTAGTTTTTCAAATAGAAATAAAGCATTTGAACTATCCTTGGGGAAACCAAAATAACCAAACCTGTTGCTGTCAAGTCTATTCTGACTCACAGCGGCCCTATAGGACAGAGTAGAACTGCCCCATATGGTTTCCAAGGAGCAGTTCGTGCATTTGAACTGCCTCTTGGTTAGCAGCCATAGCTCTTAACCACCACGCCACCAGGGCTCCATCCTTGGGAAAGGATTTCCTAAATGAAGGAAAATAGTAAACAAGGTGGCAAAAAGGCTACTTAATCTACATCTAGACTCTCTTTTCATCTTCCAGGAGTAACGGTTTGCAAAAGCAGAAATCGTCTGCTGTCTTATCCATTAAAGAAGCCCTAGCCAAGTTTCCCTTGACAATACTTTGTTAACTCCCAATGGTTGTTACCTCACAATATAACAAAATTGGATTTCTTTAAAAGTGTTGCATAATTCATGCTTCTCATTACCAAATTGCTTAGAATTAGTGAAGTTATCTATTAACTAAAAAAATCAGTTGTCATCGAGTTGACTCTGACTCATCATGGTGACCTTGTATGTGTCAGAGTACTGTGCTACAGAGGTTTTCAGTGGCTAATTTTTAAGAAGTAGATCTCCAGGCCTCTCTTCTGAGGCACCTCTAGGTAGACTTGAACATCCAGTCTTTTGGTTAGCAGCAAGTGCGTTAACGATTTGCCCCACACAGAGACTCCATCTACTAACTAAAGTAGGACTAATATGCTAGTAATTACTATGCTGTGATTGGAGTCCTGGTGGTGCAGTGGTTGAGAGCTCCACCGCTAACCAAAGGGTCAGCAGTTCCAATCTATCAGCCATTCCTTGGAAGCCCTATGGGACAGTTCTACTCTGTCGTATAGGATCGCTATGAGTTGGAATCGACTCAATGGCAACAGGTTTGGTTTTTGGTTTTATCTCTACTTGGATATATTTCATAGGCACCTAAACTTTGATACATTTAAACTGAACATATTGTCTGCTCCTGGTCCCAAACTTGTTCCTCCTTTGTTCCTTAACTTGGGTGACACGATCCAACTCAGTTGCTTAAAACTAGATACTCTTCCCATTTCTTATCATTCGATCACTAAGCCAGGCCAGTTTTACCTCCACAGTATCTCCCGACTTCCTCCTCTGCTCTCCATTCTCTGCCATTATCACAATTTGGACTACAGGCTCCTTACTATGGCATTCCAATCTCATTACAACCTGATCCCAACTAATCATTCCAGGCCCTAGGCTCCCGCACCACTCCTCCACACACCTCATGTTTTAGGCACGCTAAAAAACTCACAATTTCTTAAACATACCATGCCTTTCCAAGTAACTGTATGTCTGCTCATGCTTTGTCCACTGCCTGGAATGTTCTTTTGACTTAGCCACCTATGGAAATCATGTTAAGACTAAGAATATGGACTTCGGCGTCACAGCTGAGTTTTATTCCACCTTTCCCATTTGTGACATTACACAAATGATTTACTCTATGCCTTAGTTTTCTTATGTGTAAAATGGAAACAAATACACATACATACCTTATAAGAATTTTTATGATGACTAAATAAGATAACATATGAAAAGTCTATATCACGGTGCTTAGTAAGGTTTCAATAAACAGGAGCTATGAGTCAGAATCAACTCGATTGCAATGGGTTTGGTTTGGTTTAATGGTATTCTTATTATTGTATCATCCTTTCAGGCCCAGCTCAAATGCTTCCTTCTGTGAATTATTTCCTAATCTTCACAGGCAAAATGAATCACTCCCTCAGTTCTAATCCTCACAGCAATTGTTTTATACTTCTACAATAGCACTTAGCAGGAGTTTTATAACTACCCTACTTTTACGCAAATAACGTGCTCCTGCGTTTGTTTGCCAACCATGCCCTCCCCCAACAAGGCACCCTCACAAGCATGGCCATGTCAATTGTGTTCCACATGTTGCTGTAAAAAAAAAATTAGCATATTGTGTTTACAAAAATACCTTGCAGGGGGAGGGTGAGGCTGGCAAACAAATGCAGGAAGTGTGCATTATTTGCATAAAAATATGGAAGTTGCGTGTGTGTTTGGATCTGCCAATAGACTGTGAGATCCTTTAGGAAGGGAACTACTCAAGTCTGTTTATCTTTGCAAACCTCACACCGAGCCATGTCTGACACACACAATATGGTTTTAAGAAACATCTGTTATTGAAAAGAATAAGACAACATTTAAATGTAGTAGACGCTTACAGGTGATTTCAAGGCAGTTAGTCTATCACACATGAAATAATCAAGAGCAGATAATCACTGTGAGATATTATACAGCCAGACACTGAATCTTATGACTAGACTATAATGAAAAGGAAGAGAAATGTGGATTGTGGATGGGCAAAACTGAGAATGACTTTGTATATGACATAGGGTTAAGAGTCCCTTGGCCCAACTAAAATGTTAATATCTCTCTTTGGGCCCAGTCTATGATTCTCTGTTTTTTTGAAGTTTAAGTTGTTAATAGTTTGATACTGATTTTTTAAAAATCAATGCATTATTTGCATTTTAACAAAGAACATTCAATATCTATTACTAAAAATTCAACAAAATATAAAGTTTAGGAATGCAGCCAAATTGGACTAAGAATGTTAGCGTTAGACTGCCTGAGAGTGAATGCCACCTCCAATACTTACTGACAATGCAATATTTTTGTTTGTTAATCTCTCTATACCTCAACTTCCCCTTCTGTAAAACGAGGAGAATATTAATCCCTACCCATAAATTTATCATGAGGATTACAGGAGACAATATATGTAGTGTTCGGCACAGTACCTGGCCCAAACAAAGCACCAAATATATATTCTTCTCTTTCTCCTCCTTCTGCCAAATGTATAAATTATGAAATTTCTCTACACAACATATCTATTTTGGGATAAACTAAAATGAAAAAAAATTATTATCTACAAGAATCTTTACCCCTTGACCATAAAAAAAAAAAAAAAGCTATTGCCGTTGAGTCGATTCTGACTCATAGCAACCCTATAGGACAGAGTAGAACTGCCCCATAGGGTGTCCAAGGAGTGGCTAGTGGATTTTAACTGCCGACCTTTTGGTTAGCAGCCAAGCTCTTAACCACTGTGCCAGCAGGGCTCCCCTCCCTTGACCATATTACCTCTATAATCCAAGTCTCAAGTTTTCTCCTTAGGGACAACAGCAGTAACTCCACCAAAGAGTCCACAGTTGTCACTACTGTTAGGGTAGAAGTGATGAACAGACAGACAGTTGTATTAACAGAAAATTGTTCTCCCTACTCTCCCTGAATGGGAGCCTGTCTGGCTGTCCAGAGAAAGCCTCATTCTGTGAGCAATAAATCTTGCTCATATACTTTTGGTGCCTGTGTAGCATCATTAGTCTCAATATCAAAACCAAATTTTGGATGAGATGTTCATCCGTTCCTGCAAAATAATTACAACAGCTGGAATCCAGCATATATAAGGAACTCTCATCACTCAATAATAAGATAACAAGCAACCCAATAGTAAATGAGCAAAAGATGTGTCTAATCACAACATAAGATATACAGATTGCACATAATCACATGAAAAGATGCTCTGTTCAATATCATTGGTCAATATGAAAATGCAAATTAAAATCACAGTAAGATACTATTACACACCCATTAGATGGCTTTTTTTTTTTCCTTAATGACAATACCAAGTGTTAGCAAGGATGCAGAGCAACTGCATACACTGATGGTGGGAATGCAAAATGGTACAGCCACTTTGGCAAACAGTCGGCAGTTCCTTATAAAGTTAAACATACACTTATCACGCAATCCATCAATCCCACTCCTAGGAAAGAGAAATGAAAGCATACGTACATAGGAAAACTTGTGCGCACATATTTATAGTGGCTTTATTGATCATCTTCAAACACTGGAAAGCAACCCAAATGTCCATTAACTGGTGAATGAATAACCAAACCGTAGCCTATACATAGAATGAAATATTCCTCAGTAATAAAAAGGAAAGAACTATCGATACATGTAACAACATGGATGGATGTTACACGGGTTTTGTTAAGTGAAAGAAGTTACATTTAAAAGGATAACTAGGGTATGATTCCATCTATACGGCATTCTGGAAAAGTGAAATTATGGGAAGGAGGAACAAATCAATGGTTTCCAGGACCTCGGTGGGGGAAAAGGATTGACTACAAAGAGAAAAGAGGGAATTGGTGGGGTGGGGAGGGGGCGGTGGTGATGGAAATGTTCTGTATCTTTATTGTGGTAGTGGTTACATGACTTATGCATTTATCAAAATTCATAAAACTATACACAAGAAAGAGTAGCTTGTACTGTATGTAAAGTATCTCATTAACCTGGCTTTTAAAAAAATGTGATTCTATTAGTTGATGCATTTAATACCATTTTAGCCAACTTGTATGAAATGTGTAGAACCACTATTTCCAAATGCACTGGGATGTTTCTCGTCATC
Organism: Trichechus manatus latirostris; assembly: GCF_000243295.1. Classification (NCBI taxonomy): domain Eukaryota; kingdom Metazoa; phylum Chordata; class Mammalia; order Sirenia; family Trichechidae; genus Trichechus; species Trichechus manatus. Next base: position 13,104,227 of record NW_004443980.1, read on the forward strand.
TCACCTGGGAAATACAGGGACCAAGTAAAATCATAGAATTTTAAGTAGTGAGGACATTAAAGACCAAAAAGATTTCTCTCTCCTTGTTGGCCACCTTTTCTTCCACCTGTTTCCCTTTGCTGTTTCAGGCCCGTTCCAGTAAAGATTAAAGCTTATCTTTTTAGACTGCTTACTGGAGATTAAGTAAATTCAAGGGTTGGCATGAAAACATTCTAAATGGTTTGAGTTCATTTAACATTTTGCCTAATAGTATTTTTGCTCATATACCTTATCAATTAAGGGGTAATTTTAGATAAGTGAGTATCGTTAGAGGGAGAAGTAATAAGTGTAGACATTTAAGCGCTTATACCGGCCAGAGCAAGAATAATTTGATTAAATAATTTGGACAGATTCCCTCTCTATATAATTCTCTGAGGAACAAAGGGGGAAAGCATTAGCTCCCTAGGGGATGGGATGGCGTAGATAATCCTGTGGTCAAACAAGCAAAGAGAAACACTTTGCTAAAGATGGGGCTCTCTGTCTTCATTAGAAAAATTGAAGATGCTCTAAAGAACTCCATTAGGGATAATGGCATCTCTTAGAAGAACTGTGTGCTTCATGGCATAGGTACTTGATTGAATGGCTAATTCACCCTCTGCTTATCTAATTGATCTGGTTTTCTCCTTCATCCTGCCTTTGAGATACCCAGAAGTAAATTACATGTAACCATTAGCAACTTCTTTTCCCTTACTCACCAAGGAATGTCAAATTGTGCATTCTGACAGCTCCTCTAGGTCATCTCACTTCCTGGAGAAGATAAACTGTATGCTGTGGGGGTACTGTCCTTTGTTTAGAAGGATGGCTCCAAGCCGCCATGTGGATGGTAAACCTTTCCTAAAATGTAACTGTCTATCATGCAAAAAAGGAATAATTCCCCTGTCACACTTCCCTTTTTTACTTGCCCTTTACTATTGTGGGCAAAAAGAGAGTCGCACCTGAGTCCCCCTCCACATTCCTCACAGAGCCCCATAGGGAAGCTTCATCTAGGAGGAGGAGTGAAAGGACAATCATGAGCAAGCATGGCCGCTGATTGGCAGTTCCAAAGGGGCCTTGAATGTAAGTCAGAATCCATTCTTCTCCCCTTATGAAGTACGATATAGAAGTAGTTTTCAACCACTCTTCCGATGCTACACATATGACTGATGACATTTACATGTATGACTTAGTCATTCTTTTATTCTGCACATATCTGTTGAGCGCCTACTATATGCCAGGCACTCTTCTAGGTACTATCAATATAATAGTGAACAAACAGACAATAATTCCTGCCCTATGGGAGTTTATATTCCAGTGGAGCAGACAGGAAAAAAAAAAAAAAAGAGCATGAATAGTAAAATATAGAGAGATAGAGGGATAGATATAGATAGATAGGTAATACCTCTGTGTGAGTATATCTGTGTGTGTGTTTGGGGTGTGTGTGTATATTTATTGTTAGCTGCCATTGAGTTGGCCCCAACCCATGGCCACCCAATGCACAATAGAACAAAATGCTGCCCTGCCCTGCACCATCCTCATGACTGGTTGCAGATTGGACTATTGTGATCCATAGGGTTTATTAGTCACTGGCTGATATTAGTCACTGGCTAATATTTAGAAGTAGATTGCAAAGCCTTTCTTCCTCGTTTGCCTTAGCCTGGAAGCTCCACTGAAACGTGTTCAGCTTCATAGCAACACACAAGCCTCCACTGACAGACAGGCAGTAGCTGCACATGAGATGCATTGGCCAGGAATCAAGCCGGGGGTCCCTCATGGGAGGTGAGAATTCTATCACTGAACCACCACTGCCTGTACATAGGCATCTGTTATTATCTAAACACACACACACACATATATATGTGTGTGTGTGTGTTTAGATAATAACAAATGCTACTAAGAAAACTAAAGAATAATGATTGGAAGTATCAGGGCAAAAATGGAGAGAGTTATAATTCTGGAAGATGCCATTCCAGACAAAGTGCTGAAGAAAGTAAAGGCACGTCACTTGGGGACATTGGGAAAGAGCACTCCAAGCAGAGCAAACAGCAAATGCAAAGGCCATGATGCAGGGGCACATCTGGCATGTTTAAGAACGAGCAAGGAAGTCTGTGTGGCTGGAATAGACTGAACAAAGGGGAAAATAGTAAGGGATAAAATCGGAGTGGTAACTAGAAGCCAAGTCACGTACAACTTTGTGGGCATAGTTAAGATGTTAACTCTTATTCTGAAAATGTTGAAAAGCCTTTGGAGGGTTTTGAGCAAAGAAATGACATGATCTGACATATCTGTTAATTGCATTGCATTGGCCCCTGTGTTGAGCATAGACTGAAAGGGAGAAAGGAGAGAAGCAGGGAGCTTGGTTAGCAGGGCTCTTCAAGAGTAGTGGCAGAGGAGACGGTGAGAAGGGTTTAAATCCCAGACATGTCATGAAAAGAGAGTCAACAGAAATTGCTAATGCACCAATGCAGGTAGCGAGAGGAAGAAGAGTAAAGAATACACCAAAATTTTAGGTTAGAGAAATTGAAACAATGGGGTTTAGGGGCAATATCTAGAGTTCAGCTTGGAACATGTTTCATTGATACATCCCTATTTCTAGTCCAGCCATAAAACATTTAAGCTGGTTACTAAATCCTGAAGGAGAATACAGGGAAGGTAAATTACACTGTTGTATAGGCTTCAGATAGAAATGAGGCCCATGGATTTAACAAACAGCAGATTTTAATACACTATTTAAATAAGAGTTTAAGTAATTATGAAGAAGCAACTTGAATGGCAAAGAAAGTTATAGGCCATATCATTCTGCATTTATTTGATGTATGAATCTCTCTTTTCCTCTCTGCAGACAATGGAAGCTATATTGAGTATGAGACACATGGGGTATTAAGGATGAGTACTATGAGTACTAAGTATTCCACCCACAGTGTTGTGGCCTGAAACAAGAGGAACTTCATTTACAAAACAGCATTGTGGATCATATTTTAATTCCACTCTAGGGTATTCTTCCAATGAGATACCTTAGGGGATATATGCAACAAGGCCACCATGAGGTATACTTACAGGCTTCTGGTTAAAAATGGTGGAGCATCTTTTCCCCTCCCATGCCTTGAAACCCGGCAAAAACAAAAAAAGAAACAAAAGATAGAGTCAAGCCACCATTTCTGTAAAACAACAACAAAAAAAGGGCTATGACATCAAACCATAAACCATAGTGAATAGTTGCCAAATGCAATGAAATTTGGACCAAAATTGAGAAGGATGCTAAGAGTTGACACAAAGTTCCTCAGAGCTCAGGTGTGATACAGGTTTTTCTAAAAGTAAGTATAACATAATATCAACTTGAAAAATAAATTCAGCAAAATAGCAGGATATAAGGTCAACACACACAAGCCAGTCGGGTTTCCATACATCAACAATGAGCAATCTGAAAAGGAAATAATTCCATTTCTAATCATATCTGAAGGAACAAAATACTAAGGAATAAATTTAACCAGGGAAGTGAAAGACTTGTACCCTGAAAATAATAAAATTTTACTGAAAGAAATTAAAGAAGACTTAAATAAATGGGAAGACATTCTATGTTCATGTCTTGATAGACTTAATATTGTTAAGATGACAATGCTACCCAAAGCAATCTAAGATTCAATGCAATCCCGATCAAAATTCCAACAGCCTTCTTTTAGAAATAGAGAAGCCAATCTTCAAATTTATGTGGAACTATAAAGGGCCCAAAGCAAGCTTGAAAAAGAACAAAGTAGGAGGACTCACACTTCCTGATCTCAAAACCTACTAAAAAGCTACAGTAATCAAAACAGTCTGTTACTCATATAATGATAGACATAAAGACCAATGGAATAGAATTGACAGTCCAGAAAGAAACAATATATTTATGGGGAACTGATTGTAGACTAGGGTGCCAAGACAATCCAATACGGGTAAGAATAGTCATTTCAATATATGGTGCTATGACAACTGGATATCATATGCAAAGGAATGAAACTGAACCCTTATTTCACACTATATACAAAATTAACTAAAAATGGATCAACAACCTAAATTTAAGAATAAAAAGTATAAAATTCTTAGAAGAAAATAGACATAAATCTTCATGACCTTGGATTAGACAATAGTTTCAGACATATCCCACCTAATGCACTAGCATAAAAGAGAAAATAGATAAATTGAACATCAAAACTAAAAGCTTTTTGCTTCAGAAGACACTGTCAAGAAAGTAAAAAGACAATTTGCAAATGAAGAAAATATTTGTGAATCATATATCTGATATAGGACTGATGTTTAGAATATATAAAGAATCTTTAAAGAGACAAATAACCAAATTAAAAAATAAGAAAAGGATATAAATAGGCATTTCTCCAAAGAATATATATACAAGTGGCCAATAAGTACAGGAAAAGATGCATTATATCATTAGTTATTAGGGAAATGCAAATCAAAATTACAATGAGATACTACTTCAAACCCACTAGGATGGCATAAAAAAAAAAAGATAATAACAAGTGTTGTAGAAGATATGGAGAAATTGGGACTATCACCCATTGCTGGTGGGAATTTACAATGGTGCTGCCATTGTGAAAAACAGTTTAGCAGTTCCTCAGATTGTTAAACCTAGAGTTACCATACGACTCAGCAATTCCATTTCTAGGTGTATTTCCCCAAGAAAAAAGAAAATATTCTGTTCACATAAAAACTCGTACACAAATGTTTATAGTAGTATTAGTAAAATAGTCAAAAACTGGAAGCAAACTAAATGTCCACCAGATGATTAATGAATAAACAAATGTGCTATATCCACACAATAGAATATTACTTGGCCACAAAAAGGAACAAAGTACTTATACATGAATGAAACTTGTCATGGATTGAATTGTGTTCTGCAAAAAAACGTGTGTCAACTTGGCTAGTCCATGATTCCCAGTATTGTGTGATTGTCCACCATTGTGTCATCAAATGTGATTTTCCTATGTGCTATAAATCCTACCTCTATGATGTTAATGACGTAGGTTAGCTGCAGTTATGTTAATGAGGCAGGATTCAGTCTATAAGATTAGGTTGTGTCTTAAATAAATGTCTTTTGAGATATAAAAGAGAGAAGTGAGCAGACAGACGGGGACCTCAGACCACCAAGAAAGAAGCATCAGGAGTATAGTGCATCCTTGGGACTCAGAGTCCCTGCACTGGGAAGCTCCTCCATCAGTGGAAGATTAATGACAATGACCTTCTCCCCACAGCTGACAGAGACAGAAAGCCTTCCCCTGGAGCTCGTGCCCTGAATTTAGACTTCTAGCCTCCTAGACTGTTAGAGAATAAACATCTGTTTGTTGAAGTCATCCACTTGTGGTATTTCTGTTATAGCAGCACTAGATAACTAAGACAAACCTTGAAAACACTATGTTAAGTGAAAGCAACCAAACACGAAAGGTCACATATTGTATTATTCCATTTGTATGAAATGTCCAGAAGAGGTAAATCCATACAGACACAAAGTAGAATAATGGTTTCCAAACCCTGCGGGGAGGAGAGAATGGGAAGTGACTGCTAACGAGTATGGAGCTTCTTTTGGAGGTGATGCAAATGTTCTATAATTACTGGTGATGACTGCAAATCTCTCTGAATATACGAAAAGCCACTGAACTGAATACTTTAAGAGGATGAAGTGTATGGTATATGAATTGTATTTCAGTAAAAACATATGAAGTAAAATAAGAGAATGCATGTTGTCGTTGTTGTTAAGTGCTGTCAAGTTGGTTCTGACTCATAGCAACCCTATGTACAACAGAATGAAACACTGCCAGGTCCTGCTCTATCCAAACAATCGTTATACTTGAGCCCATTGTCGCAGCCACTGTGTCAATCCATCTCCTTGAGGTTCTTCCTCTTTTTTGCTGACCCTCTACTTTACCAAGCATGACGTCCTTCTCCAAGAACTGATTCCTCCTGCTAAACAGTCCAAAGTGTGTGAGACAAAGTCTCTCCATCTCTCTTCTAAGGAGCGTTCTGGTTGTACTTCTTCCAAAACAGATTTGTTGGTTCTTTTGGCAGTCCATGGTATATTCAATACTCTTCGCCAACACCATAATTCAAAGGTGTCAATTTTTCTTCGGTCTTCCTTATTCACTGTCCAGCTTTCACATGCATCTGAGGCTATTGAAAACACCATGGCTTGGGTCAGGCACGCCTTAGTCCTTAAAGTGACATGTTTGCTTTTTAACACTTTAAAGATGTCTGTTGCCGCAGATTTGCCCAACGCAATGGGTTGTTTGATTTATTGACTGCTGCTTCCGTGAGCGTTGATTGTGATCTGAGTAAAATGAAGTCCTTTACAACTTCAGTCTTTTCTCCATTTATCATGATGTTGCTTATTGGTCCAGTTGTGAGAATTTTTGTTTTCTTTATGTTGAGGTGTAATCCATTCTGAAGGCTGTAGTCTTTGATCTTCATCAGTAAGTGCTTCAAGTCCTCTTCACTTTCTGCTAGCAAGGTTGTGTCATCTGCATATCACAGGTTGTTAATGAGCTTTCCTGCAACACCGATGCCCCATTCTTCTTCCTGTAGTCCAGCTTCTCAGATTATTTGCTCAGCATACAGATCGAATAAGTATGGTAAAAGGATACAACCCTGACTCACACCTTTCCTGGCTTTAAACCATGCAGTATCCTCTTGTTCTGTTCGAATATCTGCCTCTTGATTTACGTATAGGTTTCTCATGAGCACAATTAAATGTTCTGGAATTCCCATTTTTCACAATATTATCCATAATTTTTTATGATCCACACAGTCGAATGTCTTTGCATAGTCAATAAAACACCGGTAAACATCCTTCTGGTATTCTCTGCTTTCAGCCAAGATCCATTTGACATCTGCAATGATATCCCTTGTTCCATGTCCTCTTCTAAATCTGGCTTGAATTTCTGGCAGTTTCCTGTTGATGTACTGCTGCAACCGGTTTTAGATGATCTTCGGTAAAATTTTACTTACATGTGATATTTATGATATGGTTTGATAATTTCTGCATTCAGTTGGATCACCTTTCTTTGGAATAGGCATAATATGGATCTCTTCCAGTTGGTTGGCCAGGTACCTGTCTTCCAAATTTCTTGGCATAGACTAGCGAACACTTCCAGCTCTGCATTTGTTTGTTGAAACATCTCAGTTGGTATTCCGTCAATTTCTGGAGCCTTCTTTTTCACCAATAACTTCAGTGCAGCTTGGACCTCTTCTGCCAGTATCATCGGTTCCTGATCATATGCTACCTCCTGAAATGGTTGAATGTTCACCAATTCTTTTTGGTGTAGTGACTCTGTGTATTCCTTCCATCTTCTTTTGATGCTTCCTGTGTCATTTAATATTTTTCCTATTGAATCCTTCAATATTGTAACTCGATGCTTGATTTTTTTCTTCAGTTCTTTCGGCTTGAGAAATGCTGAGGGTGTTCCTCCCTTTTGGTTTTCTAACCCCAGGTCTTTGCACATGTCATCATAATACTTTACTTCTCCAGTTGCCCTTTGAAATCTTCTGTTCCGCTCTTTTACTTCATCATTTCTTCCTTTTGCTCTTGGTACTCAACGTTCAAGATCAAGTTTCAGAGTCTCTTCTGACATCCCTTTTGGTCTTTTCTTTCTTTCCCGCCTTTTTAATGACATTTTGCTTTCTTCATGTAGGATGTCCCTGAGGTCATTCCACAATTTGCCTGATCTTAGGTCATTAGTGTTCAACGTGTCAAATCTATTCTTGAGATGGTCTCTAAATTCAGGTGGGATATACTCAAGGTCATACTTTGGCTCTCTTGGACTTGTTCTAATTTTCTTTGGCTTTAACTTGAATTTGCATATGAGCAATTGATGATCTGTACCACAGTCGGCCCCTGGCCTTGTCCTGACTGATGATATTGAGCTTTTCCATCATCTCTTTCCACAGGTACAGTCAATTTGATTACTGTGTATTACATCTGGAGAAGTCCACATGTATAGTTGCCGTTTATGTTGTTGAAAAAAGGTATTTGCAATGAAGAAGTCATTGGTCTTACAAAATTCTATCATGTGACCAAGGCCATATCACCAAGGCCATATTTTCCAACTACCAACCCTTTGTCTTTGTAATATCAAAACCCATAGGCCTGAAAACAACTAGAAATAAATAGTAGAATAATCATGATTACAGTCAGAAATATGATTGAAAGAGAAAATTACACAAAATAATATAAAATATAAGTGTTTAGAAATAAGGTTATAGATACTAAAGACAAAGTAGCTCCAACATTGTCTATCAAATTGATGTCCCTTAAAATAATGACAGAATATATGGTACATAGATTTAAAGATAACATAAAACTTTCTCGAAATTAAGAAAGTCTTAAATCTTTGTAAAATTAATGAATTTCAAGGATAAATTGAGAATTCCTATTGAAAAATCAATCTACAAAACAAAAAAAAATTAGATTTCCTGTAAAGTTCTCTATAGTTACATTTAATGCTCAAATATGTGTAAAAACTTTGTAACAAATTTTTAAGAAAACGAGACCAAAGAATTTTATATCCAGTCAAGTTGTCCTTTGAGCCAAGTATGAAAGTATCAGACACACATTCTCAAACATGAGAGAAACCATGTACCATGAGACTTTCTTGAAAAATGCTTGAAGACAACATCTATTTAAACAAGAAATAAATCAAAATTAAAAAGAAAAATCAGACACGAAGAAGCTATGGTAAAAGTCCTGGCTGTCAACATGGAATCCATTTATTAATTTTTATTGAACTGAGTGAAGTATGGGGGCAGAACAGAATATTTATGTAAGAATTTGCAAGTGGAGAGGAGACAGGATGTTGTTGTTAACTGCCGTTAAGCTGGCTCTGGACTCACGGTAACCCCAAGCACAACGGGATTGGACCGTTGTACCCATAGGGTTTTCGTTGGCTGATTTTTCAGAAGTAGATCGTGAGGCCTTTCTTCCTACTCTGTCTTAGTCTGGATGCTCCACTAAACCTGTTCAGCATCATAGCAACATGCAAGCCTCCATTAACAGACAGGTGGTGGCTACACTTGAGGTGTGTTAGGTAGGGTAACTTATAAGAGAATTAATTTTCTCATGTTTATAATGGAAGCTAATTGGTATAGCCTAAAATAAAAACAGGTAACTAAATACATACATAATGACTCTAATCTCGGGTTGTTTGTCATTCACCCATTGCCATCAAGTCAATTTCAGCTCATTATCTTCCTTTAAACTTGGAGGAATATTTTAGAAACTAATAGCTCTGAAGATGAAGAAATATTTTCTTGCATTACGTCAGATGATCTTATTTTAGAAAATTATGCCTAATCGTCTTGCTATCTGTCTACATACTTAGAGAAATAACACAGAGTAATGTTTAACAGCTGTAGACAGTGATTATTTTTGGGTGGTGGGATTTGAGATAATTTTTTACTTTCTTCCTTGTATTTTTCTATATTGCTTGACTGGTTATAATGAGCATATATAATTTTGTGTGTGTGTATGAATGCAATCACAAGATCTTTTATTCAAATTCTTTATTTGTAATCCTTTATTCAAAACCCTTTATACCAAGTATGTTTTAAAATCATAATTTTTTAAATTTTAGGAAAGTCACAGGGTGTTTATGGAATGCCCCATTGGGTCTTGAGCCAAAAAAAAAAAAAAAAGTCCACTGCCACTGAGTTAATTCAACTCGTAGTGACCCCATAGGACAGAGTAGAACTGCCCATAGGGTTTTCAAGGCTATAAACTTTACGGAAGCCGACTGCCACATCTTTCTCCCACAGAGCAGCTGGTGGGTTCGAACCACCTACCTTTTTGGACAGCAGCCAAGAGCTTTAAGCTGGGGCAGTACTCCAAAATCAAACATGTTAATATCCCTACAGCAAAAATATGAATAGTCACACAAAGGAGAAAAATTAAGACTATAAATTTTCCTAATGTCAATTCAGGTCAGGTGTAATTATCAAATGAATTTTGCCACAAATTAAAAAAAAAAATGTTTTTCGTTTTTCAAAGTTTTTGAGTTTCAAGTTTGTAGATAATGAAATACAGACCAATAAATTTAATTTGAATGTCAACTAAATATGAGCAATTTAATACACTGACAATGACATCATCTTAATGTGTTTGTGTTTGCAATCTAGAGATAATGCATAGTTTCTGCAATTCCTTAGCCTCCACAAGTTTTCTAAGCTACACTCGAGTACAGCAATATGGCTCTTGCCCCATTAATCCCCTTCTGCCATGTACACCTTTCCTCAATCTCACATTTATCCCTCATTGTCCTGGGTTTGATCAGCACAGAAGGCAATATGGTAGAGTGGGAAAACACAGCACTGAGAACGAGAGAGAGTTTATTTTAGTGGAAACTTAACAGTGTGATCTGAGACAAGTCAGTTTTCCTTGATAAGAGTCTTTCCATGCCACACTTGAATTATACAATCCAGAGGTCAGTCTTGAATGGGAAAAGAACAGAAGGAAGTATCAAACATGACCAACAGTGAGTGGAATAGAAGGTGGTGGCCAGGCATCCAGGCTCAGTAGCTAATTGTTTGCATAAGAGCTTCAGATCCATTTAGCATCAACAGACAGGACTTAATAGCACCCTAATCAAAAGAAAATCTCTCTTCTTTGAAAAATATCTGTCTGATCTTTTTATTTGCCCAGTTACTCTGATGTGAGGATATCTGAGGCTACAACAATAAGCTCCTTTTCTCCACATTAGATAACTGGACTAATGTGTCAAACTAAATAGGGATTTAACCTGATGCTTCATGAAGTTCCATTGGATTCTAAACCAAACCCTCCAAATCTATAAATATACATATCACCGGGTGAAGAAAAGACAAGTACCACGGAAACCTACAGTCTTCAGTTTCTATGAATCATCCAAACAACTTCAGAAATGACGAAAACAGGACTCTCCCTGCTAAAATGCTTACATAATGGGTATGTAAAAATATTCATCAGATTTGGGTTTGAGTTAAATGTCTCCATTCTGAACATCTTTCGGTTGTAAGAGCAAAGAAAGCTGTACTTAAAAGATCACTTAAAGTGATCTTAAAAAAACATTTTAATTGCTGAAGTTCTATCAACAGAAGCTCTGAAAATCCTATATGGAGGAAATTTCCAACTTGGCAAGATTTTAGTCTATTAATACTCTGCAACAGGAACTCAGTCACTTTAGTTGCTGACTGACATGGAGAAACCTTTAAAACCACATGTACCTTTGGTGGTTAGTTTTTGCAAAGAAAAATTCTTCCATGAATGTCTGGTGAGATTGTATTCAACAACTGAGGCTGCCTATGTAAAGTAGGCGGGCTCAGTGTGGCAGGGTATTTCTCATGCATCAAAGGGAAAATGAAATAGAGGAAGCCAGTGGCTTGTTTTCTCTGATTGATGTCCAAATTACTGAGAGGGGTTCTACCCTTAAAGTTTTCTAACTAAGTACTGTGAGTACTGGATTACTACCAAGAGGGTCTGTGTTTCTGGGCTTCTGCTCAAACCAGTTGACCTCCTACTGCTAAGGCCACAAAGCGGAATGACTTCTATAAGGCTGGAGGCCTTCAGAGCAGAAGTCCGGGGGATTTGACCTGTGAACTTAGCTATGTCAACGGATGATGTGTTGAGTTCAACCGTCCCCATCATTCCAGAATCTTAGTTGAGACCAACTCAAGCCTATGTAGCCAAAAATTAGCACGTGTGCACGCACGCATGCACATACACAGAGTCTCACCAGATTGACTTTCTTTTTTGAGCAAACCAAATCTGTGTTTCTTCCAAACACCATGCCATGTCAGCACTTCTCTCAGCCTGTAGTTATGCGGATCTCAGCAACATGAAAATGGTCTTTGTTTCTGACTTAACTACTTGAAGAATCAGTTGCCTCTTCTGTAAAAGTAGATTCTTGTCCCTGAATACTTGTCAGGAATGTTGTGATGATTAGTCGAGACTATATGAGTGTTTTTTACCCTCAAACCTTATACCAGCATTCTCAATCTGCCCCAAGGGGGCAAGTTCCCGAGAGTTTAATAGGTGTTTTAGGGAAAAAAAAAAAGAAAAGCCAGCTCAAGTTAAGCTGGGAAATTCTACATTAAGCCAAGTGGTTTTTTTTTTTTCTGTAGAACGTTCCAGAACCCATAAGTCCCAAATGTGCAGTAAGAACTTCCAAGAGGGGACTGTGCTATGCAGTGCTTCCCAGTGTACTTCAACTTGAAATTATTTTTTTAGTAAGTATCTCAGGGGATATTTTCTGGGACACACAGAACCTTAAAATGCAAGTCACGTTTCAGTGGGTATAAATGAGCTGAGCAGCCAAGGCAGGCCCTTAATAGAATTAACCAGAAAGCAGAATGACATTCATGTTTCTGTTTGAAAGGGAATCTATTTTTCAGTTTGGAGACTCAATCATAAAAATATATTTTATGCTGGGAAAGAAGTAAGAGCCCTCATCACCTCATCACAATTTAGACAGGACACAAAGGGGCAGAGGACTGATCACACAGAGCCACTCAGGGCGGACAGCAGGGCTGACACATTCCTGGACTGATTGATAAGTGACTAGCAGGGGTTATTTATAGAGCACATTGGAAGATGCAAATCCCCTAAGTGTAGCACTGGAAAATATTCTTAGTGAAGAACGTGATGATTTCAGCCTTGAAAAAGCATAACACATTGACCAGAAAAGGGTTACTAGAATATGGCTGACTCAAGAAGAGAAATTTAACAAAACCAAAGAAGACAAAGGAAAAATCTTTTAAACTCACTCAGTTCCAACTTCTAGGGATGTACAATTGAAAATTAATGTACATTTTTAACATTTTTTATTAACATCATTGTATTCCGGTTCATTACATAAATTATTAATAAGTTAATTACATGCCAAGATACATAAAATGCTATTTTGTAGGGTGAATTTTCTCTTTAGTGATTATTTTTTACATTGTTTTCATAAAGCTTCAATCCCTCCAGATGTTATTATAGAAAAATATGTTGACAAGATGGATCCCATATCCAGGCTCATGGATCCCAGATGGGCAGCCTTCCTTCCAGTGTTTAGTTCTGAGTGAGTCTTCACTACAGATGGTGTTACTGTTACTATTTATTTGTGCAAGTCAAAAAAACAAAAAACTAAACCCATTGCTGCTGAGTCAATTCCAACTCGTAGTGACCCTTAGGACAGAGTAAAACTGCCCCATAGGGTTTCCAAGGAACAGCTGGTAGATTCGAACTGCCAACCTTTTGGTTAGCAGCCATAGCTCAACATAACTCTTCACCACTGTGCCACCAGGGCTCCTGTGCAAGTCAAGGGCTCTGGAATAAGCCTGGGAACATAAAAAAGCACTAACAGGATAATTAACTGCTTAAGAAGACTTTAGTATATTATTCTGTCTTGGTTACCCAGTCCTGCTGTAACACAAATACCACAAGTAGGTGACTTTAAAGAACAGAAATTTATTTCTCACAGCAGTAGCATATCTAGGGTATTGGAAGGGTCCTGGGTGCGTGGCGCCACTGAGCAGTTTCTACTGACCCAGTACAACCCAACATCTTTCCTCAAGCACGGTAATGTGTTAATTAAAAGATTAACGAGTTTGACTTGTATTTTCGAGCTGATATTATGGTAAAGTTATCTAAATGAGGGGTATCTTGGACAGGGCACAATTTCAGTGCTTGCCATAGGCACCATTTTCCGCAGATATGCCGCTGGCCGTACCGGGTTAATAGAAATTGCTTAGTGGCACCACATGCACAGGGCTGGTGCAATACCTGCCATGCCCTACTTACACCTCTGTACAGTTCTGTAGGCTAAAAGTCAAAATCAGGGTCTTGGCCATGTTGATTTCTTTCTTGTTAGTAGGCCTGGGAGTTCCTTGGTTCCTTAGCAATCCTCAAATGGCATCTGTCTTCCCTAGTGTGTGTGCGTGTGTGTGTGTTTAATCTGCTCCTTTTATAACTCAAAAGTGATTAGATTTAGGAACCTACTTACTGGGGTATGGCCTAATTAATATTAAAAAAAAAAATCCTATTTCCAAACAGGATTACATCCACAGGTATAGGGACTAGGATTCCAACACATATTTGAGGGAGGCCCAGTTCAATCCATAACATATTCAGTCCCAGATTTTTAACGTTTGAATCAAAAAAGCTGAGTTTCTTATGTCAAATTATCATCATTACACAGAATGTTGTAGACATAATATATATATTTAGTATAAAAAAATAATAACGATAATAGTTGCTAATATTTGTTAGTACCTACAATATGATATGCCCAAGTGGTGGAAGCAGTATTTGAACTCAGGTCTGTTTACCCCACACACCACACTGACTCAGGGGGTAGTACTTCAAGAAAACTTTGAGTTAGGTTGAAGTGAAATTATGAAACAATTGGCCAAAACTTTCAAGCTTCACTACAAATGATTCCAATGCACTAGGAGTGCAGGTCGCCAATGAGAGACTCATACTCACGAAAGAAATTACAGATGGGACCCTGGGATTTATTGAGTGAAAGTATTGGTTTTATTTGTATACTAACAAACTGGTAGACTAGTAGCAAAGTGTAGGGTTACTGAGAACTTATTTAGTGAAAAACTATGTGGTTTCTAGATAGACAATACAAATGTGACTAATTCTTTGGTTTTCTGAAGGGATAGATAAGCAAGGGGATTGAGTTAACCAGTGGGTATAAATTTTTACAGTCTAAAAAGAAAGGCTGAGAAGTTCCCACCCAAAAAGCAATCATCATTGATTTGAAAAAATGTTTTGTCTGGAATAAGGATTGACTTAGAGAAAGAAGCAAAGAGTAGGAAAGATTGGCTGTATCAATGTAAAGAAAGAGTTTGTCAAGGCATGGGAATTAGTACTCATTTTATTTAACATATTTATAAGTTGTCCAGATAAGGGAGTGTACCAGGATATCTCCATCACTGCAAACAATATTAGACCTTTCATGGTGGTTAAATATTATGTCAACAAAGATGAACTAGAATGAAGTCTTGTGAAGATTCCACAAAACAAGGTACATAAAAGAAAATATGGTACGTGAGCATTAGTCAAGGTATATCAGGAAAGACTTCTAACAGTCCCTAAAGACTGTTTCCTGGGGACATTGGTTTGCCCTATTTCCACAACCTAGACCCACAAAATGGTAGACATCATTAAAAAGATTAATGTAAAGAAAACACACTACAGTATTCTTTGCCCTTTTACTCTAACCTGCCTCAAATTTTTTCTCCAATTGCACCCAAACCTAGACAGCATAGGAATGTCCTCTAGCCGGAAGGGAGGAGGTAGAATAAGGCAACGAGAAGAAAATTCCCACGTCTCCCTTCCCTGCTGCAAGTTTTTGAACCTATGTCAGCTGGAGAAAGGGAAAAGCCCTAAACTGGAGGAGAAATTTAAAGTTGGGATATTAGACTATGCTGAGTTTTTTAAAATCTGAAAGTGACTAGAAGAGTTCTAGAGTCTGACCAAAATTTTAACCAGGGGCAAGGAAGAGCAATTCATCAGAGCAGATTTAAAGGGAAAGTGGTGAGGAAGAAAAAAGTTATTCTCCACTTTCACGCTACTGAGTTCACTTCGCTGAATAAACTGGTAACTACCAGTTGCTGACAAGTTGCTTTGACTCCTGGCGACCCCATGTGTGTCAGAGAAGAACTATGTTCCATAGGGTTTTCAATTGCTGTGATCATTTAGAAATAGCTCTCTAGACCTTTTTTCCAAGGCACCTCTGGGTGGACTCGAACCTCCAACCTTTCAGTTAGCAGCCGAGTGCATTAACCATTTGCACCACTCTGGGACTCCTGAATAAACTGGTAATAAGTACAAAATCCACAGGTTACATAGCCTCATAGCAGCTTGTCCTATTCCTTCATAGTTCTTATTACAGTTTGAAATTAAATTTCTATATTATCTAACTCATGTTTTTGTTTTTGTTTCCTTTTCCACCAACTAGATGGTCAACTTCGTAGGCCCAGAGACCTTGTTTGTTTTTTTGTTGATTGTTGTGTCCCTACAATATGCCTAGCACATAAATGGCAGTCAATATATATTTGTTAGTGAATTGAATGCGAGCCCTGGTGGCACAATAGTTAAGCACTTGGCTGCTAACTAAAAGGCCAGCAGCTCCACGGGAGAAAGACCTGACAATCTGCACCCATAAAAATTACAGCCTAGAAAACCCTATGGGGGCAGTTCTACTCTGTCACATAGACTTGCTATGAGTTGAAATCAACTCGATGGCACCTAACAACAACAGGGAATTTAATATGGATTGAAACACAATTAAATTCTAGTCCTCAGCCCTTAAGACAACCCTGACAGCTAAAAGAGATCAGGGAAGATGCGGAATTTAATGAGAAGGGTTATACAACATTCTCTGAGGACAGATTAACAGGGTAGGCTCTTAGAAATGGAAAGTGCAAAAGAACAGAGCTAAAAGTGACCAAAAATGAAACCAATATGGATAGGATTGATGTGAACTAGTTAATCAAATAAAGTCAAAACACCAAAACCAGTAAATACAAATTATAGCTTGAATTTGTCCTTTTGAAATTTATTAATTTAAGAAGTGATTAGGATGAAAGTTGTCGTGGATTGAATTGTGTCCCCCCAAAATATCTGTCAACTTGGTTGGGCCATGAGTCCTAGTACTGAGTCATTGTCCTCCATTTTGTGATTGATATGATTTTCCTATATGTTGTAAATCCTAATCTCTGCCTGTGGTTAATGATGCAAGATTAGATTATGTTAAAGAGGATTAGGGTGGGATGTAACACCCTTGCTCAGGTCACATCCCTGATCCAATGTAAAGGGAGTTTCCTGGGGTGTGACTTGCACCACCTTTTATATTACAAGAGATAAAAGGAAAGGGTAGCAAGCAGAAAGAGGGGGACCTCATACCACAAAGAAAGCAGCTCCAGGAGCAGAGCGTGTCCTTTGGACCTGGAGTTCCTGCAAGGAGAAACTCTTGACCAGAGGAAGATTGACAAAAAGGACCTTCTTCCAGAGACAACAGAGAGAGAAAGCCTTCCCCTGGACCTGACACCTTGTGTTTGGACTTGTAACCTACTAAACTGTGAGAGAATAAATTTCTCTTTGTTAAAGTCATCCACTGGTGGTATTTCTGCTACAGTAGCACTAAATGACTAAGACAAAGGTATAAATAAGTTTTTTAAAAAATATAAAGTACATTCATCAGTAAGAAGTTGACAAGGAAACTGAAATGTTTTAGAATAAATACTTGAAGTTTAAAACAACTTAGTTTAAAACAATTTAGTCTTAGTAAAAAAAATCTTACTTTTTCCCACAAACGATCATTTATCACTTAGAAAAAAAATCCTGAGCTGGCTAGCCTTATGATGCTGATCCCAATCATTCCTATGTTCTTAATAATTCTAATGTACATTGCAGCATTGTTTACAATAGCAAAAAGATGGAAACAACCTAGATGACCATCAACAGATGAATGGATAAACAAACTATGGTACATACACACAATGGAGTACTATACAACAATAAAGAACAATGATGAATCTGCCAAGCATCTCACAACATGGATGAATCTGGAGCACATTGTGCTGAATGAAATAAGTCAATCACAAAAGGACAAATATTGTCTGAGAACACTATTATAAAAACTCACAAAAAGGTTTACCCACAGAAAGAAACAATCTTTGATTGTGTCTTAGTCATCTAGTGCTGCTATAACAGAAATACCACAAATGGATGGCTTTAACAAAGAGAAATTTATTTTCTCACAGTCTGCTAGGCTAGAAGTCCAAATTCAGGACGTCAGCTGCAGGGGAATGCTTTCTGTCTCTGTCAGCTCTGGAGGAAGGTACTTCTCATCAATCTTCCCCTGGGCTAGGAGATTCTTCACACAGGAACCCCTGGTCCAAAGGATGAGCTTTGCTCCTGGTGCTACTTTCTTGGTAGTATGAGGTCCCCATGTCTCTCTGCTTGTTTCTCTCTTTTATATCCCAGAAGAAATTGGCTCAAGACACAATCCAATCTTGTAGATTGAGTCCTGCCTCATTAACATAACTGCTGCCTATTCCCCCTTCATCAACATCACAGAGGCAGGATTTACAACACATAGGAAAATCACATCAGATGACAAAATGGTGGACAATCACACAGTACTGGGAATCATGGCCTAGCCAAACTGATACACACATTTTCGAGGGACACAATTCAATCCATGACAATGGTTACCAGGGAGGGGAGAGGTTAGGATGGAAAAACACTAAATATGCAATAGATAAGTGGTAACTTTGGTGAAGGGTAAGGCAGTACACAATACTGGGGAAGCCAGCACAACCAAGGCAAGATCATGGAAGCTCAAGACACATCCAAACTCCCTGAGGGACTGAACTACTGGGCTGAGGGCTGTGGTGACCATGGTCTTGGGAACATCATAGCTCAATTGGCATAATATAGTTTATAAAAAAAAATGTTCTACATCCTACTTTGGTGAGTAGTGCCTGGGGTCTTAAAAGCCTGTGAGCAGCCATCTAAGATACTCCGCTGGTCTCACCCTGTCTGGAGCAAGGGAGAATGAAGAAAACCAAAGATACAAGGGAAAGATTAGTCCAAAGGACTAATGGCCCACAACTACCACAGCCCCCACCAGACTGAGTCCAGTAGAACTAGATGGTCCCCAGCTACCACCACCGACTGCTCTGACAAGGATCACAATAGAGGGTCCCAGACAGAGCTGGAGAAAAATGTAGAACAAAATTCTAGCTCACACACACAAAAAAGACCAGACTTAGTGGTCTGACAGAGACTGGAGAAACCCCAAGAGTATGGACTCTGGACACCACTGTAGCTCAGTAATGAAGTCACTCCTGATGTTTACCATTCAGGCAAAGATTAGACAGGCCTATAAAACAAAAGGAGAATAAAGGGGCACACCAGCCCAGGGGCAAGGACAAGAAGGCAAGAGGGGACAGGAAAGCTGGTAATGGGAGCCCAAGGTAGAGAAGGGGAGAGTGTTGACATGTCATGGGCTTGGTAACCAAAGTCACAAAACAATATATGTACTAACTGTTTAATGAGAAGCTAGTTTGTTCCGTAAACTTTCATCTAAAAGTACAATAATAAAAATTAAAAATGTATATTAGCATTTAACACTAAAAATAAAAGAAGAAAACTCAGAATTAATAAAAAAAAATTCTGATGGGAGGTGGAGAACCACCAAATGTTCAATAATTAGTTTAGAGGAAAAGTGAATTAGCCTTCATCCAATTAATTTTTAGAAGCTTCCTAGTGGATAAAACTTTTATAACAGTTGCTGTGGCTGTGCAACCAAACCACACTAAAACTTAGAGACTTAGAATAATTCTAACATTTATTTTGTTCATGAATCTGCAACCTGATCAGGGCTCAGTGAGAACAGCTCATTTCTACTTCACTTGGTATTGCTAGGGCAGCTCAAAGGCGGGTGGAATCGGATGAAGTGTTGGTCACTTACATGTCTAATAATTGATGCTGAGTGTTCGCTGGGGGCCTTGGTTTCCTCCATTTTAGCCTCTTCATTTGGTTTCTCCACATGGACTAGTTTGGATTTCCTCACAGCAAAGTGGTTGGGTTTCAAGGATAAATGTCCCAAGAAAGGGAGAGCAATGCAAAAGCTGTATCTTTTCTATGACCGAACTCAGAAGTCAAATAGCATCAATGGTGTCTTATTGTTCTAGTGATAAGATCAGTCACATGGTCCAGCTGAAATTCAAAGAAAGGAGACATAGTCCCCACCTCTCAGAGGGATGAAAATAGCATATGTATATTGGCACAACCATCTTTGGAAAATGCAAACCGCTACTGCTTTACTGGAATCAAAATCTTTTCTAAAAGGTTTCATATTTATCTGTGGAGAACAATAAACCAGGCTTTGAACTGGTTCAGTCATGGCCAATGAACAGACCCAAAGTTTCACAAATTGGCAGATTCGGCACAGTACCTGGAACGGGAAAGATTATAGGTCAAAACCCTGGAATTGGAGTCTCAGAAGAGGCACAGTGAGCCCTTTCAGGAGCTTTATGAATGAGATTGGATTATTGTCAAGACTGTAGGGGAGAGACACACATTCAAAGCAGCACAATCGGCCACCATCTTTGAGTGAGGTGCCAGTATCTTTGAGTAGGGCAGTGCTGCTTCAGACAGTGCTCAAAATCCGAGGGCAAGCGATTTGGTTGCTAT
Source organism: Trichechus manatus latirostris (assembly GCF_000243295.1). NCBI lineage: Eukaryota > Metazoa > Chordata > Mammalia > Sirenia > Trichechidae > Trichechus > Trichechus manatus. The sequence continues at coordinate 13,124,457 of NW_004443980.1, forward strand.
GTGATGCATACACTGCTCTTATTCTCTGAGCGGGAGATTAAGTTTCTAGCAGGGCTTTGACCTGTAATTTTTCCCGTTCCAGCTATCTTTCTGGTTCACCGTAACTTTAAAAATTCAGGTCTGTTCCGGTGATGCTTCCTCAGCCATGACTGAACAGGGCAAAATCAGCTGGAAGCCCTGCTATAAACCCATGAAATGGTAAATAGAAAAGAATAGAACCAAAATGCATTGTCTGATACATAACAAGAATTGTTAGACAATTGTATTTTAAATACTTGCTTACTATCTATAAATTTCTAAGTAACTTACTAGTTAAAAAAATCTAATTTGAGATAGTATAAAAAGCCAATAAGAGGTTTTTCTTCTTCTTTTTTGTGTTTTAGATGAAGTTTACAGAGCAAATTTGTTTCTCATTAAACAATTAATACACATATTGTTTTGTGACATTGAATGCCAACACCACAACCTGTCAACACTCTCCCCTTCTGGACTTTGGGTTCCCCACTACCAGCTTTCTTGTCCCCTCCAGCCTTCTCGTCCTTGCCCCTGGACTGGTGTGCCCATTTAGTCTCATTTGGTTTTCTGGGCCTGTCTAATCTTTGGCTGAAGGGTGAACCTCTGGAGTGACTTCATTACTGAGCTAAAAGAGTGTCCAGAGCCATACTCTCCAGGTTTCTCCAGTCTCTGTCAGACCAGTAAGTCTGGTCTTCTTTGTGTGTTTGAGTTAGAATTTTGTTCTACATTTTTCTCCGCCTCTGTCCGGGACCCTCTATAGTGATCCCTGTCAGAGCAGTCGGTGCTGGTAGCCAGGCACTATCTAGTTGTGCTGGACTCAGTCTGGTGGAGGCTGTGGTAGTTGCGGTCCATTAGTCCTTTGGACTAATCTTTCCCTTGTGTCTTTGGTTTTCTTCATTCTCCCTTGCTCCAGACAGGGTGAGACCAGTGGAGTATCTTAGATGGCCACTCACAAGCTTTTAAGACCCCAGACGCTAATCACCAAAGTAGGATGTAGACCTTTTTTTTATAAACTTATGCCAGTTGAGCTAGATGTGTCCCAAGACCATGGTCCCCACAGCTCTCAGCACAGTAATTCAGTCCTTCAGGGAGTTTGGATGTGTCTGTGGAGCTTCCTTGACCTTGCCTTGGTCAAGTTGTGCTGCCTTCCCCAGTATTGTATATTGTGTTATCCTTCACCAAAGTTACCACTTATTTATTGTCTATTCAGTGTTTCTCCCTCCCCACCCCTCCCATCCCTCATAACCATCAAAGATGGTTTCTTTTTGTATGTAAACCTTTTCATGAGTTTTTATAATAGTGTTCTCATACTATATTTGTCCTTTTGTGATTCACTTATTTCACTCAGCATAATGCCATCCAGATTCATCCATGATGTAAGATGCTTTGCAGATTCATCATTGTTCTTTATCATTGCATACTCCATTGTGTGTATGTACCATAGTTTATTTATCCATTCATTTGTTCGTGGGCATCTAGGTTGTTACTATCTTTTTGTTATTGTGAACTATGCTGCAATGAACATGGGTATGCATATGTCTATTCGTGTGATGGCTCTTATTTCTCTAGGATATATTCCTAGGAATCAGATTGCTAGATCATACGGTGTTTCTACTTCTAGCTTTTTAAGGAAGTGCCATATTGTTTTCCAAAATGGTTGTACCATTTTGCATTCCCACCAGCAGTGCATAAGAGTTCCAATGTCCCCACAGCTTCTCCAACATTTTCTGTTTTTTTGATTCATGCCAGTAATGTCGGAGTGAGATGGTATCTCATTGTGGTTTTGATTTGCATTTCTCTAATGACTAGTCATTGTGAGCATTTCCTCATTTGTCTGTTAACTACCTGAATGTCTTCTTTGAAGTGTCTGTTCATATCCTTTTCCCATTTTTTAATTGGATTATTTGTCTTTTTGTGGTAGAAGTGTTGGATTTTTCTGTAGATTTTAAAGATTAGAAATTTGTGGGATTTTTCATAGCCAAAAGTTTTTTTCCCAGTCTGTAGGTTCTCTTTTTACTCTTGGGGTGAAGTCTTTTGATGAGCATAAGTGTTTAATTTTTAGAAGATCCCAGTTATCTACCTTATCTTCTGGTGTTTGTGTATTATTAGTTGTCTTAGTCTGGGTTCTCTAGAAAAGCAAAACCAGTAAAGCGTATAAATATATATATAGAGAGAGATTTATATCAAGGAAGCAGCTCCTGTGATTGTAGAAGCTAGAACGGCCCAAGTCCGTGGATCAGGGTAGAGGCTTCTCCCAAGTCACGCAGCCACAGAAGCTGGTGAGCCCAAGATTGGCAGGTCGGAGAGTAGGGCTCCCACTCATAGGCTTCGAAAGCTGACAAATTCCAAAATCAGCAGGCAAGACCACAAGGTTTCTCCTGATTCATGTAGCTGCAGGGGCTGGCAAACCAAAGATCGGCAGGTCAGAGAGCAGGGCTCCACTCATAGGCTGTGAAGATCGACGAATCCCAAGTTCGGGAGATAAGCTGACAGCTCAAGTAGCAAGAACCAGAGATGAGACGACAGGAGGCAGCCGCAGGATCCAGTGTGAGCAAAAAGCCAGAACGTCTGCTTATATTCAGATGCAGGCCACACCCCCAAGGAGACTCCCTTTCATCTGATTGTCTACTCACAATATATTCAATCATGGGAGTGATCACATTAAAACACTGAGAATCATGGCCCAGCCAAGTTGACACATAATCTTAACCATCACATTAGTTATAGTTTGTATCCTGCAGAGTTGTTCTAAGTCAGTTAAAGCAGAATTTTTTGAAACTCATGTTTTCTCATTCCCGTTGTTGTTGAGTCGATTCTGATTCAGGGTGAACCCGTGCGCTTCAGTGTAAAACTGTGCTCCATAGGGTTTTTAGTGGAGGCTGTAATCTTATGCAAGTAGGTCATCAGACCTTTTTTCAACAGTGCCGCCGGGTAAATGATTCAAACAGCCAACCTTTCAGTTAGTAGCTGAGCTCAACATTTGTGCCGCCCAGGGACCTTTATTTGCTCATTACCATTAGTTAATACACCAAATCAATATAGCCTTTCCAAATCTTGGGTTTTATACCTCATAAGTTTTCAGTGCAAGGCAATAGGCCAACATAAAAAATAAAAATGAAAATGATAAGTTATTTTATGCTTAAAACACAGAATAAAAATTATGTTGAGAAAATTCTTTCAAAATTATACTATATTAACATTTCAAAATAGGGTAAATATAATGATTATGTTATTAATAATTAATGTAGTAGGATGTGGATGTTTTAGAATGTAATCAGAAAGGTAATAGAGAAACTCTAATGCTCCAACATATTATTCTCTTCTGAATCTATATCAGTATGCTACTTATGTAAATTATTTCTAGTCATTCCATAGATGTTGATACAGATGTAGATATGGATATGGATATAGATACAGATATAGATATAACCAACCAACCAATTGCCATCAAGCTGATTCCGACTCATGACAACCTCATATGTGCCAGAGTAGAACTGTGCTCTATAGAGTTTTCAATGACTGGTTTTTCAGAATTAGATTCCCAGGACTTTCTTCCAAGTCCCCCTAGGTAGACTCAAACCTCCAGCCTTCCAGTTAACAGCTGAGTGTGTTAACCATTTTCACCACCCAGCGACTCCCAGGTATAGAGATATAAATTTTTTTTCTTGTCTTCACACTAGATGTGTGTTCACTCCTAACTCCTAACACACTGAATACTGAATGCTGTGGATATTTGATACATGCTGAACAAATGTAATGACAATTCAGATAATTATTCTGTACATTGTTTATTTTATGGCATGTAAAAGCAAGAACTTTGAATGGTTGGTTTATAAGAAAGCATTTCCATTATGGGATTTTTGCTCCTCTTGTAACTGCAAGAATCTGAAAGAAAATATATTATGTGGGTGATGCTTGGAAGAGGAAAGTGTACTCATTTCTTTTTATTTCTCACAGACTACTTCAAATTATTCTCACAGGCATTTGGAACAATTAACATCTAATCTATTACTCATCTACTTTGTTCTCAAAGATGAACATCTTTATAGCATGATTTTTATCTCCCATAAACAAAGCATCTTGCTAAATTAACATTTACAAAAGACTTTTTAGGTAGTGTGTCATAGTTATCTAGTGTTGTTATAACAGAAATACCACAAGTGGATGGCTTTAACATAGAGAAATTTATTCCCTCACAGTAAAGTAGGATAAAAGTCCAAATAAAGGGCATCAGCTCCAGGAGAAGGCTTTCTCTCTCTGCTGGCTCTGGAGGAAGGTACTTCTCATCAATCTTCCCCTGGACTAGGAGCTTCTCTGTGCAGAAACCCTGGTCCGAAGGATGCACTCTGCTCCCGGCACTGCTCTCTTAGTGGTATGTGGTCCCCCTTCTCTGCTCACTTCTTTCTTTTATATCCCAAAAAAAATGGTCAAGACACAATCCTTGAGGCGTGGTCAACATGGTGGACTAGTTAGATGCTTCCTATATCCCTCTTACAACAGAGAGCCGGAAAAACAAGTGATTTGATTCTATGTGAACATCCGGCAGCCCTGAACAAGGCAAGGTTAAGAAATCCATCTGAGTCATACTGGAGAGGAAGACCATTTGGAAGAGGTGAGGAGAACTAGAGCTGCGGTGGCGACACAGCAGAGACACAGTCATACCGGGCCGTGGTGATGCAGGTAAACAGTTGTGCTGTGCGTGCTCCAGAAGCAGTTTCCACATCGAGAGAGACCCAACAGCAGAGATTCTACTTGGGCACTCTGAACCAGTGAAGAGCAGCTGCCAAAAGGCTAGGATAAGTACATGCATGCATCCTTTCATGGGGAGTTAAAAAAAAAAAAAAAAGCCCATTTGGGAAAAGCCTCTCTCCCTTTTACCGCCTACCTCCACGCTCTGCACTGGATTTGGGAAAAACCTCTCTTCCTTTTACCGCTTCCCTCCCTGCTCTGCACC
>NW_004443980.1:13134064-13157155 GCF_000243295.1 Trichechus manatus latirostris
CACATCAATTAAAAAAAAAAAAAAAAGACACAATCCTTTCCCATAGATTGAGCCCTGCCTCATCAACACAACTGCTGCCCATTCCCCCTTATTAACATCATAGAGGCAGGATTTACAACACATAGGAAAATCACATCAGGTGACAAAATGACCCAGCCAAATTGATACACACATTTTTGGGGGACACAATTCAATCCATGATATAGTATTATGGATTGAATTGTGTCCCCTAAAAAGCTATGTGGAAATCCTAACCTCTGTATCTTGTACCTGTGAATGTGACCTTACTTGAGGAAGTAGGATTTTTCTTTGCAGGTATTATTAGTTAGGTTAATGAGGTCATACCAGAGTAGGGCAGGTCCTAATCCCTTCTGAGTGGTGTCTTATAAAAGGGGAGAATAGACACAGAGAGTCACACAAGGAGGGGAAAACAGATGCCATGTGACAGCAGAGGCAGATGCATCTCTAAGCAGCAAAGGAATACTGATGATTGCTGGCAGCCAGAAACTAGGAGGGAGGCATGGAACAGGTCCTTTCTCAAAACCTCCAGAAGAAATCCATATGGCCCAGACCTTGATTTGGGCTTCTAGCCTCCAGACTTTGAGAAAATAAATTTTTGTTCTTGAAGGCCATCCACTTTGTGGTATTTTGTTATGGCAGCACTAGGAAACTAAGACAGAGAGGTAGAGATAAGTAGATATATGATAGATAGATGGATGGATGGATGGATGGACGAACAGATGGACGGATGGACAGATGGATAGATAGATAGACCCCCCCAAAAAAAATCCGTTGCTGTCGAGCTGATTCTGACTCATAGCAATCCTATAGGACAGAGTAGAACTGCTCTAATATGGTTTCCAAGGAGCAGCTGGTGCAAACTGCTGACCTTTTGGTTAGCAGCTGAATGCTTAACCACAGCGCCACAGATAGATAGACATAAATAGATAGGTAGGTATGTAAGTAGAGGTATAGGTAGTTTTAAGTTTTAAGATAAAAGCCTGAAAGACATGTTGCTGAATGTTCTGAAAAGAAAATCAGTACCTAGTGTCCTAAGCGTACTCCGAATAATATCCAGAATACCCAAGAGTCAATGAAAAGAGCTTGGGTTTTCAATTCCCCTGAACTAGGTTTTGTAGTCCTGGTGGCATAGTGGTTAAGAGCTTGGCTGCTAACCAAGAAGTCAGCAGTTTGAATGCACCAGCTGCTTCTTGGAAACCCTATGAGGGCAGTTCTACCCTGTCCTACAGGCTGCTATGAGTCAGAATCAACTCGATGGTGATGGGTTTTGGTTTGAACTAGGTTTAAACACCACTTATGATCTGAATGATATTAATAATCTACTTAATATATCTGAAATTCAGTTTACTTGTATATAAAATGGGAATAATACTATCTGCCTTTCAGAATTGTCACAAGGTTTAAATGAAAATAACATGCAAGACTGTCTCATACTAAGCAGGCAATCAATAAATACTATTTTATCATCTCTCCCTAACTTGGTTGTTGTATTTTTCTGTTTTTAAGATTTTAACCATTTCTATTTATTTAAATGTGATAGGTGAAGAGTTTAAAATCACGCACACACACCTTTCTCTTTCTAAAGAGAATTCCTTCCTTCCTTCTTTCTTCCTTTCTTCTTTCCACAGATATCTCAGTGTCAGGCATCTGTACCAGGTGCTAATTATTCAGTGATGAATAAAGTAGACAGGTGCCTACCTTCATAGTGCTTACCATCTATTAGAAAGAAGGAACATTTTAATAAATAAATAATCAGATACATCTATAGTAACAGCTGAGAAAGAAAGGAATTGAAAGTCCTAGAAGGGACCTAGATAGAATGGTCAAGGAAACCCTCTGTGAGGAGGTGATAATTAAACAGAGAGCTAAAGAACAGTGTCCTGGAGATTGACTTCTACCGTGACAGCGTGAGGAGTTCCACTGACCTACTCTCCAGGGAAACTGATGAAAATTGTAAAAAGCAAGCAAACAAACCAAAAAAAGAACATTTAAAGCATCTGGAAATCGTCCTAAGAGAAAACAACAAATAAAGAAACATCTACTTAAGAAAATCTATGACAATTTAGTAAGCAAGGCAAGAGTTTGCAGTATATGAACCAAGTCAACTCCCTTCTACTCCTCTCAGCTCAGCGAGACAGAGACTCTACTCCAGACTGCTGTAGCCAGAAACCCAAGGCTCCCTGTCACCCCAGCTGCCAGCCAGAGGGCTTTCTTCCCAAAAGCAGCAGGACTTCAGATTTTCTCATTCTGTCCCCAGCTTCCTGTTGCTGAGACAAAGTCTCAGACTAAGGTGGGTGAGAGGTGTGACCTCCTTTTTCCACTCAATCCCTACTCATGGAACAGAAATCCTACATTGGGCTTTGCGTGGAGAATACTGGGACCCCCATAGCACTTCATGTATCTCGTGAGATTCCACACCAGGAGACGCAAGCCAAGGAGACACCAGTCTGCTTCCCCTTCTGTACTGAACACTCAGCTCCTAGAGTGGGGATGTCACTCAGAGAGAAGCTTGCCATTGTCCCCACTCCCAGCTCCAGGGCCCTGGCTTAGAAATTTTGCCAGAGAAGAGAAGCAGGCTGTAAACAGATAGCCCCCACATCTTGTGAGATCTCATCTAATACCACATCTAATCTCTTCCAAAAGGAACTGACTTCATTTGCAACAGAGTGTGGAGAAGTTTAAGTCTAAGGGTGTTCTCAAGAACAGTTGAGGTTATGGTGAAATGCAATTGAGAGGAATTACTAGATCCAATGAAGATACAGCCTAGACTGTAGGCTGGCTAGTTTACAGGAGAGAATTGGAGAATAAGACAGCTGGAAGGAGCCCTTCTGCAGTCAGAACAATTATTAATTACTGACTTCAGAAACTATTCCTTTAAACGTGCTACAATTTGACTGGACATGTTTGTAGCAGAATTTATGTCCTCAGGCATTGTTGAAAACAATAGAAAACTGTTGGCAATTAGTGGAGTTTAACAGCTAGATGTACTCAGGGAAAGAGCGGAAAAGAGCCCTGCCAGTACCACTGTCATCCCAGGGTGACTGTGGGCATCCCAAAAACTGTGCCTCCCTGAGAAGCAACATGAGACAATTAACACTGGAGGTCTGGGGGAGTAGACATCACTAAAATAACCCAGCCAGTCACTAAACAAAACAAACAAACAAAAAAACAATGACAAGCCCTGGTGGGGTGGGACCAGTATTCAGAGTTGCTTGTCCAATTTCTTGCAAAAAATTACAAAGCATGCAAAAAAAAAACCAAGGAAAGTATAATCCATACACACACACACACACACACACACACACACACACACACACAAAAGCAAGCCATAGGAACTGCCTTTGAGAGTGACTAGATGTCAACTTTAACAGAAAGAGGTTTCAAACTAGTCATTACAAATATGTTCACAGAAAGACAGGAAAGAGAGGAAGAGTAGAAAAAATGTTCAAAGAAATAATGTCAGAAAGCATCCAAAGTTTACTGAAAATCAGTACTTGAAATCAGCAAGATAAAACAGATATATCACCTACAAGGGAATCCCAATAAGATTAAGAGCTGAGTTCTCAATGGAAACAATGGAGGTCAGAAAGCAGTGAGATAATATATTCAATGTAGTCAAAACAAACAAACGAAAAAAAACTATCAACCAAAAATCCTGTATTAAGTAAGCTGTCTTTACAAATGAAGGCAAAATAAAGACTTTTGCAGATAAACAAAAACTGCTACCCAATTCACCTTACTAGAAATACTAAAAGAAGTTCTTCAGTCTGAAAGCAAATGACCCCAGACACTAATTCAAATTCACTTGAACGACCATAAAGCACTGGTAAATGTAATTATGTAATTATAAAAGATTTTATACAAGCATATTTTCTCTCCTCTCTTCTCTGAAGTGATTTAAAAAGAAACTGTGCAAAATAATATTTATAATGTATTGTTGTGCCTATAATACAAAGAAATGTAATATATATGTAATATATAAATATAACGCACGCCCCTTTGTGTCTGTCAGTTTGTCATACCGTGGGGGATGCATGTTCCTGTGATGCTGGAAGCTATGCCACAGGTATTCAAATACCAGCAGGGTCACCCATGGCAGACAGGTTTCAGCTGAGCTTCCAGACTAAAACAGATTAGGAAGAAGGACCTGGTGGTATACTACTGAAAAGAATTAACAAGTGAATTAGCAAGTGAAAACCTTATGAATAGCAGTGGAACGTTGTCTGATATAGTGCCAGAAGTTGAGCCCCTCAGGTTGGAAGGCACTCAAAAAGACTGAGAAAGAGCTGCCTTCTAAAAGTAGAGTAGACCTTAACCATATGGATGGAGTCAAGCTTTTACCTTCATTTGTTGATGTGGCATGACTCAAAATGACAAGAAGCAGCAGCAAACATCCATTAATAATTGGAATGTGGAATGTATGAAGTCTAAATCTAGGAAAATTGGAAATCATCAAAAATGAAATGCAACATATTACCATCGATATCCTAGGCATTAGTGTGCTGAAATGGACTGGTATTGGCCATTTTGAATCAGACAGTCGTATGGTCTACTATGCCAGAAATGACAACTTGAAGAGAAATGACCCTGCATTCATTGTCAAAAAGAACATTTCAAGATCTATCCTGAAGTACAACGCTGTCAGTGATAGGATAATATCCATACACCCACAAGAAAGACCAGTTAATACAACTATTATTCAAATTTACACACCAACCACTATGGCAAAAGATGAAGAAATTGAAGATTTTTACCAACTTATGCAGTCTGAAATTGATCAAACATGCAATCAAGATGCATTGATAATTCCTGATGATTGGAATGTGAAATTTGGAAACAAAGAAGAAGGATTGGTAGTTGGAAAATATGGCCTTGGTGATAGAAACAATGCCAGAGATCACATGATAGAATTTTGTAAGACCAACAACTTCTTCATTGCAAATACCGTTTTTCACCAACATAAACAATGACTATACACATGGACCTCGCCAGATGGAATACACAGGAACCAAATCTACTACATGTGTGGAAAGAGACAATGGAAAAGCTCAATATCATCAGTCAGAACAAGGCCAGGGGCTGACTGCAGAAAGACCATCAATTGTTCATAAGCAAGTTCAAGTTGAAGCTGAAGAAAATTAGAACAAGTCCACAAAAGCCAAAGTACAATCTTGAGTATATCCCACCTAAATTTAGAGACCATCTCAAGAGCAAATTTGACGCATTGAACACGAATGACAGAAGACCTGAGGAGTTGTGGAATGACATCAAGGACATCATACATGAAGAAAGCAAGGGGTCATTAAAAAGAAAGAAAAGACCAAAATGGATGTCAGAAGAGACTCTGAAACTTGCTCTTGAACATCGAGTAGCTAAAGAGAAATGATCAAGAAATGATCAAGTAAAAGAGCTGGATAGAAGATTTAAAAGGCCTTGAGAAGACAAAGGAAAGTATTATAATGACATGTGCAAAGACCTGGAGATAGAAAACCAAAAGGAAGTACATGTTTGGCATTTCTTAAGCTGAAAGAACTAAAGAAAAAAATTCAAGCCTCAAACTGCAATATTAAAGGATTCTATGGGGAAAATCTTAAACAACGCAGGAAGCATCAAAAGAAGATGGAAGGAATACACAGTCATTATACCAAAAAGAATTGGTCAATGTTCAACCATTTCAAGAGGGAGCATATGATCAGGAACCAATGGTACTGAAAGAAGAAGTCCAAGCTGCACTGAAGGCATTGGTGAAAAACAAGTCTCCAGAAACTGATGGAATACTAATTGAGATGTTTCAACAAATGGATGCAGTGATGAAGTGCTCACTTGTCTATGCTAAGAAATTTGGAAGACAGCTACCTGGCCAACTGACTGGCAGAGATCCATATTTATGTCTATTCCCAAGAAAGGTGATCCAACTGAATGTGGAAATTATTGAACAATATCATTAATATCACACCAAGTAAAATTTTGCTGAGAATCATTCAAAAGCGGCTGCAGCAGTACATAGACAGGGAACTGCCAGATTCAGAAGAGGACATGGAGCCAGGGATATCATTGCTGATGTCAGATGGATCCTGGATGAAAGCAGAGAATACCAGAAAGATGTTTACCTGACTTTTATTGACTACGTAAAGGCATTCGACTGTGCGGATCATAACAAGTTAGGTATAACCTTTCAAAGAATGGGAATTCCAGAACACTTAATTGTGCTCATGAGGAACCTGTACATAGACAAAGAAGCAGTCATTCTAACAGAACAAGGGGATACTGCATGGCTTAAAGTCAGGAAAAGTGTGCATCAGGGTTGTATCCTTTCACCATACTTATTCAACCTGTATGCTGAGCAAATAATCCGAGAAGCTGGACTATATGAAGCAGAACGGGGCATCAGGACTGGAGGAAGGTTCATTAACAACCTGCGTTATGCACATGACATGACCTTGCTTGCTGAAAGTGAAGAGGGCTTGAAGCACTTGTTGATGAAGATCAAAGACCACAGCCTTCAATACGGATTACACCTTAATATAAACAAAACAAAAAATCCTCAAAACTGGACAAATAAGCAACATCATGATAAACGGAGAAAACATTGAAGTTGCCAAGGATTTTATTTTACCTAGATCCACAATCATCACCCACGGAAGCAGCAGTCAAGAAATCAAAAGACACATTGCATTGAGCAAATCTGCTGCAAAGACTTCTTTAAAGTGTTGAAAAGCAAAAATGTCATCTTGAAAACTTAGGTGCACCTGACCCAAGCCATGGTGATTTCAATCGCCTCATATGCATACGAAAGCTGGATGATGAATAAGAAAGACCAAAGAAGAATTGATGCCTTTGAATTGTGGTGTTGGTGAAGAATATTGAAAATACCATGGACTGCCTTAAAAGAACGAACAAATCTATCTTGGAAGAAGTACAAGAATGCTCCTTAGAAGCAAGGATGGCAAGACTTTGTCTCACATACTTTGGATATGTTATCAGGGGGAATTAGTCCCTGGAGAAGGACATCATGCTTGGTAAAGTAGAGGGTGAGTGAAAAAGGGATGGATTGACACAGTGGCTGCAACAACGGGCTCAATTATAACAACAATTGTGAAGATGGCGCAGGACTGGGCAGTGTTTTGTTCTGCTGTACAACTGACTCGATGGCTATGGGTTTGGTTTTTCTTTTTTTGGTTATAGACTGTATTTTTATGCGAAGAATACCCACCTTCTACATTTATTTGCCAACTGCATCCTCCCCATAGGAGGTATTTTCACAAGTGCTGATATGCCATTTTCTTTTTTACATGTTGTATATATGTTGTTGTTGTGGGGTGCCATCAAGTTGGTTTCGACTCATAACAATCCTATAGAACAGAGTAGAACTGCCTCAAAGGGTCTCCAAGGAGCAGCTGGTAGATTCAAAGTGCTAACCTTTTGGTTAGCAGGCGCAGCTCTTCACCACTGCACCACCATATATACCTTCTGCTAACTTACTGAGCATCTCGTTATCTAACATTTCACATTTATGACCATAGTAAAAAATTTACTGTCCGACTATTTTGCACACCAACAGTGTACACCTGGCAGTAATGAATGCCAAGGGGTGAGGTGAGAGTAACACAGGCTGTGATGGTTAAGGTTACGTGTCAATTTGTCCGGGCCATGATTGTTGGTGGTTTGGCAGTTACATAATAATGTAATTTGACAGGTATGTAATGAAGTAATTTGGCAGTTATGTAATGATGTAGTCATTCTGCATTTTTGTGATCCTATGTGGTCATCCTCCATGTTTGCATAACACCGATTTTCACATAACAACTAGTCTTTGGAACCTATCCATGTCAATAAGTGAGGAGTGAGTGGGTAAATTTATATGCCATATGTATATATATATATATATACACATATATATGTATATATGCCAATAACAGCACAAGGAGGTGGGTAGGAGCAAAGCTTAATGGGCTAGGAAATGGCTGCAGATGGTAAAGAATAAATATAAAAAGTATTACTGGGTTTGTAACATCAATAGATGTAATATACATAAAATGAGCCCTGGTGGCACAGTAGTTAAGCGCTTGGCTGCCAACTGAAATGTTGGCGGTTTGAACCCACCAGCCCCTCTGCGGGAGAGAGCTGTGGCAGTCTGCTTCTGTAAAGATCACAGTCTTGGAAACCCCATGAGGCAGTTCTACTCTGTTCTATAGGGTCTCTATGAGTTAGAATCAACTCCACAACAATGGGTTAATATACATAAGGATAATATCACAAAAAGGGGAATGGGAATGGAGCTATGTAAGAATAACATTTCAATATCACTGGAATTAGCTAGTACAAGTCCAAAACAGATTCTGTTAAGAAGTGTATGGTAAATTCTAAAGTGGTAACTTATACCTAGTAGGATGGCTAAAATGAAAAAGACAGATAATAACAAGTATTTGAGAAGATGTGGAGAAGTCGGGACTGTTATCCATTGCTGGTGGTAATGTACCATGGTGTGGAGTGGCCACTTTGGAAAACAGTTTAGCAGTTCCTCTAAATGTTAGAGTTACCATATGACTCAGCAACTCCATTTCTAGGTATATACACCCAAGAGAAATGAAAATATATGTCCACACAAAAACTTGTACGTGAATGTTTACAGCTGCATTGTTCTTAACAAATAGTCAAAAAGTACGAACCTGACTGTTCCACAAAGGAACTGGCCACATGAAAATCTTGGAAGAAGCAGTGCAGGAAGAGAAGATAGCATGTATGAAGCTCTAATCTAAACAAGGGCCTGGAATGTTTGAGGAATTCAGAGAAGAGCTGTGTGAGGGGGGAAGTGGAGTGAGATGACATTGGAGAGGTGAGCAGGGGCAGGTCATGAGGGTCCAAGGCCATCTAAGAAGTTTGGATTTTAATAATTTTCTTTTATGAGTGGGCTCATTAGTTCTCACATTTATAAATAAAACAAGTCACTTGCTAATTCAAAGTGTTCTCACTTTAACTAGCAGAGCAGAAGGCCAGGAATGGGTTAGGAACTTTTATGTTCCTCAAGAGAAGTATTAGCTTTATTTTTATATTCTTTCGTTATCACTATTGTTATCCTTTTCATAAAAAGCTCAGTTCAGAATGCATATACCTAGAATAAAATGTGGGTTGGAATATAAAAATGTACCTTAGTGTTTTGGAATCTTCAAACAGTTTTATTTCTATTATACAGTACTTTACAAAGCTAAGGGATTATTATTATCACTACTCTGATAAGGTCAAAGTGTATATATATATATGTGTGTGTGTGTGTGGATTAGCTAAATTTATTTCTTTATTGCTAAGCTTAGTCCGTTTAGTTCAAGCTTACTCTATTCTAAAAGAGTGGTGTTCCTCTACTTGCCATTGAAACATATCTAAACAAAGCAGCATGAAACCAAAGAGAGAAGAGAAACTCTACAGTGGCTTTCTGTTGTCTTTTTTTTCACTCACTTCTAAAAGATTTTTGTATCATCTGCTTAAAGAAAGGGAAACCAGACCTCTCCCTGTACCATCCGCAAGGTTGCAACAATGCTTTTCATCACTGCAAAGTCAATTTTTATTCCAAGCAGAATGTACCCCTTCGCCATCCTTCTACTGCCTCATTGTCCTCTTCTTGACTTTCTTTCTTAGATGCTCTCCTTTGTCACAACCTGGTCCAAGCCATTCCAGGAGGTTAATAGTCCTGGGACCTTACTGGGGTCCCTAGTTTACTCCTATCTGGATTTACTATCAGCATCCCCTTCTGGCCCATCACCAGCCTGTTTCTCCCCTCTCTGTATGCTATCAGTTTAATCTGTCCACAGTATGGCTTCCATCAATTTTCAACCCCCCAATCTGGCTATTCATGCATCAAAAATGATTTTTCTTTGTTTACAGGATCAGATCCAGACTTCCCTGCCTGGCTTTTAAGACCTTCATTAAATGTGCCTCCATATTTCCTTTCCTGGCAATCTACTTCCCAAAAATCAACCACTGAAAACCCTATGGAGCACAGTTCTACTCTGACATACAAGGGGTCACCATAAGTCGGGGTCAACTCGATGGCAACTGTTTATATATATTCCCTTTGCATCAGGCCAACAATCTTGGAATCTCCCTTTGCTTCTCTTTTCCTCTCATATACCACGTCCAATCCATCAAGAAAATCCTGTAGGCTCTAACTTCAAAGTATATAAAGAATTCAGCCATTCCTATCACTTCCACAACTACAATCTGGTTTTAGCCACAGTCATCATCTGTTTCCTGGATTACAGCTCCTAACTGCTGTCCCAGCGTTGACCCTTGCACTCACTATTTTCCACACTATTAAAATCTGAGTCAGACAATGTCATTCCTCTGCTCAAAACCCTGCAATCTCTCATATTTCACTCAGATTAAATGCCTAAATCCTTAGAATGAACTGCAAAACTCTACATGATCTGCTTACTCCTATAGTCCCTCTCTTACAGACTTCTATAGACTCTCCAACCTCATCTCATACTACTCTTTTTCTCACCCTAGTCTACACAGGCCTTTTTTAATATAATAAGGCCTGCCTCAGGGCCTTTGCACTGGCTATTCTCTCTGCCTGGAACATTCTTCCTCTAGATATCACACAGAGAGATTTCACCTTCAAGTTTAAGCTCAGATGTCACTTTCTTAATGAGGCCTACTATGACAACCTACTTTGGTGAGAATAGGCCACATTTTACTGTGATAATAAACAACTCCCAAAACTCAGTGACTTAACACAACAAAAATCTACTTTCAGCTCATATCACATATCTATCACGGGCTAACATGGTAGTTCCTCCAAGTTGTAGTAACTCAGAGACCCAGGCTAATGGCGGGGTCATTTTTGCATGTATTTGCACTATCACACTCAGGGGAAAGATGAACTGCCTTATTTTACATATTGTTGTTGCTGTTAGGTGCCATCAAGCCCATTCCAACTCATATTGACCCTATATGACAGAGTAGAACTGCCCTATAAGGTTTCCTAGGCTGTAATCTTTATGGGAGCAGATCACTAGGTCTTTTCTCCTGTGGAGAGGCTGCTGGGTTCAAACTGCCAACCTTTCATATAACAGCCGAGCATTTAACCATTGTACCACCAGGGCTTCTTTATCTTACATAGGTAATTAAATGCCTCCACCCAAAAGAGACCATATTACTCCTGCTTACAGTTCACATGTTAAAGAAAATCACATGGCCATAGTTAACTTCAATAGATCAAGGAAAAAAATCCTATCATGTACGTGAAAGGAGGAGAATCAGAATCTATGTGACCAGCTTGTATTAGCTGTCTAGGGCCACAATAATGCGGCATTACAAACAGCTAAGCTATCCCAATGGCAAACAACATTAGTATTTATTGCTGATGCTTCTGGCTGATTGACTAATCAGCTCTCTTGATCTTGGCTGGGCTTGCTCACATGCATAAGGGCAGGCAGCTTGTGTTGACTGAGCTGAACCAGTTTCAGTTGTTTCAAGGTCTCTTGACGCGTAGGTTTGAAACTGCCTGAAAATAATATACTGAAGCTTCTATTTCTTGATCCATCAGCTTCAGAAAAACATTGTCAAGTTTATAATATTTGCATTATATTTTATAACTATTAACTATTCTGATATCTTTCTATATGTTGATTGGAAATATTGAATCTAATGTTGATTAAATATTGAAAGCACTTGGCTGGTAACTAAAAGGTTGACAGTTTGAACCCACTCAGTGTCACTGTGGAAGAAAAGGCCTTGTGAACTGCTTCCATAAAAATTACAGCCAAGAGAACTCTATGGAGCAGTTCTGCTCTGTAACATATGGGTTTGCCATGAGTGGGAATCAACTCAACTGCACAGGCAACAACAGCAGAACTCGATACCTGAAGTACATAGAGACTCGTTAAATAAATTAATTCATTAGATATTGAAATGAACATCATTGTTAGAAAGAGTACGGGTAGAGTCAGAATCTGCCTAACTTCAGGGGGGAAAATGACCAGGATCAGCTCAGAGCCAATTCCCATGAGGTGGAGATCACACATACCTCCACTCGCCAACCTTTTTACCAACTCTGACACAAGCTGTCCCTCCCACAGCACTCTCTACTTCTCATCCATTGCAAAGGCCATGCAGAACTCACAGATCATATTTAGAGTTAAGTGGTTTATTAATAAAGTAAAGGATCAACAGGCTACATCTCAGGATCAGGGTTAGGATCAGGAAGCATGTAGGTGAAGTCTCCCTTCTTCCGGGCAGGACAGCTGTCTCAGCCCCTCTTGGCCATGCAAACAAGCAGGCCCTTCTCGCAGCTGTGCAGGCCTCCTCTCATCCCCCTCAGGACAAGCTCCTCCTTGGCCTTGCCATCAGTCACCACCGACACTGCTGCAGGCCCCATTCCAGGCATGTCACTGCCAGCTCTGCTGCTGGGCCCCTTCTAAGCCTCTTGCTATCGTCAGTGTTACAGCCCTTGATCTTTGTTACGGCTCTTTTAGAAGGTTCCTTGCCTCCTCTCTTTCTCTCTGCTTGTTGTCTCTTCTTTCTTCCTTCTGTTTCTCTTCCCGTTTCTTTCTGTCTCAAAAACTTCTGTGGGGTTGGCTGCATATATACACAAACTCCTCATCAATTTCAAGGCATGGACCTCCCACCAGAGCCACAAACTGACCAATCCCCCCTCAGTAGTCTGCAGACACCTCATTTGTATAGTCTATTGACCAATCTCTGCAAGGTGCATACCAATCACAGGGAGGTCTGCAGCCCAGGACCAGACAAAAAGTACCAAACCACAAGTTGATTAAAGCTTACCCAGGAAATGTCAATCAACCTGGACAAAAGTAACATACCTTCTGGGGTAGAAAACTAGGACAAAGGTAACTCCTCAGGGCTTAGGGGGAAAATTTCTCAAGCTGTTTTTCCGAATAACTGAGGCAAATGGCCACAAAAAGGAACTCATTTTACTAGAATCGTTTATAATATTAACATAGTATAACATTTCAATATCTTGATATCATATTTTAGTATACAATATCATAATACAACATTTATGATATTATGATAATATCAATGTTCACATTAGATTGCCTTTGGCTGCAAGTAACAATATCTAACTAAAAGTTTCTTAAACAGTAAGGGGTTTGTTGCCTCATATAATAAGTAGATAATGTTAGTTAATTGACAATGTTAGTTAATTTTGAATTTTGTCTGGGTTTGGATGAGTTTTTCTGTAATTCTTGTGGCTTTCCCTTCAGAGCGGCAATACATATGTATAGGCGCTTCAGGTATCATATCCTCATTAAAAAAATACAAAGTGAGAAAGGAGCAAGTAATTGCTTATATCTCTCTTAAAGAGTAAGAATTTTTAGAGAGTAGAAAAACAATTTAAAGAGTTAACAAGACCAAAAGCTGATTCTTTGAAAAGATCAACAAAATCAGTAAACCATTGGCCAAACTGACAAAAGAAAAACGGAGAAGAAGCAAATAGAAGAAATGAGATGGGTGATATCACAACAGACCCAACTGAAATTAAAAGAATCATAACAGAATACTATGAAAAATTGTACTCTAAAAAATTTGAAAAACTAGAGGAAATGGCCAAATTTCTAGAAACACACTACCTGCCTAAACTAACACAAACAGAAATAGAACAACTAAATAAACCTGCAACAAAAGAAGAAATTGGAAAGGTAATTAAAAACTTCCAACAAAAAACAGCCCTGGCCCTGATGGTTTCACTGGAGATTTCTACCAAACTTTCAGAGAAGAGTTAACACCACCACTACTTAAGGTATTTCAGAGCATTGAAAAATATAGAATACTCCCAATCTCATTCTATGAAGCCAGCATAACCCTGATACCAAAATCAGGTAAAGACACAACAACAAAAAAAGAAAATTACAGACCAATATCCTTCACGAACACAGGCACAAAAATCCTCAACAAAATTCTAGCCAATAGAATTCAACAACATATCAAAATAGTAATTCACCATGACCAAGTGAAATTCATACCAGATACGCAGGGATGGTTCAACATTAGAAAAGCAATCAATGTAACCCATCACATAAATAAAACAAAAGACAAGAAGCACATGATCTTATCAATTGATGCAGAAAAGGCAGTTGACAAAGTCTAATACTCATTCATGATAAAAACTCTCAGCAAAATAGGAATAGAAAGGAAATTCCTCAACATAATTAGGGACATTTATACTGAGAAAACAGCCAACATCACCCAAAATAGAGAGAGTCTGAAAGCATTCTGAGAATGGGAACCAGACAAGGATGCCCTTTATCACCACTCTTATTGTGCTGGAGGTCCTAGCCAGAACAATTAGGCTAGAAAAAGAAATAAAGGGCGTCCAAACTGGTAAAGAAGAAGTAAAAAGTATCTCTATTTGCAGATGATATGACCTTATACACAGAAAATCCCAAAGACTCCACAAGAAATCTACTGGAACTAATAGAAGATTTCAGCAAAGTATCAGGATACAAGATAGATGTACAAAAATCAGCTGGATTGGTCTACACCAACAAAGAGAACTTCGAAGAAGAAATCACCAAATCAATACCATTTACAATAGCCCCCAAGAAGATGAAATACTCAGGAATAAATCTAACCAGAAACTTAAAAGATCTATACTACAAGACACTACTGCAAGAAATGAAAAGAGACCTACATAAGTGGAAAAACATACCTTGCTCATGGATAGGAAGACTCAACATTGTGAAAATGTCAATTCTACCCAAAGTGATCTACAAATATAATGTAATCCCAATCCAAATTCCAATAGTATTTTTTTAATGAGATGGAGAAACAAATCACAAACTTCATATGGAAAGGGAAGAGGCCCCGGGAAAGTAAAGCATTACTCAAGAAAAAGAACAAAGTGGGAGGCCTCACACTACCTGATTTTAGAACCTATTATACAGCCACAGTAGTCAAAACAGCCTAGTACCGATACAACAACAGATACATAGACCAATGGAACAGAATTGAGAATCCAGACAATTCATCCATCTATGAGCAGCTGATATTTGACAAAGGCCCAAAGTCTGTTAAATGGGAAAGACAGTCTCTTTTAAAAAATGATGCTAGTATAACTGGATATCCATCTGTAAAAAAAATGAAAGAAGACCCATACCTCACACCATGTACAAAAACTAACTCAAAATGGATCAAAGACCTAAATATAAAATCTAAAATGATAAAGATCATGGAAGAAAAAATAGGGACAATGCTAGGAACGCTAATACATGGCATAAACAGAATACAAACCATAAGTAACAATGTACAGACAGCAGAAGAGAAACTAGATCACTGGGAGCTCCTAAAAATCAAACACTTATGCTCATCAAAAGACTTCACCAAAAGAGTAAAAAGACAACCTACCGACTGGGAAAAAAATTTTGGCTACGACAAATCCTATCAGCGTCTAATCTCTAAAATCTACAAAATACTGCAAAATCTCAACAACAAAAAGACAAATAACCCAGTTAAAAAATGGGCAAAGGATATGATCAGGCACTTTGCCAAAGAAGACATTCAGGCCACTAACAGACACATGAAGAAATGCTCATGATCATTAGCTATTAGAGAAATGCAAATCAAAACTGCAATGAGATACCATCTCACCCCAACAAGGCTAGCATTAATCCAAAAATCACAAAATAATAAATGTTGGAGAGATTGTGAAGAGACTGGAACACTTATACACTGTTGGTGGGAATGTAAAATGGTACAACCACTTTGGAAATTGATTTGGAGCTTTCTTAAAAAGCTAGAAATAGAGGTACCATACGATCCAGCAATCCTACTCTTTGGACTATATCATAGAGAAATAAGAGCCGTCACAGAAATAGATATATGCACACCCATGTTCATTGCAGCACTGTTTACAATAGCAAAAAGATGGAAACAACCTAGGTGCCCATCAATGGATAAATGGATAAATAAATTACGATATATTCACACAATGGAATACTACACAATGATAAAGAACAAGGATGAATCCACGAAACATGTCATAACATGGATGTATCTGGAAGGCATTATGCCAAGTGAAATTAGTCAGCCACAAAAGGACAAACATTGTATGAGACCACTATTATAAGAACTCAAGAACAGTTTTAAACACAGAAGAAAATATTCTATGATGGTTATGAGGGTGGGGAGGGCGGTAGAGAGGTATTCACTAACTAGATAGTAGACAAGAATTATCTTAGGTGAAGGGAAGGACAATACACAATACAGGGGAAGTCAGCACAACTGGACTAAACCAAAAGCTAAGAAGTTTCCTGAATACAACCAAACACTTCAAGGGACAGAGTAGCAGAGAAGGGGGTCTGAGGACCATGGTTTCAGGGGACTTCTAGGTCAATTGGCATGACACAGTTTATTAATAAGATGTTCTGCATCCCACTTTGGTGAGTGGCATCTGGGGTCTTAAAAGCTAGCGAGTGGCCATCTAAGATGCATCAGTTGGTCCCAACCCACCTGGAGTAAAGGAGAATGAAGACCACCAAAGACACAAGGAAAATAGTAGCCCAAGAGACAGAAAGGGCCACATAAACCAGAGACTGCATCAGCCTGAGACCAGAAGAACTAGATGGTGCCCAGCTACCATCAATGACTGACCTGACAGGAGAAAACTGGGGTGTAAAATTCAAATTCTAGCAAAAAGACCAGACTTAATGGTCTGACTGAGACTGGAGGGACCCTGGAAGACATAGCCCCCAGACTCTCTGTTAACCCAGAACTAAAACCATTCCCAAAACCTACTCTTCAGACAAAGATTAGAGTAGACTAGAAAAATAAAATGATACTCATGAAGAGTGTGCTTCCTAGTTCAAGTAGATACATGAGACCAAATGAGCAGCTCCTCTCTGGAGGTGAAATGAGAAGGCAGAAAGGGACAGGAGCTGGTTGAATGGATATGGAAAATCCAGGGTGGAAAGGAGGAGTGTACTGTCACATTATAGAGAGAGCAACTAGGATCACATAACTATGTGTGTATAAATTTTTGTATGAGAAACTAACTAGAGCTGTAAACTTTCACTTAAAGCACAATTTAAGAAAAAAAAAAGACTAAGATTTATTTTTCTAGGAACTTTCCAAAATTTCCTCTTATAGCTCATTGGCCAGGATTGCATCGTAAGCCAATGCCTAAACTGTTGTTTTGGCTGTTGTTTGCCATCGAGCCTATACTGACTCATGGCAAACCCACATATGCAGATTCCAATGGCTCCATAGGGTTTTCAAGGCTGTGACCATTTGGAAGAAGATCACAGGACCTGTCTTCCAAGGCACCTCTGGGTAGGTTTGAACTGCCAAACTTTGGGCTTGTAGTCAAGCACTTAACCATTTGTACCATCCATGGATTCCTGTGCCAAAAATAATCACCTGGAAATAGAATGGAGCAACCATCATTGGCTTAGACTGATCACCATCCATCCCTCAATTGGCATGAAGCAATGTAATACATAGTAATACCCGAACATAATTTTGGTATTTTTGGAAGGAATAAGAGGAAGTAATTGTTAAGCAAGCAATAAAAAGTGTCTATATTTGCTACCCAACATCCATGCAAAGACTTTGTTCCATGCAGGGACTTTCAGAAAGGCTCATTCTTACTCAGAACACATTCTTGCGCTCTAGAGATCCTCAAATCATACATATTTTGGTTTCTTTATATGGGTCTTGACTTTCCTACGCAAACTTTTATTGTCCCTGGAAACTTTAATTGCCTCTTTTTCCTTGTTAACGAAGAGACATACACCTTCACCTAATTTTTTTTAAAACATCCATTTTGTATGCATGTGTAATGGGCTCTATTTTCTCCTTGAAGACATTTAACAAGAAGCCCTCTGACTTCTTGCTTTAATTTGGACTCATATCTTTCTGTGGCTGCTGCACAGCTTTCTGGCTGGAATTTCTTTTTAATTTATTTCTTGGTTAGATCCATTGTTTCTATGAACCCACATATTCCCTTATTTCTTGGTCCCTTTTTTGCTGGACTACATCCTCCAGTAATTTTTTTCATAAGGAGTATAGTAAGCATACTTACAAAATCATTGATTGTATAAAAATATCTTATTTTGTTCTTATATTTACTTGATGTTTTGGCTGTGTTCTTCAGCCACCCTATCATACAGGTAATGAAGTTCCTATCTGCACTGCATCTTCCATAAATTCAACAGAGTTTCTGATTTGCTGATAGAACCATTTTCTTGTATTTAGCACCATTATGGTTTGACCAAGGGGAAGATTAAAAAATCTGTGTTCAGTCTGCCTTCTTCAACCAGAGCTCAATTTCCCAAGTTATTTTGAAAGTTACACATTTAAGCTAAGCCTTTTTATGGTTCTCCTTCTACATTACATTCTTACTATTACATCAGCTTAATACATATAAATTAAGAATTAGTTGATATTGTAGATAGTCCTGGAGTTATTCATAACTCTAAAGGTCAAATGGACTTTGATACGTCATGTAATGATATTCTTGCTTTCCCAATACTCAACATTAAAAATAAAAACTTCCTTAAAAAGGCTTATTTATGCCATTGATTTTGACCCTAAGAAGATATATAATCCAAAGTCTCACGTCTGCACAGGAATTTAAGAATTTTATTCCCCAACATTACTTGAGGATATATATTTAGTGTTCACTTACAAATAATCCTCATTTAAACGTGTTCTGGTACTTCTGCATTTATCTCAAACTTGCTGGAAACATTAAATAACATAGTGTATCTTTTCTCACTTTAGAAAAATTAATTGTTTTTTTAATATAACTGAGAGGTTAGATCTTTTTCTATACTATAAAAGATGATTTTTCTATCTTATATCACATGTTTGGGCAGTACGAATTTTCAAGTGAACTCTACTTTCTCAAACAAGTATTCCTGAAACTTTGGCCTCTGGTATTAAATTTTCTGTAGATATCAGAATCCATTCCTCAGAGGTAACATTAATCTCCTCAACTGAGACAAGATGTTCCCATTATTCACCAAGATAACTAGCTCCCAGATTTTGCTGACAAGATCCTTTTTTCAAATGTTCAAACCAAATAGATTGGCAAGAACCCACTTAGGAGAAGAAGAGAGCAGGGTTGAAGATCAGCCTTTCTAATGTTCACAACATGAGTTATTTCCATCCTATCCTGATGAATGTGGAAATAACTCCAAGGTGTATGATCGAGTGTTAAGTGAGAGATTAGTATTTAAAGTGTCTCTGTGTGTGCATCTGTCTTTTCTTGACTCACACTAATTCTAAATATCCTTTCTGACACCACCTGCAAAGGTAGTTCTTCTTTTGACCCTAACGACCAGAGCTAAGTCAGATCACACAAGATAAAGGACACAGTCCTCCAGACTGCCAAGTCTGCCAAAGACTTCAGATGCCTTTCACAAGTTTGGGGGTCCTTGGGACACTTAAATAACAAAGACTCCAATCACTTGGGAAATTCCAAGGGTTTAGAGAATACTTCCCAGGAACCAGGGACAAAGACCAAATTCTTTGGATAAAGTTAATCGTACACCCTACAGCGTAGTTTTCCTACATAAATGAAATTATATTTGCCTACTTGTTGTGGATTGAATTGTGTCCCCCAAAATGTACATCAACTTGGTTAGGCCATGATTCCCAGTATTGTGTGGTTGTCTACCATTTTCTGATCTGATGTGATTATTGTTTAAATGTTGTAAATCCTAACCTCTATGGTGTTAATGAGGCAGGATTAGAGGCAGTTATGTTAATAAGGCAGGACACAATCTACAGGGTTAGGTTGTATCTTCAGTCAATCTCTTTTGAAATATAAAAGAGAGAAGTGAGCAGAGAGAAGATGGACCTCCTATCGTCAAGAAAGAAGAGCTGCAAGAGGAGCTCATCCTTTGGACCTGGGGTCCCTGTGCGGAGAAGCTCCTAGACCAGGAGAAGATTGATGATAAGGAACTTCCTCCAGAGCTGACAGAGACAGAAAGCCTTCTCCTGGAGCTAGTGCCCTGAATTTGGACTTACAGCTTCCTAGACTGTGAGAGAATAAATTTCTGTTTGTTAAAGTCATCCACTTGTGATATTTCTGTTATAGCAGCACTGGATAACTACGATACTACATAATACACAAAATCTGGAAAAATTATTCTTGATATTATATTTTTGCTTTTGGCTTCACATTTGAAGTGATTTTTTGAGGCTCCGCTTATTATCCAGATTCTTTGGCATTTGCATATGACTAAATCCCAAGAACAGTGGGCATATTACCAAAAATTTGGATGAGAAATCTACCTAAACTTACTGAAGTTGAAATACTGATATGAATGGACATTTACAAGAAAAGGGTAAAAGCTTATAAACATAAAGTTAAGTCTTCCAAACAAACGTGAGTCAGCATTTCCCTCATCCTTTCATATTTTTAAAACAGTTCAGATGGGTGTGTGTGTATGTTTTTTTGTATAGGAAAATTACCTTTATTACAAGATTTAATCTCCAAAAAAACTGGTATCCTAGCTTTAACTTTACTAACAAGCTAAATCACCTTTCTGGAGCTTAGTTTCTTATTCTACTAAAAAAAAAAAAAAAAGGAAGCGTTAGACTTGATGATATCAATAATCCATTCCAGCTTAAAAAAAAAAAAAATCTGATGTTAGAATTTCTGTTTTGTTGTAAAATTTCTAGTCGGTTAGATAAAATGGTGAGCTAAGATCAGTGGGTGTGTCAACTACTTCTTAGCCCAAACGTACTCTGTGGTTCTAAACCAGGAATCTCAAGCATTATAGAATATAAATATGATTACGAGCTCATATTAACCGTTTATATGAAGTGCCCATCATTGGGCACCCATTGATAAACTGGGGTCTTCAAAAAATGGCAGTGTGTGTGCACGTGTGTGTGTACACATGTGTGTGCAGTGTGTGCTTGTGTGTGAGAGTATGTTGCATATGATTGTATATGTGTGAGTGCACATGAGCATACATGTGTGTAAGCATATGTGTATGTATGTGCATCTGTGTGTGTGTGTATATGTGTGAGAGTGCATGAGCGTGTGTGTGTGTAGGAGTATGTACGTGTGTATTATGTGTAGGAGAGTGTGTGCATGTGTGGGTAAGTGTGCTTGTGATTTTTGAAGAAGGTAAGAATATTGGGGAAAGCAGGACAAGCGAAGGTAGAGAGTTCCTCAAAGGAACTCTGTTTTCAGGCTCTTTGTGGATGTTGATGGAATGCGACAGTTTTAGAAAATGTCATGATTTGGTTCAAACATACCAATTTTAGATTACTATCCTTCCTCTTTCAGGGCAGAACCATAAGCAAGGTACCCATTGATCTGTCACACATCCCTGGGAAAAATGTCCGAATTAATGAACTGTTCAGGCTCAAAGAGATTTCAAAGTGGAGTGGCTTGGCATTTTAAGAATTTCTTTCCTCTTTTTTGAAAAAGACAACTCATGGAGCAAATTATTCATTTGTCAAAGGAAATTGCTACAAATGGTATTTTCAAGCTAAGGGAATACAGGAAAAACAATTTCAACAGGTAAGCACTTATCAATAATCACATCATCACGTTTTTCACAGGGTTTAAAAACCAAAAAAAAAAAAAAACCATTGCCATACAGTTGATTCCAACTCATAGCAACTCTATAGGACAAAGTTGAACTGCCCCATAGAGTTTCCAAGGAGTGGCTGGTGGATTCCAACTGCTGACCTTTTGGTTAGCAGCTGTAGCTCTTAACCACTATGCCACCAGTGTTTCCTCACAGGGTTTAGGTACATTAATATAACAAGATACTTCAGGGATCATCTTCTAGACCAAGGGCTAGCCAACGACAGCCCATGAGACAAAACTGACCCATTGCCTATTTTTCTAAATAAAGTTTTATTGCAACACAACCGCACTCATTCATGTATGCACTGTCAGTGGTTAAGCACTTGGCTGCTAACCGAAAAGTCTTTGGTTCGAACTCACCAGCGGCTCCATGGGAGAAAGATGTGACAGTCTGCTTCTGTAAAGATTTACAGCCTAGGAAACACTATGGGGAAGTTCTACTGTGTCCTAAAGGGGTCGCTATGAGTTGGAATTGACTTGAAAGCAACAGGGTTTTGGTTTTATCTACCTGTTGCAGCAGCAGGATGAGTAGTAGGGACAGAAACCATATGGCCTGCAAGCCTAAAATAGTTTCTATCTGTTCCTTAACAGAAAAACGATTCTGAGCCCTGATCTAGACCAGTGGTCCTTATTTATTTGTTTGTTTATAATATGAGTGGCCCTGACCTCTTTACCAAAATGGAAGTAAATAAATAAACCATTGTTTTTCCTAGTAATGAATTTTTCCTGGTAATTCTTGTTAAGGCACTCTGGTACTCACCCATAAGCCAATTGCTCTCTTCAACTTTCCTTCCTATCCTAGCACTGATTTTGCAACTAGAGTAATCAGTGCAAAATAGGCTCTGATAGGTAGATACATTCATGCAGGTGTTTGAAGCTCTTGGAAATGTGAGAAATTTCTACAGTGCTAGTCTGATACTCATTCTCTGGCTAAAGACTGAGGCAGTGGTCATGACGGTTTCCTGATCCCTGGGTCACAGCTATGGTAGTATGTTCTTAAAGTCAATAGTCCCAGTGGTCGCCTTAGGATTCTTCCTCCCTGATTGGGGCTGAGCTAGCAGGCCTCCTGGCTGTCAGGCCTGCAGTAATCAGGCACGATAGCCATTTCAGAGGCCCTGCGTTGAGCTCCCTCCTTTAGCCTTCTCAAGGACTGTATAGGCATGTACTTGAATGGAATCCTTTTGTGTTTAAAATACTTCAGGTGGCTTTTATTTTCTCTGTAAAGCCTGACTGTTACATCTTGATCAGATGCTAAATTCTTATATGTGATTTGGAACCTCTATCCTCTTCCATTCATCCAAAGTCTCTTTCAGCTACAGTATCTCACTGTTGAATGACTGTAGTTTTATGAGTTTGCTCTTTCATAGAACCAGACCCTTCATATTACTTTTTTTTTTTTTTTTTAATATTTTATTGTACTTCAGGTGAAGGCTTACAGAACAGATAGTTTCTCATGTAACAGTAACACACATGCTGTTTTATGACATTGGTTAACA